>NC_064920.1:557316387-557668887 GCF_023897955.1 Schistocerca gregaria
CATGGAGACGATCGTAGAGATGCTGGATGTAGTCCTGTGGAACGGCTTGCCATGCCATTTCCACCTGGCGCCTCACTTGGACCAGCGTTCGTGCTGGACGTGCAGACCGCGTGAGACGACGCTTCATCCAGTCACAAACATGCTCAATGGGGGACAGATCCGGAGATCTTGCTGGCCAGGGTAGTTGACTTACACCTTCTAGAGCATGTTAGGTGGCACGGGATGCATGCGGACGTGCATTGTCCTGTTGGAACAGCAAGTTCCCTTGCCGGTCTAGGAATGGTAGAACGATGGGTTCGATGACGGTTTGGATGTACCGTGCACTATTCAGTGTCCCCTCGACGATCACCAGTGGTGTACGGACAGTGTAGGAGATCGCTCCCCACACCATGATGCCGGGTGTTGGCCCTGTGTGCCTCGGTCGTATGCAGTCCTGATTGTGGCGCCCACCTGCACGGCGCAAAACACACATTCGACCATCATTGGCAGCAAGGCAGAAGCGACTCTCATCGCTGAAGACGACACGTTTCCATTCGTCCCTCCATTCACGCCTGTCGCGACACCACTGGAGGCGGGCTGCACGATGTTGGGGCGTGAGCGGAAGACGGCCCAACGGTGTGCGGGACCGTAGCCCAGCTTCATGGAGACGGTTGCGAATGGTCCTCGCCGATACCCCAGGAGCAACAGTGTCCCTAATTTGCTGGGAAGTGGCGGTGCGGTCCCCTACGGCACTGCGTAGGATCCTACGGTCTTGGCGTTCATCCGTGCGTCGCTGCGGTCCGATCCCAGGTCGACGGGCACGTGCACCTTCCGCCGACCACTGGCGACAACATCGATGTACTGTGGAGACCTCACGCCCCACGTGTAGAGCAATTCGGCGGTACGTCCACCCGGCCTCCCGCATGCCCACTATACGCCCTCGCTCAAAGTCCGTCAACTGCACATACGTTTCACGTCCACGCTGTCACGGCATGCTACCAGTGTTAAAGACTGTGATGGAGCTCCGTATGCCACGGCAAACTGGCTGACACTGACGGCGGCTGTGCACAAATGCTGCGCAGCTAGCGCCATTCGACGGCCAACACCGCGGTTCCTGGTGTGTCTGCTGTGCCGTGCGTGTGATCATTGCTTGTACAGCCATCTCGCAGTGTCCGGAGCAAGTATGGTGGGTCTGACACACCGGTGTCAATGTGTTCTTTTTTCCATTTCCAAGAGTGTACTTTAAATTGCCAATTGAAACACATTACACTTTATTACTCGCAACACAGCTACATGAAATGTATTTTGCAGGACAAGAACAAAGGATACTGCCGATATATGGTCGATAAACTAAGATAAACGGTCAACCAAAATAAGATGGATATAAAGTTTCCAGACAGAAACAGGAAAATAATATGGAGAACATAAATAATAAATTACTTTCCATACAGATAAAAGTAACTTGGTATAGAGCTGTCCATAATAACGTTTGTACTAACGGGAATCTAGTACACTACTGACCATTAAAGTTGCTACACCATGAGGATGATTTGCTACAGACGCCAAATTTAACCGACAGGAAGACGATGCTGTGATATGCAAATGATTAGCTTTTCAGAGCATTTACACAAGGTTGGCGCCGGTGGCGACACCTACAAAGTGCTGACATGAGGAAAGTTTCCAACCGATTTCTCATACACAAACAGCAGTTGACCGGCGTTTCCTGGAGAAACATTGTTTGTGATGCCTTGTGTAAGAAGGATAAATGCGTACCACTACGTTTCCGACTTTGATAAAGGTCGGATTGTAGCCTATCGCGATTGCGGTTTACCGTATCGCGACTTTGCTGCTCACGTTGGTCGAGATCCAATGACTGTTAGCAGAGTATGGAATCGGTGGGTTCAGGAGGGTAATACGGAACGCCGTGCTGGATCCCAACGGCCCCGTATCACTAGCAGTGGAGATGACAAGCGTCTTATCAGCATAGCTATAACGGATCGTGCAGCCACGTCTCGATCTCTGAGTCAACAGATGGGAACGTTACCAAGACAACAACCATTTGCACAAACAGTTCGACGACGTTTGCAGCAGCATTGAGTACCAGCTCGGAGACCAGGGATGCCGTTACCCTTGACGCTGCATCACAGACAGGAGCGCCTGCAATGGTGTACTCAACGACGAACTTGGACGCACGAATGGCAAAACGTCATTTTTTCGGATGAATCCTCATTCTGTTTACAGGATCATGATGGCCTCATCCGTGTTTGGCGACATCGCGGTGAACGCACATTGAAAGCGTGTATTCGGCGTCTCCATACTGGCGTATCACCCGGCCTGATGTTATAGAATGCCATTTGTTACACGCCTCGTTCACCTCTTGTTGACACTGACGGCACTTTGAAGAGTGGACGTTAAATTTCAGATGTGTTACGATTCGTGGCTCTACCCTTCATTCGATCCCTGCGAAACCCTACATTTCAGCAGGATAATGCACTGCCGCATGTTGCAGGTTCCTTACGGGCCTTTCTGGATACAGAAAATGTTCGACTGCTACCCTGGCCAGCACATTCCCCAGATCTCTTACCAAATGAAAACGTCTGGTGAATGGTGGCGGAGCAAATGGCTCGTCACAATACGCCAGTCACTACTCTTGATGAACTGTGGTATCGTGTTGAAGCTGCACGGGCAGCTGTACCTGTACTCGCCATCCAAGATCTGTTTGACTCTATGACCAGGCGTATCAAGGGCATTATTACGGCCAGAGGTGGTTGTTCCGGGCACTTATTTCTCAGGATCTGTGCACCCAAATTGCATTAAAATGCAATCATATGTGATTTCTTGTATAATATGTTTGTCCAGTGAACACCCGTTTCTCATCTGCATTTCTTCTTGTTGTGTCAATTGTAATGGCCAGTAGTGCATATTGAGTAGGACTCAGTAACACAAACATACTACATAGAAGGATTCTAAAGTAGGGAACTGCTGTTGAGGGCGAAGTGCAGTGGGGACGCAGTGGGCACCGAGGCCGCTGCGGTAGCCTAGAAGGCATGAGAAGAACCCTGAAACAACAGCACTGCTCACCAACAGGTAGTTTTGGGAAGCAGCACTTACTACAAGATTTGAAATTTTGAATTCAACAGTGTATTTTATTTTTATGAGGATTGTCTTAAGTTAACAGGGAAATGGTGAACAGTTTTGTACAAATGGGCATGGATTGTGGGCGAAACGTAAGCATTGTGCTTAAACTGAAACATTATACTTCTACATTTAAACTTACTCGAAGAAGTATAACAATTTGATTTATTGTATCTTATGAAGCACAAAATATTACTGAGTTTTGGAAGCAGAGCAATTTTTCATATAAATATGAAATTCATATAAGTTATAAGAATATTTAAAAAATCAAAAAGAAAATGATAAAGATTTGGTTAGAGCATGTGCCTAGTAAGCAGGAGACCCGAGTTCGAATGCCGGTCCGACACAAATTTTCAACTTTCTTCATCGATTTCAATCAACGCCCACTCGCAGCCTATGTATATGTTTCCTTTGTGTCCTGTTTTTCAGAATGGCCGTTGGGTCAAAATGGTTTTGTTCTTTCGCACATATCCGAAAGAACAGACATCATATACAAAATTAAGGCGATTTGGCCACAGATCTCTTCAGTGCAGATGCACACCAGTCTCGAACCCTTACAGGAATCGGAGAAATATCGCGAGTAATTAGGATAACGAGCAAGTTTGCACAACATTAGTAGTGTGTGGATAAAGTGAGAATTTGAGTGGTAGGGTTGCCGTGCAGTTACTCTTTCTGCATGGCTTATTGGTCAGAGCATTTGCCTAGTAAGCAGAAGTCCGAGTTCGAATCCCGCTCCGGCACATATTCCCCATCAACTTCTATCAATGCCCACTCCCAATCAGTGCCCGTAATTCATTTCTGTTTTAATACCAAATTAAACTCGCCAATTGTGGCTTCACAGCGACTGTGCGAGTGCAGGACGTGGATAATGGTGACGTATGTACGTTTGATTTGGTCCGGAAGACGTGTTCGGATAGTCGAAATGCTTAAGGCGACCGATTGTGTAAAACGAGAAATTTGGGTTCGAGACTCAGTCCGGTACAAACTTTCATATGATTCAATAAATTGCATAGCTGTGGTCAAATCATGCTCAGAGCTATGACCACATTTTTTTACTTATAGAGCAATTTTGTTTTCCTAACACTATCATCAGTGTCATCCATTCACTGGATGTGGCAGCCTGAGGATGTCTTGTTGCGCCAGACGATCTTACTCTCGTTTGAGATCATCTTGTAACGCTACAGGTCTTGATGTAGCTCTAAACTAGCGACGTGCTGCAGAAGACTTTACCTGAATGTGAGTAATGTACTTATTTGCACACCTTCAGCCTTGGGAAGATAGGTGTGAAAATGTGGTGTATACTGGATCAGAATCACTAAATGGTACAACTGCTGATACAATGTTGATATCATCTACTATTTTAAAATTAAAAGGTAAAGAAGCGCCCATGCCAAAATCGTTTTGTGCCTGATGTGATGGTACAACTATAAAAGTAATGGGACGAATATTTGTTTGTACAGTGTCACTATTCTGTGTTTACTGGGCAGATGAATGCGGTGAACCGGTGTCGACAAAAAATGTATTAAGAGGCTGTCGAAGTTTACGATAAGAGAAAACTTCTGTAGTTGTTCCGTAAAAGTTTTGAACTGTTGCTGTAACGTGTTTCCAATGCTGCAGTATTGCCGCTTGGAAGTGGTGCCTTTTTAGAAAAATTCCACATTTCCTTGATTCCAGTACTGCGCACAATGTCTTCCCTGTATGGACACTGAATCCATGACAGTTAAACAAAACAATCTGGGCATCCTAGTTACTGCATACTGTCATTATTAGAGCGAGGTTGGATGATAGAGATCAGCTACAATATCAGAGAATAATTTCCATGGTATTAGAGGACGCTGTTGAGAGTAAAATCCGTTGAGACGAACAGAAACTGGAATATATCCATCAAATAACTGGGAAGGTAGAGCGAAGGCGCTACTCTGGCGAAAAGGTTGTCACAGGAGAGGAATTTATGGAGGGCCGCATAAAATCAGTCAGGGAAAAAAAAAGAAAGGGAACGAGGTCGCAATTTCTAGACAAATCATTAGTACATGATGTAATAATTACGTACTATAAGATAAAGGAAATTTTTATACAGCTTTCTTTAATAGCATGGAAATTATTCTCTGATAGTATAACAGATCTATCATTCTGTCCCTTCCTCTTGTCAGTGCTTCCATATATTTATTTCCTCGCCGATTATGCAGAGAACTTCTTCATTCCTTAGCTTATCAGTCTAATTAATTTTAAACATTCCTCTGTAGCACCATCTCTCAAATATTTCGTTTCTCCTCTGTTTCGGTTTTCTTGTAGCCCATGTTTCAGTGCCATACAGTGTTATGGTTTGAACTAACATTCTCTGAAATTTATTCTTCAAATTAAGGCCTATGTTTGATAGTATCAGACTTCTGTTGGCCAGGAACGCCTTTTTTGCAATTGCTTATCTGCTTTTAATGTCCCCCTTGCGGTCCGTCATGGGTAATTTTGCTTCCTAGGTAAATAAGTTCCTTTACTTCGTCTATTTCTTGATAACCAATTCTCGTGTTAAGTCTCTCGATGTTCTCATTTCTGCTACTTCTCATTACTTTCTTCTCATTTGGCATACTCTCATCCATATTCTGTACTCATTAGACTGTTCATTCAATTCGACACATCTTGAATCTCTTCATTTCCACCGAGGACAGCAGTGTCATCAGTAAATATTATCGTTGATACCCTTTCATCTTGATTTTAATGCCATTGTTCAACCTTTTTGTTATATCAATCATTACTTCTTCTTAATAGAAAATGAAAAGGCGCTACGGTCTCAGGTTCGAATCCTGCCTTGGGCATGGATGTGTGTGATGTCCTTAGGTTGGTTAGGTTTAAGTAGTTCTACGTTCTAAGGGACTGATGACCACAGCAGTTAATTTCCGTAGTGCTCAGAGCCATTTGAACCATTTGACTGAAAAGAAATGGTGAAGGGCTACATCCCTATCTTAACCTTCTTTAATCCGCTCTCGTCGATCTTTTCCTTCCAGTCTTAATGGTCCATCTTGGTTGTTGTGCATATTGTTTTTTACATTTCTTTCGCTGTAGCTTTCCCGTATTTTTCTCAGAACTTAGAACATCTTGTATCATTTTACATTGAAACACATTTTCTAGGTTGACCAATGCTAGTAGCTTGGTTTTATTTTCATCACTCTTCTTCCCATTATCAAACCCAACGTCAGAACCACTTCTCTGGTAACTTTACCTTTCCTAAGGCCCAATTGATTGTGAGTTAGCAGATCCTCAATGTTCCTTTCGTTTGTGTATTATTATTGCCAGCAAGTTGGATGTAGATATGAGCTGTCAAGCTGACTGCGTGGTAGTTCTCGCACTTATCAACCCTCATCTTCGGAATTGTGTGGATGATATTGTCCTGAAAGTGTCATGGAATGTCACCAGTCTCATGTGTTCTACACCCCAAATTGAATAGTCGTTTGATTGCCACAGTAACAGTCGCATGATCACTAGAATGAAGGCCTGTGGGATTCCCAATCTGCCCATCACCGCATGCAAAAAGGTATGATCCACTCTGTCAAACGCATGATCGAAGTCAATAGCGACGAGTGCCCCACGCACTCGGCACGCCGCTACTAATGCGATGATATCTCGGTAGTCACCGAGCGCCGTATATACGTTAATCTTACCGCCGAGGCAAATTTTATCTGTGAGGAGTCTTTCAGAAAGTGAAGACCGCAGGCGAGCCCCAAGGATGCGCGCGAAAATTTTATAGTCGCAGTTCAAAAGAGTGAGTGGTCTATAATCTCCTGGCCTTCTGCCACCGCGTGGTTTCGGTATTGGGATGATGATACCCTCCATGAATTCGGCAGGTATCTCAATCTGCGGTAACAGGAGTTCGTTGTACATCTGAATCCAGGTCCGTCCCATGAGGTATGCAAAGGCGCGGTAAAATTCAATTGGTAAGCCGTCCTGTCCTCGGGATTTATTCGGAGCCCACCTGGCAATTGCATCTGTCAGCTCGTCCTCTGTTATCGCTGTGATGAAGGTCTCTACATCCAGTGGTGGTCCTCTATCTGGCATTTCCGAGATGACATCATGTAGTGTCTCGTGGTTCACATGTACAGGTCCATATAACTGGCGGAAATAGTCGGTAAACACATGCGCAATATCACGCTGGTGCACAACTTGCTCGCCAGTTTCAGAGATTAGTTCCCCGATCAATGGCCTGCGTCGTCGTTGGCGTTCACGTACTAAGTGGTGCATGGTGGGGGTTTCAGTAACAACTGTGTCAGCCAATCTCGCCCGGACCATTGTACCTTCCATTCTTAGTCTCGTCAGCTGTAATAACTTGGCTTTTATCCTACGCATGGCCGTGTGCCTTTCCGGCGATGGTTGTTGGGTCATCAGCTCCCTCAGGGCTCTAAAATAAAAATCAGCCGTCGTGCGGTTCCACTGCGATTTGTCCTGTCTGTATCGTATAAACGTTCTCCGTAACGTTGGTTTTGAGCATTTAATTCACCACTGGAGAACCGAGGTGTATGCTCGTTGGCGGCAAACGCAGGTCTCCCAGGCCGCCTCTATCGACCGGCGACATTCAGTGTCACATAAAAGTGTACAATTCATTTTCCAGTGACCCTTACTCCGCCATATCTTCCGACGCGTTAGTGAAATCGTACAGACGTACGCCATATGATCCGTAAAAGCCGCTGGCCAGATTTCGGCATCCAGTATCGCCGTCCGTAGAGTTCGTGTCACATACACTATATCAAGTCTACTCTCCGAGTGTTCTGTTACAAACGTATAACACGGTCTGTCGCCATGCTGCAGTTCCCAGGTATCCAGAAGCGCCATTTCGGTAATCAACGCACGCACTTCCATGCAGGGCACATATGAGGTACTTGGTCCTTTTTGTCTACGACACAATTAAAGTCACCGCCCACTATATAGTTTTCATAGCGTCCAGCGAACAACGATGCTATCTCTTCGGTGTAAAAGGACGCCCTTTCTCTTCGTTTTTTGGAACCAGATGGCGCGTATAAATTGATGAAACGAACGCCGTCGACAGTGACCGCTATGCTACGTACCGAAGGGAGTGACATGACGTCCTCCAGGCCTATTCCTTCCTTGGTCAGAATCGCCACACCGCATCCACTTTCATCGTGCACTGAATAATGTGCCTCGTAGCCGTAGAACTCTGGCGGCGATGTGAAACGCACTTCTTGTGGAAGTACAATATCCACGTCCGCAGCGCGTAACATATCTTTCAGCATTTGAATTTTAAGCGGTGTCCGAATGCCATTAATGTTTATCGTGGCAATGCGGTACGCCTGGCTTGTGTTCATCAGTTGTAGGGCGGTGTCATTAAGCGTCTATCTGCACCATCGGCGCTCCTCACCACACTAAGTTGTTCAACATCCCCCTACCCCCCCCCCCTCCCCTCCCGGCCTCTGGCCAGGGCTATCCTCAATCGTCGCGTTCGTTTTTTTATTCTGTTCCTGTTGGTCCATTTCTTGCGCCCAGTTCCCCATCATGTTTCCGGAACTGCTCGAAGGATGGGAAGCAACGTTGTCACCGCTCTGATGTTGGACAGTTGTCATCTCCACTTCCGCTTTCCGGTCACCAGAAGGAGGGTTCAAGTTATCGGCGCTGTTTAATTCCTGCATCGTCATCTCGGTATCTGTTGAATCCACTGGTCTCAGGTCGATACTGTCGTTGTCGTCCACTGTCCCCTCGGGACTATAGCTATCGTCAGCAGAAGTCAATCGACCCTTCTTTCTTCTCTTCGGCGAACGCTGTTTCCGTTGCCTTGCTTCCGCATCGGCTGTTTGGGTTGCGTATCCTCCGTCTTGGTCCTGGCCTATCACGCTCTCGGTGGAAGCACTGGCAGCCACCACGGATGAGCCTGGAGCGGCCGTCAGCTGCACCTCTTGTGTGGTGTCTTGTGTCTGCTGTGGTGGAACCGGTGGTCGGAGTTCCAGTCCGTTGGTGTCCATGTTCTCTATAGGGGGCAGCTGCTGGTGCCCATCGGAAATCTCCGTCACGTCGCCTCTCAGGGCTTCCACAAAGGTCAACGGTAAGACAGTCATCTGTTGTGGCGCCTGAACGTCATCCCGTGGAGTTTGCACTAAACGTCACTGGAGGCATTCCGAGCGGACGTGACCTTCTTTCCCGCACCCCGAGCACGTGCGAGGTTGCCCATCATAGATTATAATCGATCGACAACCTCCTATGTACAAATAAGAGGGGACGTGCTTTCGCAGTTCTATCCGTATTTGTCTCACCCCATTTAAAACGGGGTACGTGGTAAAACTCGTCCATATTTCGGCCACACGGGATAGAACTGTACCGTATGTTCAGACGGGACCTCAAACGGAAGTTCGAAGACTCGTATAGTGCGGATCCCCATTCCCGCGTGATCGACAGTAACCGCGCCAACATTCCCGTCGGCATGACAGAAATGATACCCGTTCGGTGATCGTTGTAGAAGTCTTTCGGAAGCAGCCTCGTCAACAAGCTTGACATAGACGACGCTTGAAACGATCAATAAATTAATTCCCACGATTTCCTGTGGTTCGTTTTTTACTTTCTTCTCTTAAGAAACGTTCAATCTCGTGTGCCTTTGGTCGTGTATAGTCGTTCTCAAAACTGAACTTCAAAGTCGTTTTGCTGTACGAGTGTTCCATCTCGTTCTAGACTCACAACACCGCACACGCGAAGCTGCTCCGGCGTAAGCAAACAGGCGCACGCACCACAGCGCGGCCGGCAGGCAACACGGTCCGCACTGTGCCACTGCCGAAGGCAGACTGCACTTCGAACAGAAGTTCGAAGAAACTTAGTGTGCGTAATCCTAGTCCTGCATGGTCAACGGTAACCGCCCCGATGTGACCATCGGATTGTTTGAGCTTGAGAGTGTTCGCACATCTGCTCACAACAGCGTGACATAACTCGTTATCGACCATCGTGATGGATAGGTGTATACCGATGATGTGCTTTGGTGCTTTGAGATGAATACTTCGATTTAAAAGGCTCGTCGCCTCGCGTGGTAGGGCTGGAAGCTGATCTTGATGGTAACTTTTCTGTACGAATGAGCCATAGCAACTCAGTGTCAACGACGCGGGTACTAGCTGCGGCGAGGAAGTAAACAATGCGCGCGCCTCTGCGGACGGGACGTAAACAAGACATCGTCAGCCGGCACGGTAGCTCAGCGTGTTCGGTCAGAGAGTTAGCAGCCCGCTGTAATAAAAAAACTGAGTTAATCGATCAAAGACGAACTTAAACGGTTGTCTTACGACGTCCGCCTCGAGCACATACAACGAACGAAAGCGAACAAAACGAGAATTTAAAAAAAAGTGCTAACATGCTTGCATTCCATGCAGCAGGCCCGGGTTCGATTCCCGGCTGGTTTGAAGATTTTCTCCACTCATTGGCTGGGTATTGTGTTGTCCTCGTAATCACTTCATCCTTATAATCGGCACGCAAGTCGCTCAATGTGCGTCGATTGAAATAAGACCTCCTCTTGGCGGCCGAACCGGAATGGTTCCTCCCGGCCAATATTACCATACGATCATTTAATTTTTTTAGTTAAAAGATTATTTGTGAGAAAAAATGAATATATTGTAATGGTAACTGAAACCTTGTTCTGGTATTTCGTGCTCGGAATGTGATTATGGTTATTTCATTTGTAAGGATCTCAACTGCACGGTAATTAGCGCCCGTAGAAAGTCCCAATTTTTACAAAGTTCATCTTTTTTTTACAATACAATCCAGTCGCTGTCACAAATGATGAAGAAGTGATGAGGACAACAAAAACATCCAGTCTCAGGCAGAGAAAAATTCCCAACCTTGCAGGGAATAGAACCCGGCACCCTATGATACACAGACAGTAACACTAACCACTAGACCACGATCTACGGACCCGAGCGGTGATGAACTTTTGTACATAATTGTGTGTATGAAAAAACTAAATCTGTAATGTTAAAATATCAAGGATTTTTATGTGCCAGTGGGACTAAAGTTTACTGTGAAACAGAATTTATGGCCTTTAGGTTAAAGATAGTATTGTTCTGTCTTCCGAAATCATAATATGTGTAGTGATGTATTAATCTCTGCTTAATAAAACCGTGCAAGCAAACATATGTCTTAATTTTTTATTTATTGGTGTGTCCCTTTTTGCCAATACACGTGAAATCTACGCAGCTTCCAAGTATTAATTACAAAAATTATATAATTTTTTGCTGGGTGTTTGACATAGTACATGTTTCGCTATGGGCAATATTCCATGAATTTTACTGTATTGTTCCTTTGTGATTCAAGGGACACAGAAAATCTGCAATGACTATAACAACCACATTGTAAATATCTATTAAATTAAGACTATGCTTTTACTGCTTATAATAATTTCGTGTGGCTCAATGGCCGGTGCAGATCTTTGATCGGACATTACTTCAGTAATCTGTCTGCGTAGGAGAGGGGACGTTCTCATATCCCTGAGAGGTCAACTAGAGATTTAGTGAAAACTGAAAGTTTGCACGGTTCTGCCGGGATTCGATCCTGCGATCTCTCACTTTCCCTGCACGCGCTTTACCACTAGACCACACGAAATTATTGGTGTTTGTTAGAAGAACTATGTGTTGATCTTGATCACTCCTGCATACACGTCACACTCGTTAATAGCAACTGTGTTGATGCGGTTTCTACGTCTGGCGACAAGTATCACATAGTTCGATACACACTGGTTTCCTTGGCGCACTGTTTCCTGAATCAATTTACTTTAACACCGGGCTTGTCCCGGCATTCCACCTCAGCTACACGTTACCAAAACATTTCGCAAGGATTTCTAATACATGCACATGAGATTAGCTTAGACGCAGACAAATTGGGTACCCATGCCCGAGGTATGATTCGAACCTGCTATACCTGCTATCGTGCCGGTTCCAGACTGTGGCGCCTACCCGCAAAGATATAGTTGACCTGTGTCTGTACCAACGGGTGAGTGAGTGCGATGTTAGAAGATGTTGAAGATGAAATAATTCAAGTAGTGGAAATTTTGATATTCAGCTGATTTTTCGAACAAGAACTGGGAATGGTCACCTAAACAACTCACCGATCGGCACTTGTTAAACAATGACCAGAAATTTCGTGAGTATTTCTGGTTGAACATAGCGCTGTTCAGCGATTTCCTCGATCCCTTCGGAGAAGATATCAAGAAAAACAAGGAAAACACGCGAGAATTTTACCCTTGCGCAGTCGAGCTCATTTTACTATAATTACAAACGCTCTTTTATTCTCTGCCGTCCTTCTTGCTGTGGTTGACGAGAACTACAAATTCATTTTCATTGATGTCGCGTCGTACGGCAAGGAGGGTGTCAGTGGAATTTTGGTAAAAGTAATATTGTAAAATTATTTGCAAGTGTAAAATGTTTCTCTGCCTGCGTGAACTGACGCATTCGGACACAGCAGTGCCACATGTTTTTGTGGATGACGATGCATTTCGATTACTTCCAACCACGATGAGATTGTGGAAATTTGTGGTACGGATTATGGGACTAAACTTCTGAGGTCATTGGCCCCTAGGCTTTACACACAACTTAATCTACATTCCTGGAAATTGAAATAAGAACACCGTGAATTCATTGTCCCAGGAAGGGGAAACTTTATTGACACATTCCTGGGGTCAGTTACATCACATGATCACACGGACAGAACCACAGGCACATAGACACAGGCAACAGAGGATGCACAATGTCGGCACTAGTACAGTGCATATCCACCTTTCGCAGCAATGCAGGCTGCTATTCTCCCATGGAGGCGATCGCAGAGATGCTGTATGTAGTCCTGTGGAACGGCTTGCCATGCCATTTCCACCTGGCGCCTCACTTGGACCAGCGTTCGTGCTGGACGTGCAGACCGCGTGAGACGACGCTTCATCCAGTCCCAAACATGCTCAATGGGGGACAGATCCGGAGATCTTCCTGGCCAGGGTAGTTGACTTACACCTTCTAGAGCACGTTGGGTGGTACGGGATACATGCGGGCGTGCATTGTCCTGTTGGAACAGCAAGTTCCCTTGCCGGTCTAGGAATGGTAGAACGATGGGTTCGATGACGGTTTGGATGTACCGTGCACTATTCAGTGTCCCCTCGACGATCATCAGAGGTGTACGGACAGTGTAGGAGATCGCTCCCCACACCATGATGCCGGGTGTTGGCCCTGTGTGCCTCGGTCGTATGCAGTCCTGATTGTGGCGCTCACCTGCACGGCGCCAAACACGCACACGACCATCATTGGCACCAAGGCAGAAGCGACTCTCATCGCTGAAGACGACACGTCTCCATTCGACCCTCCATTCACGCCTGTCGCGACACCACTGGAGGCGGGCTGCACGATGTTGGGGCGTGAGCGGAAGACGGCCTAACGGTGTGCGGGACCGTAGCCCAGCTTCATGGAGACGGTTGCGAATGGTCCTCGCCGATACCCCAGGAGCAACAGTGTCCCTCATTTGCTGGGAAGTGGCGGTGCGGTCCCCTACGGTACTGCGTAGGATCCTACGGTCTTGGCGTGCATCCGTGCGTCGCTGCGGTCCGGTCCCAGGTCGACGGGCACGTGCACCTACCGCCGACCACTGGCGACAACATCGATGTACTGTGGAGACCTCACGCCCCACGTGTTGAGCGGTACGTCCATCCGGCCTCCCGCATGCCCACTATACGCCCTCGCTCAAAGTCCGTCAACTGCACATACGTTTCACGTCCACGCTGTCGCGGCATGCTACCAGTGTTAAAGACTGCAATGGAGCTCCGTATGCCACGGCAAACTGGCTGTCACTGACGGCGGCGGTGCACAAATGCTGCGCAGCTAGCGCCATTCGACGGCCAACACCGCGGTTCCTGGTGTGTCCGCTGTGCCTTGCGTGTGATAATTGCTTGTACAGCCCTCTGGCAGTGTCCGGAGCAAGTATGGTGGGTCTGACACACCGGTGTCAGTGTGTTCTTTTTTCTATTTCCAGGAGTGTAACTTTAACATACGCTAAGGACAACATACACAGCATTACTCGACGGAGGACTCGTACCGCCGATGGGAGGGAGTCGCGCGAACCGTGAAAAGGCGCCTCAGGTTGCATGGCCCAAGCACGATGAAACATTTCTCTCGTCGAGCTGCTAGTATTGTCAAAAAAACAAAAATTTTTCAAGATCTCGCAGAGTTTCTGAAAATGCCTTCGCCTTGTTGAATCAATCACTCCGCATATTTTATTCGCTGAACAGTCTAAAACCAGAAATGACAGATACATTTGTCACTGATACTTGCTGATTACGCCTTAAACGTAGACATGCATTCTTAGAGAAAAATAATGAGCCTCATTACACAGATCAATCAAGTTAACAGGCACTATAGGCTTATGACTTCGTAGAGTTACTGATTTTAAAAAAAAAAATTGTACGCATACTCTTATGAACTAAACTGGTATAATATACATCAGGTTCTGATATTCACTTACATGCTCTTCATTGTTATTATAATAAATGAATGTTAAGTAGAACAATGTTAAAACTAAACTTACTGTTGTTTGTTGAGATACGCGTTATCTGTCTGAAAATAAATAAGGTGAATAAAGTGAAAACATTAGGAATTTTTAGTACTTTATTTCTCCACGAATTCCGCTATTTCCTTTCAGGCATTGTCCTTCCCAGTTTGGTCATGGTGCAGTGGAAAGTATACATAGTGGATGCAAGAAAATTTTGAAACCACTTCTCATCTTCACCGCCTTAAATAGTACTTTTGCCTCTGACACGCTGACTTGCTGTTCTTTGCGGCTGCGTCTATACCTCTATCCATCATGCTCGGCCGCAGCCGCTCGCTGCCCTAGCGTCAGCCGCGGGTAGCTGACGCATCGTGGGACACAGCCGCGTATAGTACCATTTCTACTACAGTATGGCAGACATATAACAGAAGACGTGTGCGTCACACGCTGCATAGGAAGGCCTACGAGAAAGAAAGGCTACGGTGCGTACGTCACGAAAGTAGGTCTGAGCTCATTCTCCTGCTTTACCCGACAGACAAACTGCGTTTCTGTACCTGTTAACTCGTGAATAGGTGGTACATACAAACAAGAATTTCATACTCTACTGGAATCCGCTATTATGAAGTCTTACTGTTATTAGTCCTACAATGATCGGAATTCCATAGGCCAACTAATAATTCGTTTCGGCTGTACTGGGGGACACTAAAATTAAAATCAAGCCGAAATGATTATCGGTTTATAAGGCAGCAGCTCTTGTGAACTATTAAGCGGAAGGGACTAAATGCTAAAAACGAGCCCTTTTAAGATTTATATCGGGCATTGATTTTTAATTGAATTTTTTATCGTATTATTAAGCAGTAAGACTTCATAATGGCAGATTACAGCACAAGACGCACTTCTCATTAGTGCGTATACACCAGCTGTGGCTGCACGAAAAGCTTTATTCAAAATGGTGGCGTTGCTGTCAGCGTTCCTCCGAGCCATAGTCCACAGGTAGCGGTCATTCACTGCAGTAGTACTTCAAATGGCTCTAACCACTATGGGACTTAACTGTTGAGGTCATCAGTCTCCTAGAACTACTTAAACCTAACGAACCTAAGGACATCACACACACATCCATGTCCGAGGCAGGATTCGAACATGCGACCGTAGCGGTAGCGTGGTTCCAGACTGTAGCGCCTAGAACCGCTCGGCCACCCAGGCCGGCGCAATAGTAGTAGTAGCCCTTGGGCGGCCTGAGCGAGGCATGTCATCGACAGTTCCTGTCTCTCTGTACCTCCACCATGTACGAAAAACATCGCTTTGGTTCACTCAGGGCCGCATGGACACTGCCCTTGTTGAGAGCCCTTCCTGGCACACAGTAACAATGCGGACGCGATCGAACCGCGGTATTGACCGTCTACGCATGGTTGAACTACAGACTACATGAGCCGTGTACGTCCTTGCTGGTGGAATGACTGGAACTGATCAGTATGTCGGACGCCCTTCGTCTGATAGGCGCTGCTCATGCATGGTTGTTTACATCTTTCGGCAAGTTTAGTGACATCTCTAAACAGTCAAAGGGACTGTCTGATACAATATCCACAGTCTACGTTTATCTTCAGGAGTTCTGGAAACCGGGATGATGCAAAGATTTTTTGATGAGTGAATAATAGTTTTTCTCACTATAAACAGAACTCCAGCTTTTAATGTATTTACTTACAATCTCATATGGAGGATAAAGAGATAAGATTAATATAAATCTTCTTTAAGGACCTTTCCTTGCTTTCGTTACAATAACCCACTGTAATAATGCGTAGCAATCAATTTGAGAATTGTTATTTAATTATGATTTGTTGTGTGAGTGTTATGAAGGGATTGTTAGTGTGCATGGAGGGCAACCCTGAAGTGTACATGTTTTGTTTCATTAAAAACCAATGTGAAATGTATTTGTGGGAATTGTGCAGCCGTGAATCGTGACGCGTGTGACATATGCACAGTATGCACGCTTTTCAATAACAGCAGCCAAGAGGTTAGCTAAGTATTAATCAGCCAGTAATATCTGGTGATAATTAGTACTCTGATTTGCGTAGATTAAATTTGGCTTCGTAAATTCAGAATTGCTTTTATAAATTTCTGGCTGTAATTCTATCGTAAGCGTTAGAGGTTAGTGCAACTGTTTGAGGGCTGGCCGTTCTGATTGACCTCCTAAATCATCAGCCAACGGGAGTTAAGTATTGGGGAGACTTTGTGCTACATTTCTGTGTCACTAGGAGGAATAGCGCTACATACAGTTTTGTTAATTTGGAAGACAGCTTACATTCCATCGATTCTTTGGTAGATTGTTTCGTGAGTTTCTCGATATATTATGGCGAGCAATTCTGACTAAGAAAACCAATGAATGACCTAATGTAGTAACTCACGAACAGCTGGAGATCAGTGACCGTACAGGACGTGAAAATCATCGAGTCGGACTGGTGAAATCCGTGGCTGCTTTAAAGTGAAACATTGTAGAAGAAACGATAACTGCCACCTACCAATAAACTTGTTTTGGAGGCAATAAAGCCTAACTTGTTGTACTTTAGACATTCCACGCAAGTTATTTGGAATCCCGAACGTCCGAAATTTTTAAGAACTTACTGACACGGATTATTAGAAAGATGTATCTGAATAGCTGCCAAACATAAATAACCTTTATGGGAACGATAGATATATAAGACACAACTTAACGTAAACTTAAAACGTCGTAAATCCGTAAAACCACAATAAACGTATTATTTTAAATATATTTGCATCATTTACTGTTTAATCAAAACATTGACAGTTACAAGGCAGCTAACTAGTGACATAAGATGTACATCACATAATTCTAGACGTGAGTACAGTACAGTCACTTTAATATAAACGACATTAATATTTATAGGCGTTAACGCTAAAATTGTATTCGCATTTACTTAAAAAAGTGGCGATAGTTGTCAAAATAATGTGTAGTTAATAAAGTTTAATTATTACACTGAGGCGCCGAAGAAACTGGTATAGGCATGCGTATTCAAATACAGAAGTACTGTACGTGTGCAGGCAGAATACGGCACTGCGTTCGGTAAGGGTTATATGAGGCTATCAAGATTTAAGCGAGTTTTAAGCGATGTTATAATCAGTACAGGCTGCTGTGGCCGAGCGGTTCTAGGTGCTTCAGTCCAGAACCGCCCTGCTGCTACGGTCGCAGGTTCGAATCCTGCCTCGGGCATGGATGTGTGTGATGTCCTTAGGTTAGTTAGGTTTATGTAGTTCTAAGTCTAGGGAACTGATGACTTCAGCTGTTAAGTCTCATGGCGCTTAGAGCCATTTGAACCATTTTTGTTATGATCGGCACACAAGCGATGGGACGCAGCATATCCGAGGTAGCGATGAGGTGGGGATTTTACCGTACGGCCATTTTACGAGTGTACTGTGAATATCAGGAACCCGGTAAACCATTTCCGACATCGCTGTGGCTGGAAAAATATCCTGCAAGTACGGGGCCAACAACGACTGAAGAGAATCGTTCAGCGTGACAGAAGTGCGACCCTTCCGCAAATTTCTGCAACTTTCAATGCTGGACCATCAACAAATGTCAGAGTGCGGAACCATTCAACGAAACATCATCGGTATGGGCTTTCGGTACTGAAGGCCCACTTATATACACTTTATGACTGTACGACACAAAGCTTTACGCCTCGCCTGGGTCCGCCAACACTGACATTGGGCTGTTGATTACTGGAAACATTTTACCTGGGCGGACGAGTCTCGTTTCAAATTGCATCGAGCGGATGTATATGTATGGGATTTATGGGGACGACCTCATGAATCCATGGAACTTGCGTGTCAGCAGCTGCTTATTGAAGCAGGTGGAAGCTCAGTAATGGTGTGAGTCATGTGCAGTTGGAGTGATATGGAACTCCTGATACGTCTAGAAACGACTCCGATAGGTGATGCGTACCTAAGCACCCTGTCTGCATGCATTCATGTACACTGTGCATTCTGACGGACTTGGGAAATTCCAGCAGGAAAATGCGACCCCCCACCTTCCAGAATTGCTACGGAGTGGCTCCAGGAACACTCTTCCGAGTTTAAACACTTCCGCTGGTTACCGGACTGCCTAGACATGAACATTATTGACCATATCTGGGATGTCTTGCAACGTACTGTTCACAAGAGATCTCCAACCCTTCGTGTTGTTACGGTTTTGTGGACAGCCCTGCAGGATTTATGGTGTCACTTCCCTTTAACACTACTTCACACATTATTCGAGTCTATGAGACGTAGTGTTGCGGCACTTATGCATGCTCGCGAGGGCCCTACACGATATTAGGCAGGTTTACCAGTTTTTTTGGCTCCTGAGGGTACAGGCAGCTATTCTTTTGCATTTCCTTCTAACCACGTCGTTATTTGACTTATATTTTCCTGGTGACTTAAAAAAGATGAAATACAAATGCTTCTTCCAAGCTTGAGTTATGGCTTTTCTTAGTATGCAATTAGTCGAATTTTCTTCAGCACTTCTTTTGTCCGCAGAATCAGTAATTATCTATCAACACGGAGTGAAGGTGACTGACATCAAGAAGTTCGTTGAGGTAGATGGGATGAAATGTTGGAGGTACGAAGGACGAACCTGCTGTGCACACGGTGACGGCTTATCAGGTTTAACTGAAAACGCGATAATATGTATCAAAACAGGTATTTAAAATGGGTTGACTCTGACAAACTTTTGTTCCTATTTGTCACCGTCTGATTCCTTTGAGAGTAAAATAGATTGGAATTATGTGAGTCGAGCCGCCAAAGATTAGGTCGCGACACGCTCTCAAGTGTATTCATGCGTCCAGAGGTCGTGGCTGGCGTGCTTTTGTTCCACGCCGGAAGGGGCCTCGTTTTCTTGAAGTTCAGCAGTGGGACAGTGAGGCTCGTCGTGGTACGTAGCCGGGAGTGGGTCACAATTTCATTCCGTACTGGATCGAGCTTTGGAGAACTTGATGTCAAATAAGACAGGAGCGATAGAAAACATTCCATCAGAAGTTCTAAAATCATTGGGGGAAATGGCAACAAAACGACTATTCACAATGTAGAATGTGTGAGTCTGGCGACATACCATCTGACTTTCGAAAAAGCATCATCCACACGATTCCGAAGATGGAAAAAGCTGAAAAGTGCGAGAATTATGGCACAATCCGCTTAACAGCTCATGCATCCAAATTGCTTGCAAGAATAATATACAGAATAATGGAAAAGAAAATGGAGGATGCGCTTGATGACGATCAGTTTGGCTTTAGGAAAAGTAAAGGCACGAGAGAGGCAATTCTGACGTTACGGTTAATAATGGAAGCTAGACTAAAGAAAATCAAGACACGGCCATAGGATTTTTCGAACTTGAAAAAGCTTTCGACAATGTAAAATGGTGCAAAATGTTAGAAATTCTGAAAAAAAGTAGCGGTAAGATGTAGAGAGAGACGTGTCATGTACAATATCCAAAACAGCCATGAGGGAATGATAAGAGAACGAAGTGCTCGTATTAAAAATGGTGTAAGGCAAAGCTGTAGCCTTTCGCCGCTAATGTTCAATCTGTACATCAAGGAAGCAACGATGGAAATAAAAGAAAGGTCCAGGAGCGGAATTAAAATTGAAGGCGAAAGCATATCAATGATACTATTCGCTGATATCATTGTTATCCTGAGTGAAAGTGAAGAAGAATTACATGATCTACTGAATGGAATGAACAGTCTAATGGGTGCAGAGTATGGAGTAAGAGTAAATCGAAGAAAGGCTGTGGTAAAGAGAAGCAGTAGAAATGAGAACAGCGAGAAACTTAATATCAAGATCCATGTTCACGAAGTAGATGAGGTTAAGGAATTCTTCTACCTAGGCAGTAAAATGACGAGTGACGTACGGAACAAGGAGGACATCGAAAGCAGACTCGCTATGGCAATAAAGGTATTCCTGGCCAAGAGAAGTCTACTAATATCAAATATCAGCCTTAATGTGAGGAACAGATTTCTGAAAATTAGGTGGACTGATCAGGGAAGGAGTGGGTAGGTTCTACGCAGAATCGGTGAGGAAAGAGATGTGTGGAAAACGCTGATAAGAAGAAGGGACAAGTTGATAGGACGTCTGGTAAGACATGAGAGAATGACTTCCATGGTACTAGAGGGAGCTGTAGAAGGCAAAAACTCTAGGGGAAGACAGAGATTAGAATAGGCCTACATCCAGCAGATAATTGAGGTTGTAAGTGCTGCTGTGAGATCAAGAAATTAACACAAGAGAGGAATTAGTGGCGGACCGCATCAAAACAGTCAGAAAACTGATGACCCAAAAGAAGGAACTGTATCGAATAGCCTCGTATCCTGGACAATGGTTTGTCGTCGAAGTCGTTCCTCGAACACGTGGGGCGCGCTGGCCCTGGAGACTTGGACGAACGAGAGTGGGGCTTGATCCACTGAATAAGCCAACGGACGGTTTTCGGTGTAGCAGCGTTGTTGTGGGAATCGGCTAGCAGCGATGGACTTCTAGCACTGAGGGGAAGCTGCTGTTTGATCGACGTCGACCTATGTTCTCTATCAGCCTGTTGGACTCTTATTACCAGTGAGCACCTTTCAAAACTTCCCTGTCGTTACGTTCGTTGTGTAGCACGTTGTGGCCGTGGGGAGAGTCAGTTTAATCTGCGACCAGTCTTTTAGTCTTTTCCGTGGCCTTAACCGACTTGCTACGTATTCTGCTTTTCGTGTTATTCAGTGATACAAACTCGGTTTTTCAGGTGCGGGCAAGCATATTTTAGACGTTAAATTTGTATGCCGTACAGCTCATCTCCCTTAGTGTATTTCAGGTTTCTTTAAAAAAAAAATTATAGAATCGTACCCTTTTAAATTTTGTGGTTTATGAAAAAATTATGTAATGCACTCCCCGACTGTGCTTCCGTCTTTATGGACTATTTAATCAAGGTAAGCATTGAAATCGGTTGAATAAATTCTGATCCCTTTCTGTATGTTTAGAAGGAATCCGTCATCCTTTTCTTGCTCTGTAACTTAAGATACCGTATTCTCTACTTATTACTAATACGACAAAGCTGGTGGGCGCATCCCGTTTCTTGTTTACCTCCTAGCCACGCACGTTGTTTAGGTTTAGCTCAGTTTGTTAAAGAAATAGATCCTTGAGCACACAACAGTTTGCTTTATAACTTCTTTCTAGATTTATTTCAAAGTAATTTAAGCCGAAGTGGTAAGACACATCTGTTCAATAAAACTGCTGGGTCTGAAATCAATTTTAACTATATATTTTATGCATGGAAAACCTCTTGATCTGAAGCGAGCGTTGTAACTGTTGTTCTGAGAGCATGTGCGTAACCCAAATTTTGACACAACTGCTATTAACCTTTTGGCACATTTGTTTGAACGCTTGGGTTTTGAAACAATTTTCCTTGAGGTTGATTGCAATGAAGCACAATACAGTTTACTTTAAAAAGAAAAACACTCACGATCCATAATAGTGTGTAATGTGTTAATTTCATCTGCAGTTACCGTACGCAACGTCTGTGTTTTAGAATGAATTCAGTTAAAAAAAAAATAAAGGTTCAAATGGCTCTGAGCACTATGGGACTTACCTTCTGAGCTCATCAGTCCCCTATGACATTTTTAAAAAATTTTTTATTCAATTACATCTACAATATTTATTCAAATTAACCCACCACCTTAGTGATGGTTCAAATGGCTCTGAGCACTATGGGACTTAACTGCTGTGGTCATCAGTCCCCTAGAACTTAGAACTACTTAAACCTAACTAACCTAAGGACATCACACTACACCCAGCCATCGCGAGGCAGAAAAAATCCCTGACCCCGCCGGGAATCGAACCCGGGAACCCAGGCGGGGGAAGCGAGAACGCTACCAGACGACCACGAGATGCGGGCCACCTTAGTGATTAGTGGGTCGTAATGTTCTACAAAATCGTATATTATCAGCAGCTATTATTATTATTATTATTACAGTGTTACAATGTTTATTTATGAGCTACAGACAGTGTGACACAGTACATGTTAATAGGCAGACTACAATTATTAATCTACACGCTATTACCTAGTTCTTAGTTTTCCAATCTAATTGTTAATTCCTAAATGCCTGCAGCGTTACAGGTGTGTCAGCCTAGACATAAACCTACTTCAAGGCCCCGCTCACAGAGCTAATCCCGATGAGCGTGCCCCTGACACTGGGCAGGCCAAAATTGCTTGTCGCTGCAGGTTCCTAACTTAGTGTCTACTTCTAATGCTACTAACTGCTGTACTAACCTTCGTCAATTCCGCTGCTATCTTAGTCAGAAATAAGTCTACCCCGGTCCCCCTAGTCCTGCACGTGGCGGATTCCAACTGAAAGTCGACCTGCCCACGCACAGGTGGTACAGGATTAAGATACTAGGACGCGTTCAGTGTTCGTCTCTAGTCACGAAAGTCCCTCAGGTCTGCAGTCAGTACTTTCCGTGATACCTCGTTTGCCAAATTCTCTTCAAAACTCTCTTTATGTCTTAATAGGTCATGTGTGTTGTTGTTGTTTGGAAGTTGTTGTCTTGATGTCGCTGCTACATCATCTAAAAGGGGCACTCGTAAACCACATGGTAGGGAGTGCCCACCAAAGCGCCACAGTGTCACTCACCCAAACCGACATAGATATATAGGGTAGGGCCCAAGACCAGTGAGAAAGTGTATTAGACCCCGCGGTGGCTCAAAATACCTCATGCCTAACCTTTCTTTAACATTTGGCACGAATCCGAAGGTTCTTCTGCCAGATTCATCCATTTCTCAAGATTCCTGCCGTAAGTCCTCACCCCTTCTTCGTATTTCTCCCTTGTCCCTAACCTGAGCTCCCAGGATATTCTCTATTTTCCTGTTGTTCCCCTTCTTGACCCAATACCATGCTGCTTGTTCTCGTATTACGATATCTAGAGGACAGAGCCCCATTATTACTAATAGGGCACTTCTGGGAATGTTCTGTACGCCCCTACAGATCTTAACAGCATGTTTCGTTGTACTCTTCGCACTGCCATGGCAGGCACCAACCTTGTGAGCCTGTGTGCCCAGACCCCCGATCCGTAACCATCTATTGAAGTTACTATACTATTGTGACACAGCTTGATTGTTTGTGGTGGAAGGTGAAATCTTTTGTGCCCTATGGAGATAAGATTATTGAGGGTTTGTAGTGCTTTTTGGGTTACGGACTCAATGTGTCTCCCGAAGTTCCACCTTTCATCAATGATGACACCCAAGTAGCGAGTCTCTTGTCCTCTGAGAACTGGTGAGTCCCCAATTCTAACTGTAGGGTTTCTTACTAGCTGTCCTTTCAGCCCCAGTGCGGCAACGGACAGGGCCGCGCCGAACACGCCGCCAAGCGACCGACCTCACGCCAGACCCTAGGACTTAGAACTACTTAAACCTAACTAACCTAGGGACGTCACACACATCCATGCCCGCGACAGGATTCGAACCTGCGACCACAGCGGTAACGCGGTTCCAGACTGTAGCGCCTGGAACCGCTCGTTCACTACGGCCGGCAATGAATTCAGCTAAATTTTTTGTTGCACTGTTTAGGTTTTTACATTGTCAACGAACTTGCTGATGTAATAAAGGGTATTTAAAATTTATATGCTTCACGAATGGCGTTTAAGCCCTGGTTGTCCAGTTATTCCATGTGCAAGACAGCCAAGCGCCAGGCCGCGTTTCAGTGTGTAATGATGAAATGCATCTGCTCCCTGTACGAAGCTACAGAGCTTTTTTTGCTTTCAGAGCCAATAATACCACCTAGTGAAGTGACACATACTGATGCCTGTGAAACGAAAATACTGACGGCAGTGGAGCGAAATTGCCTCGGGAGACGCGAGAGTTCTGAAATGTCTCGCGGTATAAGTGGACTCGGTGAGAGCACTACGCACACATAGAGAGCTGTAATTGACGAGAAGCGAGATGTGCGGCTATTTCTCAACGACAGCACTCGCACAAGAAGGGCGCTGCGAACGTTTCCCGCCATCACTCGTGGCCGCCTCAGAATCGGCTGAGCCAGCAGCCGCGAAGGCGCTGGGTAGGCGACCAGACATGCCGCCAGCGGCCATCAGGCTGCCTCCAGGAGCACCTGAGACGGCGCCGCGCCCGAGGAGGAAGACGTTTCTCTGGAGCCTCCTGCTTCTGTCTACAGGCGCGGCGCTAAATCCGCGGAATTTGTCAGCCCGGCAGCGGCGCATTCCTCTGCCTTCCCCCCCTCCCCATCGCCCCATTCCCCGTTTCCCACAGGTTTCGTGCTCGCCTGCAGTCACTCACTCCGAAAACCAATAACGCAGCCAGCCAGCTTCTTCCCGCTGCAGCGGCGGTAATGCGCGCTCTGACGTATGAACTTTCCCATCCAGCGGGGCTCTCGAGCTCGCCCGAAAAGGTTCCTATTCTCAAGACAGCATCTGCACCTTATTCAGATTCTGCTGAGGAGCGTTTAAATCGAGTAAGGAAATCTGTGCGTCGATAGTGAAGGCACGGTATGTGAGAAATTCGGTTTTGGCTTTTACGTTTAGTAGATACTCTCTCTGTAACTGGTATATGTTGCGAAATTTTACTGAAGCTCACGTAACTACTCGCCATCAAAATTGCTACAGACACGAAATTTAACTGACAGGAAGAAGATGCTGTGATATGCACATGATTAGCTTTTCAGAGCATTCACACAAGGCTGCCGCCGGTGGCGACACCTACAACGTGCTCACATGAGGAAAGTTTCCAACCGATTTCTCATACACAAACAGCAGTTGACCGGCGTTGCCTGGTGAAACGTTGTTGTGATGCCTCGTGTAAGGAGGAGAAATGCGTACCATCACGTTATCAACTTTGATAAAGGTCGAATTGTAGCCTATCGCGATTGTGGTTTATCGTATCGCGACACTGCTGCTCGCGTTGTTCTAGATCCAATGGGTGTTAGCAGAATATGTAATCGGTGTGTTCAGGAGGGTAATACGGAACGCAGTGCTGGATCCCAACAGCCTCGTATCACTAGCAGTCGAGATGACAGGCATATCCGCTTGGCTTTAACGGATCGTGCAGCCACGTCTCAATCCCTGAGTCAACAGATGAGGACGTTTGTAAGAGAACAACCATCTGAAAGAACAGTTCGACGACGTCTGCAGCAGGATGGACTATTATCTCGGAGACCATGGCTGCAGTTACCCTGGACGCTGCATCACAGACAGCAGCGCCTGCGATGGTGTACTCAACGACGAACCTGGATGCACGAATGGCAAAACGTTATTTTTTTCGGGTGAATCTAGATTCTGTTTACAGCATCGTGATGGTCGCATCCGTGTTTTGTCGACATCGCGGTGAACGCACATTGGAAGCCTGTATTTGTCATCGCCGTACTGGCGTATCACCCGGCGTGATGGTATAGGGTGCCATTTGTTACACGTCTCGCTCACCTCTTGTTCGCATTGACGGCACTTTGAAGAGTGGACGTTACACTTCAGATGTGTTACGACCCTTGGGTCTACCCTTCATTCGATCCCTGCTAAATCCTACATTTCAGCGGGATAATGCACGACCACATGTGCACGTCCTGTACGGGACTTTATGGATACTGAAAATGTTCGACTGCATCCTTGGCCAGCAAATTCTCCAGACCTCTACCAATTGAAAACGTCTGGACCCGTGGGTCTACCCTTCATTCGATCCCTGGGAAACACTACATTTCAGCAGGATAATGCACGACCACATGTGCACGTCCTGTACGGGACTTTATGGATACTGAAAATGTTCGACTGCATCCTTGGCCAGCAAATTCTCCAGACCTCTCACCAATTGAAAACGTCTGGTCAACGGTGGCCGAGCAACTGACTCATCACAATACGCCAGTCACTACTCTTGATGAACTGTGGTATCATGTTGAAGCTGTATGGGCCGCTGAACCTGTATACGCTATCCAAGCTCTGTTTGACTCAATGCCCAGGCGTATCAAGGCCGTTATTACGGCCAGAGGTGGTTGTTCTGGGTACTGATGTCTCAGCATCTATGCACCGAAATTGTGTGTAAATGTAATCAAATGTCAGTTCTAATATAATATATTTTTCCAATGAGTATCCGTTTATCATCTGCATTTCTTCTTGGTGTAGCAATTTTAATGACCAGTAGTGTAAATACGTACAATAAATTGACAAGTCTGATGTGATCGCTGATACGTGGTTGATTACTCTCATTTATGCCTAACTGTAAGTCGTCCTTTCACGGGTCACGTCGCAACCTGCAACTTTGTACTACACTGCGGAACATGAAATCCAGAATTTGGCATGTTTGATTTTTACCTGTTTGAGAGGAGCGTTGCCAGTGATATGCGACAACGTTACAAGCAGAAGATAGAACCCGCCATACTGTATGGCGTAAAACATCGCGTCTGGTTTGTTTTCTTTCTCTCAGAGAAATTCGATTTTAAGCCGTTTCAAAGTAAATTGAGGACCTCAGGAATGCTTCGTTTTAGCTGCGATTTGTGGTACTGTAAACTACATACAAAGATACGATTGCTATGTTTTAGTTGCAGCACTGTGGATAGCGTCGTTTGCTTCGAGCTGATAAGAACAAGACAGCAGGTTATCGTCCGCCTTCTTCCAAAGGAAATTTTTTCCACCTTTTCTTTTGTAAGTGTTTCTGGTTCTTTCTTATTCATTTAACAGAATTATTATCTAAAAAAACGGTTATTTGTTGTAACAACTAGCGAAGCTAGATATATTTCGCAACAACTATTTATGTATCCCTTTCCTTCTCCCTCCTCACTCTCTCCATCTGCCGCTCGGGGTAGTCGCGCCATTTGAGGCATTTTGTCAGGGCCCGCGTGACTCGCGCCATCGGAGCTTCAAGTCTTCGCTCTGGCATGGTTGTGTGTGTATTGTCCTTACCGTAAGTTAGTTTAAGTTGGATGAAGTAGTGTGTAAGCTTAGGGACCGATTACCTACAGAGTATCGCCCTATAAGATCTTATCACAAATTTAAAAACTTTTCTCTATTTCCCCCTCCCCCGTCCCTCTGACTTTCTTTATTCTTATTGCAAACGGAGTCCTGATTGGGAATATAAGTCCAAATCAATCGGTAAATTAGTTGAAGTCATTAGTACATGGGGCATGAGAAAAGCCTTTCCAGGTGCGGGATCTGTGAGGATAGTAGCTTCAATGATAGTATTTCGCATGGTTTTAATCTACGAACAGATAGAATTATAAACTTAGCTATAATAACAATTTTCCTGTTTCCTGTTAAAAATGACTGCTGAGAGGAAAAAAAACCACACATCTTCACTGCACGGTTTGGCATGTTCTTTCTCACAGCCGGTTTAACAGAAAGTGCTAACTGTAAATCTCCACTGGTTTACATCGTGCCTTCTCAATCAGTCAATCGGTCAGTTCGACTAGAATATTTCAGTAAATTCGTACGAGCTGAAGCAAAACAATTTCAGTAAGATTTGTGTTTATATAGATACTGTATTTGCTGCAATTCTTGTTGCAGAGACCAACGAATGAAACATTTCACCAATGGCTAGAAATCTTATCACGACTGCCAGTTTATGTCTGAAAGTAAACACTACACGTTTTTGCTTTGATGAAACTTTCAGTAACCTATATATACTCATCTCTTGGTGGATGGACTGACTCATGTTTGTATGTAGACGGTAAACATCTTTTTCAATGATGGAGAGCAACCTCGGAAAAATCTCCACTTCCATTCATACGAAATTACGAAACGAATTACCGAGCGAGGTGGCGCAGTGATTAGGACACTGGACTCGCATTCTGGAGGACGACGGTTCAAACCCGCGTCCGGTCATCCTGATTTGAGTTTTCCGTGATTTCCCTAAATCGCTCCACGCAAATGCCGGGATGGTTCCTTTCAAAGGACACGGCTGACTTCCTTCCCTGATCTGATGGGACCGATGACCTCGCTGTTTGGTCCCCTCCCCAAAATCAACCAACCAAGCAACGAAACGAATCTCGACCTTGAAATCTTGAATCTTAACTTCATTCTATTTAAAAGCGAAAACTGAATGAAAATTCAATCTCGTTAACAAATAACTGCTACTAACATGTTTCTCAGATCGTTGCGCACCATTATGTGGTATTGCTCTACCAGTGTTTCGCTGTTGTATGAGTGTCTGTTTTCGTGACGAAACTGTGTGATATGCGAGCCAAATAAAGCCGACAACAACCGCTGGAGAGCGCTGAGAGCGCTGATCACGTTAACCAGGCCGTTCCATGTGCCGACCGCTCTGTTTTCTGTGAGGTGGGATATCCTGTCCGTTCGATGACGGTTTTAGTCAAGCGAGTCTTTATATTTTTAACGTAGTCTTATGCCAGACAATGTAATAGGCTCCCCTAAAGTTGCAAAATTAACATTGAGGCACAATTGTTCAGTTTGGTTTTTTTTTCATTAACCAGTAATAGGCCAGATTTGCAGTTTTAGTTCCTGCATTTTTTCTAGGAATGTGAAGAAAGAGTTCGGTTGAGCGTTTCGTGGAAGACGAAATCATTAGGGACAGAGTCCAGCCTTATGTTGGACAGGGATGGAGTAGGAAACTAAATGTGCCCTTTCTAAAGGAACCAGCTAGAAATTTCCCTTACACGATTTGGAAAAATACTAGAAAGCAAAAATCTACATGAGTGGATGGGAATTTCAACCGAATCGCATGTGAGTCCGGTGTGTACCAGTGGGTTTGTCGAACCGCTGCTGAACCGGCGGGGAATTATTCAATTCGTGAAGATGGCATGGCTTCGGTTTGGAATGCTGGTTCTGGAGATCAGGTACAGCTAGAAAGACAACAGCTGCTGAGATGAACTCTTTTACTAACAACAGGACGTCTTCAACTTTCGCCTCTCGACCAAGGTGTTAGCCGTTTTAGAACTGAACAGGACTCATTCGTTCCACTCGTCCAGTCAGTCTTCCATTGCTTCCTGCATGCATTTTCATGATTTAGCGCTGGGCTTGCTCTCCATCTCCCGGGCGGCTCCCAGTTTAAAATGTTTCTCGGTCACGTACGCCATTCTCTGCACATGCCCGTACCACTGAAGCACACTATTCTGCAAAGTTTTTGCTGTGGAGCAGGTTGCCTCCATTCACTTCCGCACCTTCTCATTTCGTGTTCTATATTTTCTGGTTAACCACAAATGTCATATAGACTCTTCCCTCAAATGTAAAGTTTTCTCTAACTTTCCTTGTTTGAGACTACATCTCAACTCTATACAGGATTATATTGCCACCACATTGTGAAATGTTCTTTTCTTAGTTTTATACCGACTATTATTATTCCCTAATATCCGCTGAAAAGCTTTAGCAGCTCTCTTCCGCATTGCTATTCTGGAACTAGTCCCTTTGTCGCGTGTAACACATTTATGTATTATTTTTGCCAAATATTTGTAGCTTTTCCAAGATTCCTCTTTGCTAATGTTCACGAAATCCGGTTCAATACACACACACACACACACACACACACACACACACACACACACACACACACACACCATCTTATCCACATTCATTCCCAAACCCGTTTTCTATACTTCTGTATCGGTATTTCAGTAAGTTTCCAACATCCTCTTCATCTGGACGGGTTATTACCTAGTCATGTACTGATAAAAGAGAATTAAAACTATTGTTACCAATGTCTGTTTCCATGCCTGAGTATTTCCTGTACCAGCCATTCATTGCCTGTCCCAAATAAATATTAAACGTGTAGGTGACAATCCACAACTGTGACTTAGAACTTTCTCAACGAAAATACATCGGGTAACGTCGTTTGTCATTTCAGTCATTACTTTTGCGTCATTGCACAATTTTTTAAGCCGGTCTGTGGCTGAGCGGTTATAGGCGCTCCAGTCTGGAGCCGCGCGACTGCTACGGTCGCAGGTTCGAATCCTGCCTCGGGCATGGTTGTGTGTGATGTCCTTAGGTTAGTTAGGTTTAAGTAGCTCTAAGTTCTAGGGGACTGATGACCTCAGATGTTAAGCCCCATAGTGCTCAGAGCCATTTGAACCATTTGAACAATTTTTTATAAAGAGTTTTTATTTCATTGACTTGATACCGCACCTTTATGAATGAAAATACCTGTTCTGGCTATGCAATACACATCTTCATACCGTACAATAGAAGGAAAATAATGTACGTTACTACCTACTACCTTAAGAGATTAAAAAGAAATGACTGAATTTGTAACAATAAACCACAATTACCCATCAAATGAATTAGCAGTTGTGATTAAGGACTAACATTAGCCTAGAATTGAATAAAGACAATTAGGCTGCGGTGCAACATGTAAAAATAACACGAGTCAAGACTTCCATGCATGCTTAAACAAGAGGTTCTTGACGCCTGCATAACGTACAAATGAACATACAAAGTAATTAAAAGCAAGTTCATTTGACTGTACAGTTCTTTAAAATATTGTCAGTTGCACATAAAAAAGAAAGATTTTTAAAAAGATAATTTGCCTTACGAAAAAGTGATCGTTTCCTGAAAATTTCAGATTATCAGAATTTAGTAAAATGTTACGTCACTTTACGTTTAATTTTTCATGTTTATTAGTTACTGGCCTAATAAAAGTATAAATTGGAATATGAGAAACAAGGCAATATGCATATTCTCGAAGTTTATTCCGTCTTCTTATTTATAACAATGATTTTAGAGCCATCATAAGGTATTCAGTTTTAGAATGATTTCTGAATACAGTTTTAGTTTTGAACATTTTGTTGACCTCTTCACAGTCTAATTTTTTGGAAGACGAATGTATTTTTCATACTGGTGAACTATTTTTTAAATCTTGCTTCTTAGTTCTACATGTTATGACTAGCTGCAGCAGAGCAGAATAAGAAGTATAACGTGTTTTTATAATAGCTCTTGTGATTTGTTTTTACTCTCTTAGCTAGTGATGTAGTTTCTTTTGCTTGTAATTCAGGGTCTGGAAATAGCTATTGTAGAGCCGAAACAGGTAATTCAGTTCAAGCAGCAGTTCGATCAAGACAAATAAAAATTATATGCTTAATGATCGCTCTACAGGTGCTTATTTTATGCCAACTGAGTTCCTTTTCACCAGGTTAACAGGGCTTTCAGATGTTATCGGAGACGAGTAAGTGCCTAAAAGCTGCGAGGGTAGGCTGATGTCGGTCTCTAGACCTCACGGAGTGAAGCAGTGGCAGCATGTCACGCAGTTGAGCTACACCGGCCAGTCCGGGCAGCTGAGCTGGGCTGGCGGCGGCTTACGCAACACTACCAGAAACGTCAGTGTCTGCTCGAACAGTGGCAGCTGTCAGCTTGACTGCCACGGCTAGCGACTGCACAGCGTTTCGATCCACGGCCATAGCGCCTGGGTCGGCGAGTGAGTCGTGCCTGCATGGGAGGTACTAGATCCCAGTGTTTGATATGTTGGTGAAAGAACCACCGGTGCCCTGCGTATGTGAAACGGATGGATGACATGAGCATAATGAATAAGGCATTGTTTGGGGGCTGGATGGGGGCGTCTAAAGAACACCTCCACCGCTGTTGTCTTTGCTTCTTCGCGCAGTGGCATCAATAACAAATTGTTTCTGGGACGCCGGTTGAGTGTCTTTGGTGTTCTCGTCGCAATTTGGATGGTAGAATGCGGTGATGTCGTCAGCTGTGAGGAAAATCCTGTATTAGGCATGGAAAGCGTGTCGTACTCTTGCTCTGTTGTGTCTTACCCAACGCCTTACCTCCCGTATTTACTTCTCTAAAGGCAAACTTATTTACGTTGAGTACCGCTTTAAGATCTTTTCTGTAATTTTTTTAAAGTTAATCTAAGCATCTAAAACAAATAGCTGACGCACTGTTAGTGGAGGAACAAAATGGTTCTAGGAAAGGACGATCATGCAGTTACAGTATTGCAACAGATAACTGAAAAGATACTGGAACATACTCTAGAGATTCAATATTGTATTTGTAAATTATGGAAAAGCCTTAGATGCAATGAAGACGTAAACGCTATGGAGCATATGGAAATACGATGTTATACTAAACATTTAATATATCTGATAAAAAGTAGTATTTAAAAAGCGAAATTTTGATCAATACAGGCAAAGAGGGAGTAGGACCAATAGCAGTCAACAAAGGACTACAGTTGTTTAGTCTGTCTGCCACTTAAATAATACACGGAAGAGCAAAAGAATTGGTACACCTGCCTAATATCGTGTACGGCCAGCACGAGCACGCAGAAGCGCCGCAACACGACGTGGCAGACATAAGTAGACATCTCTTCTGAACAGTACGTTGCAAGACATCCCAGGTATGGTCAATAATGTTCATGTATGGGGAGTTTGGTGGCCAGCAGATGTATTTAAACTGAAAATGTTCCTGGCGCCACTCTGTAGCAACAATGGAAGTGTGGGGTGTCGCAGTGTCCTGATGGAATTGCTCAAGTTCGTTGGAATGCACAATAGACATGAATGGATACAGTTGGTCAGAATGATGCATACATACTCCTTATCTATCAGACTCGTATCTAGACGTGTCAGGGGTACCATATAATTCCAACTGCACACGCGCAACCCATGATAGGGTCTCCACCAGCCTGAACAGTCCCCTGCTGACATGCAGGATCCATGGATTCATGACGCTGTCTCCTCACCCATACACGTCTATCCGCTCAATACGATTTGAAATGAGACTTGTCCAATCAGGCTACATGTTTCCAGTCATCAATGTCCAATATCGGTGTTGGAGGGCCCAGGCGAGGCGTAAAACATTGTGTCGTGCAGTCATCGAGGGTACAGAAGTGAAAATGCCACTCCGAAAGCCCATATCGATGGATGGTTTCGCACGCTGACACATGTTGTTGGCCCAGCATTCAAATCTGCAGCAATTTGCGGAATTGTTGCACTTCTGTCACGTTCAACGATTCTCTTCGGTCGTCGTTGGACCTGTTCGTGCAGGATCTTCTTCTGACGGAATCCATGTTGGACATCGGTGTTTTACCGGATTCCTGATATTAACGGTACATTCATGAAATGGTCGTTCGGGAAAATCCCCACGTCATCGGTACCTCGGAGATGCTGTAACTCATCACTCTTCCGCCGACTAGAACACCACGTTCAAACTCACTTAAATCTTGATAACTTGCCATTGTAGCAGCAGTAATCGATCTAACAAATGCGCCAGACACTTGTCTCTTGTAGGCGTTACCGACCGCAGCTCGTATTCTACTTATTTATATATACCTGAACTTTAATACGCATACTCGAACCAAATCGAGGATGTCAAAGATAATAAGCATATGAGCTAGTGAAAGATATATTTTGTTCACCTGTCGCAGTAATTCCCGACTAATTACTAATTATGCTTAGATTTGTGTATGTGCCGCTATATTCCTTGAGAGATGCAGGACAGCAAGATTCATCGTAGTACAAAGCGTATCCATGATTAATTACATCACTCGAGACTTATACCATCTGTAGTTTCCTTGATAGGTCAGCAGATTTCCTAAGCTGTAGCCAAATTTTAACGTTACCGTAATGAATGAAAAGAAACAGAGAAGCGTTAAGCAACAGAAGATTGTTACCTACTGCGCTGGTAATAACCGGTTCCCATCAGATAAACGAAGTTAAGCGCTGATGGTTTGGGTTAGCACTTGGATGGGCGAACATCCGTTCTGACGAATACTGTTGGCAAACGGAGTGCAGTCAGCCATTGTGAGGCAAACCGAGGAGACACTTGATTGAGAAGTAGCGGCTCCGATCTTGTAAACTGACATACGGAAAGGAGAGCAGTGTGACCCTCCATATCCGGATCCAGTATCACCTCCGGGCTGAGGACGATACGGCGGCCTGCCGGTACTGTTTGGGCCTCATGGCCTGTTTAGACAGACTTTAGTTTTTCCTCTGGTGATAACGTACGCAATGTACACACAGTGTAACTGTGTGCCAGACCGAGACTCGAACTCGTGACCTTTCCCTTTCGCTGGCAAGTTCTCTAGGTGGAAGGTAGGTGACGAGGTGCTGGCAGGTGTGAAGCTGTGAGAACGGGGTGTGAGTCGTGCTTGAGTAACTCAGTCAGTAGAGCACTTGCCAGAAAAGGCAGAGGTCCGAATTTCGAGTCTCAGTCCGCCACGCAGTTTTAATCTGCCAGGAAGTTTCATATCAGCGCAAACACCGCTGCACAGAGAAAAATCTCATTTTGGATACGTATGAGTTTAGTTCATAGAGGCACCAATGGTTCACATATTTTTGTATAGCTATATTTTTCCTCAGAAAGCTGAACAAAGCTGTATTATAATTCATCCATTAAAAGAATTAGAACTAATTAGAGGAAAAAGTTAAAAGTTTACTGAAGGAAAATCATAGATTTACATATATCTGTTTGCTTCGTTTGATCTCGTGAGTGGTCGGGAGGTTGTATTGATAACGCGTTGTAAGTAATATGTGGGAAATAATCGTTTTCACTTTACGCTTTGATGTTCTTGTCTTGGGATACGATTTCTAATAAAGCCGTGATGATGCTCACATGTTTTCCAATTAATAATTTACGACTCTATATAAATTAATAAACCGGTGTAAGTGGAACTTTACTTGATGATTTCCCGAAGAAAAACTTGAAACATTGATACTTGTAACAGCAACAAAACAAAAACAACAGCAATATGTAAATGGTTTCAATTTCAAATTCATTAAACATTTAATTTATGCGCTACTATTCGTTGTATTAAAATGTCGCATCGGTATCTGTGAAACTTTGGTACCTCTGACGCCTTTGATTCGTAGCTAACTCATTCGTAGAATGGCTAAAGTTACACAGTCCACATATGAATGGAATACGTTACTTACATTGTTCTACGAAACAAAAACACATAAATAATTCGCATTAGTGAAACCTGATATGGACGGGGGGGGGGAGGGGACGGCGGTCTTATTGTGGTTTATTAAACAAAAAATTTCTTAAAAGTAAAAACTCTTAATGCCCACACCGCAGTTTCCCTATCACAATTAAAATCAGATAAGTAGTTTTCGGTTGCTCTCTGCAACCATCTTCAAATTGTTCAGAATATGAAAAGGCGGTGAAGAAGTATTAGAAAGCGTCGTAGTTGTTGTCAAGCAACAACATGCACTCATAAGTATCAAAACTGTAACAGTACGTAGTTGAAAATATCACCGCGAGCAATCCTCGTTGTATGCTGTAATTTCGTTGGTTGACGGTCATGTAGGAAGCAATTGGCTGTTTCTGGAACCCGTTGCATATACTTCTCCCCGTGCCGGAGGCTGTAACGTATTTGACTGGAGCGTATCTACTCGAAACTTTGACCATTATCTTCTCGCAATGTAAATTTACAGTTTCTTGATACTTCATTCTGATGAAGACATCCTTAGAGGCGTCGTAACGTGGTTGAACGTACCAAACGGTTATTTGCAACCAGTTGTCTGTGTTATTCCTATGCTGAACTTGCATGCAGTTGCTGAGAGACAGACAAGTTGAAAACTGTCAAAATATTACCTGTTACAGTATTGAAAGTAATGAGCTTTTCATACAACCTCTACTCATGCAGCCGGACAATTTCCTAAATGAATAGTCGGCCCCTGTGGCAGAGAGGTTCTAGGCGCTTCAGTCCGGAACCGCTCTGTTGCTACGTTCGAAGGTTCGAATCCTGCCTCGGGCATGAATGTGTGTGATGTCCTTAGGTTAGTTAGGTTTAAGTAGTTCTGAGTCTAGGGGACTGATGACCTCAGATGTTAAGTCCCACAGCGCTTAGAGCCGTATGAACTTAAATGAACATCAGCCTAGGAATCTACCGTCTACAAGGATCATCCTGTTGCTGCAACAGTCGACGATCTGGAGGACGTGTATTTCTGTCACCGTGTCGAGTGTCCAGCGATAGGCCAAGACAGTGCGGCACTAGATTCCTCTCTTGGAGTGTACGTATACGAAAAATGCAGCATCAAGTTGTGTAATTAAAAGATCATTAATTGTCATAAGGGAAGAATAGGCGGACGTGCCTTGTGACATGGTTATATCTTCAGATTCACACTGCCGCTTCTATCGGAATCTATAATAGTACGATCCAATGTTTTACCAGCCATAGCAACCGTCACGAATAATGTGTACTTGGTGCAGGACGGCTGAGTCATAAAAATTTTAATATGATGCAGTGAGCTCCTTTTCTATAATCCATTTGCGGGCTGCTTAAGGAGGGAGCACACAAATGTTGTTTGTGGAATGCTGTGTTGTGACTGTCACAGGTTATCGCATACTTAATCAAATATGCAATAAGGTCTACGTTTATATTGTCGATTCCACAATATATTCAGCAACACAGTTACTAATTTCTTTCATGACTATGTTCTACTATCAGACAATCAACCCTATACGTAATACTTTCTGCTCACCTAACTCATCAAACAATAAGCTCACCAGACGAGAGCGATATGTTACACGCGTCCAAAACAACGACTCTTTCTCACGCTGACAACCGAACAACACAATCTGCATGTTGGCGCAAATGTCCGTTTTAAGAGTCTTCACATGGAAAATTCGGAGGCTTTATTTATCAGCACCTCCTCGCTTTTCTTGATTTCTTTTCAGTCACCATCGCTTGTGATTTAGACCAGCAAACGGTTATCATTACGAATTGTTTCCTTTAACTCTGATGAGGGATAACTTATTCGTACACTTTCTCTTATTAATGTGACCACAAAGAGTAAATTAAAATTATGCGACTTCAGTACTGAAGTAAAGGATACTTCGGGATTACACGTACCTTGAAACGGGTTATTTCCGTATGAAGTATGATACCTAACTACAACTGAGGATTGCAACACTGCCAGTGAGTCAAAAAACGTATCAGTTTAAGAATAGAGACATTTCTTTGGAACACACTTTATAGAAAGACACAGCAGACAAGTACAACTATGGCTAAGAAGAAGCTAATATCTAGTTTCGCTACTGCACAATTACTATGTATTATGTCTTTATGACCACTAAAGGTAGCCCTCAGCTTTCTGCGGAATAACGAAATGAATTTCCTTCCCAGCGGCGTCGACTACTACCGTTGCAACACATCAGAAAATGCCGGAACTTTCCCAATCTAGAAAGTGCCAAGTCACCTACGCGGTTTTGTCGATTCGCCCGCAAGCTGTTGCTTGCAGCAGCACCAGCCTCACACAGCCTCGCCCATCTACTCTGCGCCCGGAGCTCCAACTTGTGCCTCACGCAGTACAGTTCACCCGGAGTTTTCCAGGTATTTATTTATAGTCGTGCGTCCACACTCGTACCACTCACCGTCTGTCCTTCTGCTTAATGTTAATGACGCCGTATCTCCTGAACCGTGTGTCGCACAATGATTTAATATTATTGATGCATTCAGCGGCATATGTGGATAATGTGTAAGATATTTATTGCGAACATACAGGGTGTTTTAAAAATTACCAGTATATTTGAAACGGCAATAAAAATTAAACGAGCAGCGATAGAAATACACCGTTTGTTGCAAAATGCTTGGGACAACAGCACATTTTCAGGCGGACAAACTTTCGAAATTACAGTAGTTACAATTTTCAACAACAGATGGCACTGCAAGTGATGTGAAAGATATAGAAGACAACGCAGTCTGTGGGTGCGCCATTCTGTACGTCGTTTTTCTGCTGTAAGCTTGTGCTGTTCACAACATGCAAGTGTGCTGTGGACAACATGGTTTATTCCTTAGAACAGAGGATTTTTCTGGTGTTGGAATTCCACCGCCTAGAACACAGTGTTGTTGCAAGAAGACGAAGTTTTCAACGGAGGTTTAATGTAACCAAAGGACCGAAAAGCGATACAATAAAGGATCTGTTTGAAAAATTTCAACGGACTGGGAACGTGACGGATGAACGTGCTGGAAAGGTAGGGCGACCGCGTACGGCAACCACAGAGGGGAACGCGCAGCTACTGCAGCAGGTGATCCTACAGCGGCCTCGGGTTTCCGTTCGCCGTGTTGCAGCTGCGGTCCAAATGACGCCAACGTCCACGTATCGTCTCATGCGCCAGAGTTTACACCTCTATCCATACAAAATTCAAACGCGGCAACCCCTCAGCGCCGCTACCATTGCTGCACGAGAGACATTCGCTAACGATATAGTGCACAGGATTGATGACGGCGTTATGCATGTGGGCAGCATTTGGTTTACTGACGAAGCTTATTTTTACCTGGACGGCTTCGTCAATAAACAGAACTGGCGCATATGGGGAACCGAAAAGCCCCATGTTGCAGTCCCATCGTCCCTAAATCCTCAAAAAGTACTGATATGGGCCGCCATTTCTTCCAAAGGAATCATTGGCCCATTTTTCAGATCCGAAACGATTACTGCATCACGCTATCTGGACATTCTTCCTGAATTTGTGGCTTTACAAACTGCCTTAGACGACACTGCGAACACCTTGTGGTTTATGCAAGATGGTGCCCGGCCACATCGCACGGCCGACGTCTTTAATTTCCTGAATGAATATTTCGATGATCTTGTGATTGCTTTTGTCTATCCGAAACATACATGAGGCGGCGTGGATTGGCCTCCCTATTCGCCAGACATGAACCCCTTTGACTTCTTTCGGTGAGGACACGAAAGATCAGGTGTACCGCCAGAATCCAGAAACAACTGAACAGCTGAAGCAGTACATCTCATCTGCCTGTGAAGCCATTCCGCCAGACACATTATCAAAGGTTTCGGTAATTTCATTCAGAGACTACGCCATATTATTGCTACGCATGGTGGATATGTGGAAAATATCGTACTATATAGAGTTTCCTAGACCGCAGCGCCATCTGTTGTTGACAATTGTAACTACTGTAATTTCGAAAGTTTGTCTGCCTGAAAATGTACTGTTGTCCCAAGCATATTGCAACAAACGGTGTATTTCTATCGCTGCTCGTTTAGTTTGTATTGCCTTTCAAATATACCGGTCATTTTTAAAACACCCTGTAGTATCAAAGACGTAATAAATTTAAACGTCGTGCGTGGTGCGGCAGTTTTTACGCATCTCAATATTTACGAAATAATAGCTCATGAACTATGTCTCGTACAATGATATTCCGTCTTCGTTCACCGCTATATGTGGTACTGTCTACATATACCTCTACATACATACTCTGCAAACCACAGAACGGTGCATGGCGGAGGGTGCCTGTACCACTACTTGTCATTTCCTTACCTGCTTCACTTGCAAACAGAGTGAGAGAAAAACGACTGTCAATATGCCTCCGAATGAGCTCTAACTTCTCCAATCTTCTCTTCGTAGTCCTTATGCGCAGTGTATCTTAGCGGCAGTAGAATCAGCTTCAAATGCCGGTTCTGTAAATTTACTCAATAGAGTTTCTCGAAAAGAACGTCGCTTTTCTTCCAGAGATTCCCATTTGAATTCCCAGAGCATCTCGGTAGGGTTTAAGTGCTGTTCCAACTTACCACGGCTCCTCTCGCCGGACGTTCGAGTCGTCCCTCGCGCGTGGGTGTGTGTGTGTGTGTTGTTCATAGCGTACGTCAGTTTAAGTAGTTTCGTTGTCTTCTATAATCCGTCCTGATACGGATCGCAAACACTCGAGCAGTACTCAAGAGTAGGTCACACCGGTGTCCTACATGCGGTCTCCTTTACAGGTGAAACACTTGTTCCTAAAATACTCCAAATAAAACGAGGTCGATTGTTCGCCTTCACTACCATAGTTTCACATGCTCGTTCCATTTCACATCGCTTTGCAACGATACCGCCAGATTTTTAAACGACTTGACTGTATGTCACGCAGGACGCTAGTAACACTGTAACAGAACATTACAGGTTTGATCTTCGTACTCATTGACTACAAATTTTTCCACATGGGTCGCAAATACAGTTAGTATCAAAGAAGTAATGAATTATAACGTCGTGTCCCATGCGCTACTTCTACTGCTTGAACAACTGAAAAGCAGTAAGCGGAAAATATTTTTTTCTTTCATCATGTTACAACGGTGGTCAGTGACAGATGGTTTCACAAAGGTTAGAAATGAAGTGTAAAGCTTACTGCTAGTCGATAAGTGCTCTCATTCTCAAATACTTGACGAATAAAGTCTGCGAACTCACGTGTCGCGGGCTACGCTTCTTTTTCACTCATTCCCACTCCCTTGTTGGGTAGGTATTTCTTACACCAACAGCGATTGTCGACTGACAATAAGGTATATGTGTAGCAAGTTTAGTTGAAATCGGCTCAGTGGTCTAGGAGATGTGAAACACTCCCACACCCACCCAAACACTCCCACACCCACCCAAACACTCAAACACCCACACTCCCATCCACCACCACACAAACACACATAGGCGGCCGGCGTGGCCGAGCGGTTCTAGGCGCTTCAGTTTGGAACCGCATGACCGCTACGGTCGCAGGTTCGAATCCTGCCTCGGTCATGGATGTGTGTGATGTCCTTATGTTAGTTAGGTTTAAGTAGTTCTAAGTTCTAGGGGACTGATGACCTCAGAAGTTAAGTCCCATACTGCTCAGAGCCATTTGAACAAACACACACACACACACACACACACACACACATACACACACACACACACACAATTACATACAGGGTGAGTACAAAGTCTTGCCCCGATTATAACAGTTCATTACAGAATAACCGTTTGACATAATAATTTGCATTCGGTGCGTTTACATAGGTTAGTGTTAGTAGTTTTTTAAGACCACTTACACTGGTAAACCTCAACGCATGCTCCCTTGGCAGCTCGGGGAATGTCGAGGCGGTATTCCAGTTCCCACCAGGTGTTTCGTAACATGTGTTTTGTCAGAGTACCCACAGCGGCTTGTATCCTAGCCTTCAGTTCATCGACGTCAGAAACTGGAGTCACGAAGGCTCTGTCCTTGATATAGCACCAGAAAAAAATGTCAATGGGCGTAATGTCTGGAGAGGGGAGCAATGTCCGGATCGGTGGATTGGAAGGAACGGTCCAACACCCTGGCCACCCTCTTCTCCAGACATTACGCCCATTGACCTTTTTTTCTGGTGCTATATCAAGGACAGAGCCTTCGTCACACCAGTTGCTGACGTCGACGATCTGAAGGCTAGGATGCCTGTTGCTGCGGGTACTCTGACAGAACATATGTTACGAAACACCTGGCTGGAACTGGAATAACGCCTCGACATTCTCCGAGCTACCAAGAGAGCACACGTTGAGCTTTACTAATGTGAGTGGTCTTAAAAAAAAAAACTAGTAACACTGACCTATGTAACGCTATCAAATGTAACTTATTATGCCAAATGGTTATTCGGTTATAAATTTGTATAATCAGGGCAAGACTTTGTGCTCACCCTGAACATCCGTTTTCATAATATGTATGGAATATAGCAGCTAATACAGTGAACAATGAGTTAGAAGATTAGAAATTAAAATCTGAATATAAACTGAACACTATAACAGGAGGTACATAATTAAGGAAATTTTATTGTTGTCGTCGACGAGTTAGGTTTCCCAAGTTGTCAACGTCTGTTTAGTAAAACACAACTTCATTAATGGATGTCGGCTAAGACAATCCGTTTGAATCACAACTTCAGACGCATGCAAGAGTCCAGCTCACCTACTTTTTTTTCCTACCCGATGGTGTTGCTTCTCAAAGACGTTTGTGAGGTAACGGGCAAGTCGTCGCGCCCTGAAAATATTCTGAGTTCTGAGGAAGCAGTGGCCGCACGGACCGGTCGGTGGGACCGGGCCGCTCAGCAGCGACCACGTGATCCCAGACTTTATCTTAGCAACCGCATCATGCCGCACAACGGCCGGTCCAGCCGCGTGGCTGGGAATTCCTTGGTGACGCTGTATGCCAAGAGCACCAGATATGGCGGTCTTCATGAAACCATAGTGGCAGGCATTTCGCAGTTAGTAAAGAAATTTATAGTAGCCTAATGAATCGTGATACCTCAAAAAGAAACATGTACATTACCATTATTTGCACGACGATTCTGATGGTGTAATCAGATTTTCAATATATTTATTAGACGATAAATTATACAAGTAACACCCAGCAACGAATTTCTAACATCTAAACGCTTCTTCCGATTTCGTGAACTGTCGTGTCTTTAGAAAGCTATCAGTATAAACCTAAATAGGTATGAATTATAGGCACGTCACTTGAATAGTACATCAGTTATATGGGGGTCAAAATGGCCGATGACTATCTATCGCATCAGGCTATAGGTACTCCACAGTCACACGAAAAAATGATATATTTATTCGTCTATGTCTTTGTTTATATCCGATACATATTATTCATGAAGAAATTGGTTAAATATTTTCTGTGTGTTATAAAGCACAGAGACATTAGGCTCCTGGCCTACCGTTTGCTTATTTTCTTTTGATAAATGTTTATTTCATTGTTTCTGCATTTAATAATGTATGCTGGAGTGTGTTTATCGTCCAGCCGTAGGAATATTTATTTAATTTCAAGTATTTAAATGTAAATCTAGTATTTCGAATATGTTTCATTACCAGAATGAGATTTTCACTCTGCAGCGGAGTGTGCGCTGATATGAAACTTCCTGGCAGATTAAAACTGTGTGCCCGACCAAGACTCGAACTCGGGACCTTTGCCTTTCGCGGGGCAAGTGCTCTACCATCTGAGCTACCGAAGGACGACTCACGTCCGCTACTCACAGCTTTACTTCTGCCAGTATCTCGTCTCCTACCTTCCAAACATTACAGAGTTGGTTCGTAGGAGAGCTTGGAAGGTAGAAGACGAGATACTGGCAAATTACGTTTACTTCTGGCAAGAAAACAAGAAACTCTCATAAAGCGAAATGAAATACACGAGATGCCTGCTTGCTATTGAATTTGGAATGACGGGCAAAATGACGAATGACGTTAGTAACAAAGTTACGCAGATGAGGGATGAGGGTCTTCATCCATAGAGCGCTGTTGCTATAAAGTATGCCGTAGAATTTAGGAAGAAACTTGTGAAATTGTATGTATAGGTTACCATACTCTGGGGAATTCACAGAGCTTTCGGACACCATTATGAAGGAAAGTGGAAGTATTCAAATGTACTTAAAATTATTTTATTGTAATGTCTTAGGATATCCAGAAAAAGTTCACTGACATTAGCAGTTCTATCCGCAAGGAAAAATTGTCGTGACAAAGAAATTCAGCAGAAAATGTAAAACAACTTGTCGACAATATCGAATGAGGTACGTCTGTGGAAATGAAAATAAATGCATAAGATACGAAGAGGCGGACGATTTTATCCCACCATTAAGAAGAAGGTTTGACGTAAAAATCCATCTTGTGTAGACGACTGCGAGCTCTTTGCAATAATCAGATACTGAGCAAGGTGAAAATTTTGTTCTGGTTTGGCTTTTGAGAAAGTCGGGAAATACTAGTTTATTTCCCTTCTCGTGACTGCTTGACTGCAGGTCCTCCTGGTTGAGACCAAATTCCAAATGTAATCTCATCTCAGAGAGTGGATTCTAGTATCTGGGTATCGACCAGCGGGGTACAAAGAAGACTTGATGGGATAGGGAGCACTCAACACACTGCGCTCTACGGCTGCTTTAAAAACATCACACCCGTGGACGGAACAGTTTCCTTACCCGATTTCTCTATTCGTGTGCAGACAGAGGGACCACCTCAACACAGTGTATACAGTATAGACAGGAGCACACTGAAGTAGTGGACACAAAAAGAAATAAAGTATTGAAACCTCTTAAAAATTATATTAGTGGCAGAGTGCAGCGATCATTGATGCATTTTATTGAATAGCAAATTCGTTACCATCTACCGAGATTAAACGCTTAAATACTGGACAGTAACCACGCATTTAGGTGACTTAACGTGTAATAACTGCGATTATTAATTCATCGTTAAATGCACGCAACCTTAATCGAACTGGCTTTTATATTTTTCCAAACACTTTTGTAATTAGCATGCTTTCGTGTACCGTAGATTATAGCGTATTGTACGTGTTCCTCTACTACAGGTTTTGTGTTACGGATAGCGTAGTGGTACAGAAAGTTTTCTATGTTCTAAGGGTGATAGTTATTATATTGATGTTCCATGGACTTTTTTAGTGGGTACAATGTAGAACATGGCTAATACTTAGAAAAATAACAATCTTTGGAAAGTTCGATTACAAGTTGACGATAAGGTGAGCAACTTTAAATTATATTTTTGCAAACAATCAGTCTTAGAAGAACTCTGTTTTCAGTTTGGGTTACTGGCTATCAAATATTTATATGGTCGTACGTTTTTTCTTTTCTGCCCTTGAGTCTGGTTAGGTCATAAATGATTATGATCATTTTCATTCGTGTTATACACATGAATTCTTCAGCAGTACTATTCCTGAGTTGTGAATCGTTGCTAATAACAGACATGCAATAAATACCTTTTGAAGCTGCTGTTAGCTGGCCTTCATGTTGAGACGATGTCATGGGCGCCGGGCAAACAATACTTCAGAGTTAAAGCTGACTCTGACAAACGACGCTAGGTGTATTTGATTATTTGTTATGCCCTGAGTGGCGGCTAAATTTAGAAAATTTGCGTTGTGTGTATGCAATATTTTTTGCTTATAATCAAGTCGTCTGCTTTGCTTGAATGAGAGTAGTTGAGACAAACCGAAGTTCCTGATTCAGTTATCAAATGTCTTTCTCCGCTTAAAGACATTCATTCTTAAGTTTTCTTGTTGAAAATCTCTCTGTCACTTCACAGTGGTAGGTAACACTCAGATACACCAAACCTGTTTGGTGGACCCTACTGGTTTGGTGAAATATTATCGTCACAGGGCAGGCAAATTCAATAAAAAAATGACTAGCGTCTTTGTAAAGCATCAGCGAACAACTTGTCCCCAACAAAAGTTGTTTTCCACTGCTTGATCTATCACCCCTAGGCGTTTGATGCAAAGACTTTGAAACATCCTTCAAAATTCTACCTGTGTATAACTTATTACTCATTACATCAGCTGACGTGAGTGTGGAAAATGTCTTTGGTTTGTCACATTTTTATCACCAAAATTATCGTCAGAAAATGTGTATGGGGGTCAACATCGAAGATTATAGATTCTTTGTATAATTATCGGTTTACTTTATTTATGATCATCGCAAGCTAATAACTATTTCACCAAAATTCTGTAATTTCCTATTGAATATGATTGTGGACGTTACTGATAAAGTCAGCAGATAATCGCACTCAGTTCATGCTGTTACTAGAGGTAACGTAGAGGTATACAATTGGAATCGGTTGTAAGTACCCTATCATACTTCGTAGGTCGTACAGAACAAATGTTTGTGTTACATTATCAACTTAAATTGATTATCATACATCTCAGTTCACTGTAAATAATTCGTTCTCTTATGAACTATTCTCTTGATGGAAATGGTGCTTCTGACAGAAAATCTGTTGATAAGTTGCAAGAGGTCGGACATATGTTGAAGCAGCTAGAAATTTCCATGGCGTCTTCGGAAAGCATTTATGTAAAAGGATAATACAATCACTAATCCTCTGGTAACACCGATTCCCGTCAAATCACCGAAGTTAAGCACTGTCAGGCTGGGCCAGCACTTGGAAGGATGAGCATCCGGTCTGCCGAGAGCTGTTGGCAGGCGGGGTGCACTCAGCCCTTGTGAAGCAAAATAAGGAGCTACTTCATTGAGAAGAAGCGGCTCTGATCTCGTAAACCGAAATACGGCCGGGAGAGCGGTGTGCTGCCCACATACTCCTCCATAGCCGCATCCGATGATGCCTGTGGGCTAAGGATGACATGGCGTCCGGTCAGTACCGTTGGGCCTTCATGGGCTGTTCGAGTGGAGTTTAGTTTTACCCCTATTCCTCTGCGTACGTAGACCGCCTGTATGGTTGATAACCAGATGCCCCCTTCTCTATTACTTTCCCAAGTGAAAGCGTTACTTGAGCAGTATGCTGTGTAGTATGTGTTATGAGTACAGAGTACCATTAGCAGTGATGTGATCGTGTAGTGTTGGTAGATACGAGCCTACGTCTATGTCGAATACAGTTTTAAAAAAGTGGTTCAAATGGCTCTGAGCACTATGGGACTCAACATCGGAGTTCATCAGTCCCCTAGAACTTAGAACTACTTAAACCCAACTAAGCTAAGGACATCACACACATCCATGCCCGAGGCAGATTCGAACCTGCGACCGTAGCAGTCGCGCGGTTCCGGACTGAAGAGCCTAGAACCGGTTTGCCGCCGCTGCTGGCAATACAGTTTCACCAACATCTCTTGCATCAGTGTGAAAACTATTTTATTAGACTACCTGTGTACTAGAGTAAGTAAAACAAGGGGTGCCTTTGATAGAAGAAAATGTTATGACCACGAACGTGATATTAATAGTGTCATTCATTATAAGTAAATATCATTCACTGAAATAAAAAAGTGTTTAGGGATAATTCATGCGGTTAAGCAATTAAAGGTAGCTAGATTATGATGAATAATAAATTAATTTGCTGCTATCTCATTAGCAAACTGGTTTTAGCACTAATGACAGGGTTAGATGCTAATTTTTGCAAGTCGGAAACAGAAGTAATCTGAGAAAGGAAAGAATGATTGTGTCTTGTTCCTTGAAAAATGGTGTCATTAGGAAACTACGTTTTGATTGTACTCTCCTGTTATTTCTAGAGAATTATTACGTTCAAAAGTGGTCGCAAAATAGTCAAATGATCAGTGATAAATATTTGATCAACAACTCTATCAAACGCCTGTAACTTTCACGACAACTTTTGTCACGTAATCACTCGGTAGGTGCAGAAAGATTGAAACTTAGTTCTCGATATTTATTTGAAGCTTTTACCTACAATCGCGCACCGAAAACCTAGTTTCATATCTCAGATTGTTGTGGAGATATCAGCAGCGTTTTCTCGACGGAAATGGGTAGTGTTACATAACGAAGCAGCAGTCCCATGTTTATAACACATTGTGGAAATGATCAACACCTATTCCATTGGAAATCATATCCATCATCATTAGTTAATGGCCTGAAGCCACAGCCACGAATTTACTTAAGTGACCGTTTTGACGCTTAGGAATGAAATAAACAGAAATTGCAGGGAATGTGGGGAAAACTGGCTGCAGGAAATATCTGAAGCAATCGAAAAAGAAATGATCGTGCAGAAAACTTGACTAAGCATACAAGAAATTCAAAACAACCTTCGGTGAAATCAAAGCAATGGCTCCAAAATTAAGAATTCCACTGTTAAAAGCAGAGGTTAAAGCGAATAGGTGGATATACTACACTCAGGACCTCTTATGAGCGGAAGGAATTGTCTGAAGTCGTGATCTAAGGAGTTGATATCGGATAGAAAGGCAATCCACTATTAGAATTAAAAAGGTTTTGGATGACTTAAGACCAAGTAAGGGAGAAGGGATACATAACGTTCAATAATCGGGGGAAGTGGCAACGACACGACTATTTAGGATGATGTATATGAGCTATGAAACTCCCGACATACCATCTGACTTTCGGAAAAATATCATCCACGCAGTTCCGTGGACAGGGAATGTGGATAAATGCGACAACTATCACACAAACAGCCTGACAGCTCAAGCATCCAATTGCTGACAAGAATATTATACAGAAGAATGGAAAATAAAATTGAGTATCTGTTAATTGCTGATCAGTATTGTTTCAGGAAGGGTAGAGGCACCAGAGATGCAGTTCTGACGTTGGGGTTGATTATGCAAGCAAGACTAAAGATAACTCAGGACACGTTCATAGGATTTGTCGATCTCAGGAAAGCATTCTTAACTGTAGAAAGGTGCAACACGTAGGAATCACGAGATAAATGCGGGTAATAGGGAAAGACGGTAATATATAATACGCACAAGAACCAAGAGGGAACAATGAAATTTGAAGATCAAGAACGAAGAGCTCAGAAAGGAATGTAGTTGCGTGTAAGGTAGGAATGTAGTCTTTCGCCCATACTGCTCAGTTCACACATAGTAGAAGCAATGACGGAAAAAACATATGTTCTTTGTGGGGCATCCACAATTGTTACTTGGACTGTCCACGATGAATAAAATAGGCTGCAGCTGTAATTTGAAATTTCGTTTATATGGGTAAAAGCGCATACACTAATCGTGTTTCAGGAGTTTTAGGAGACTAATCCCATCTTCAGATGCTACCTAGCTGCGTGAATTTTAGGGATTGGCAGTACGCAATTAAGAAGCACGTAAACATGAGATTAGTTTACCTGATAAATTTGAAATTTCAACTGCAGCAGGTTGCATTCACCAAGCAAAAAAGAAAGTTTCAAGAGTGATACTAAAGTTCAGGGAGTAAGGATATCAACAATAAGAGTCGCTGATGACATTGCGTCCTTAGGGATGGTGAACCAGAATTACATAATTTGTTGAACAGTCTATTGAGTGCAGAATGTGGACCGAGATTAAACTGAAAAAACTGAAAAAAATGAGAAAATCGAGAAATTTAAAGTGAAAATTGGTGATGGAGAAGTTGACGAAGTCAAGGAATTATACTAGGTCAGAAGCAAAGTAAACCATGACGAACGAAGCAAGGAGATGCAAGACAAGCAGGTACAGGAAGTCTTCTGGCATCAAACAAAGGCCTTAATTTGAGGTAGTAATTTATGAGAATCTACGTTTGGAGCACAGCGTTCTATGGTAATGAATCACTGACTATGGGATAAACAGAAAATAAGATAATCGAAGCGGTTGAGACGTTGTGCTACAGAAGAATGTTGAAAATCTTATGCACTGATGAAGTAGAGAATGAGGGGTTTCTCCACAGGGTCAGTGAATAAAGAAACGTACGGAAAACCACTAAGAAGAAAAAGGATCAGGATGTTAAGACATTTGTTATGACATGGGGGGAAAGCTTCCATGGTACTAGAAGGAGACGTGGATTGGAACGTCCAACAAATAACTTAGCATGTACATTACAAATGCAACTCTAAGATGAAGCTGTTGGCATAGCAGAGGTGTTAGTGGCGGGTGACATTAAACTAGTCAAAATACTGATGATTCGGAAAAAGAGACGGAAGTGAATTTTCCCCGAATTGAACCTTGAGCAGTTTCTTGCAAACCTTATACAGTTACTACACAATTTTGAGAAGACTGCTGACTGAAAACTGATCTGACAGCAAACGTCTTCTAATGGCATCCCAGACGTGTTGTATGGGTGATTTATTAGGGGACCACTGAAGCAAATAAACGATGTGCACGTTCCCCTAGATATATACCGCCGTGTGTGGTCTTACGTTATTCTGGTGGACCATTCCATTTGTTACTGTGGGCAAAAAGAATAAGCCAACATTCCTGTCATATAAAGGCGAATATTCACCATCCTTTCAACATTTACATACTTAATCCAGTTGTTATATCCTACAGTTCCCCACATCATGATTACAGGAGTTGCAGAGATTTCAGTGTAGAGAATCACCGGTTCTTGTGAAGTGCACCGTGTCGTCTACGAACACAATGGTGTTGATCTGGTCGTCACAGATAGAGCCGAGACACATTGGTAACAGCACAAGCCAGTCATTATCCCAGTGGACCCTGCCTCCACACCATGCAAGTCGTTGATGTCGTGCCTGCGGTAAACCATCCGTGGCATTCGAAGCATCAGTTTACAATAACCTATTTTCCTGGTGATTCGTGAGACATTATATCAGTAATCTGTGCCTGGATTTCTCAGTGACAGTCGAACATTCCTACTACCCTATCATGCGGCAGCCCTTCTGAAAGGACCAGAACCTATACTTGGCACACTTTTGTGATAAATCCACGTCATCACCTCTCGTTCCGCAGCCATCGACATCAGAATGATGTTAGGAAGTTCTTCATGCAAATGAGTCAACCTTCCTAAGAGTACGAAATATGTCAACAGGTACATGTGTGAAATCTCCGAGATAACAATTCCCCTTAGTACCGTTTCACAAGAGTACCGTGAATATCAGGAATCCAATAAAACATCGAATCTCCGACATCTCTGCAGCCGGGAAAAGACCCTGCTAGAACTGGGCCGACGATGACTGAAGAAAATCGTTCAACGTGACAGAAGCGCAACCCTTCCGCAAATTGCTACAGATTTCAATGCTGTGCCATCAACAAGTCTCAGCATGCGAACCATTCAACGAAACATCATCGATATGGGCTTACCAACATTGCACTGATTACTGGAAACATGTTGCCTGGTCTCGTTTCAAATTGTATCTAGCGGATGGACGTGTCCGGTTCAGAAGACAAACTCATAAATCCATGGAACCTGAAGGTCAGCAGGGCACTGTTCAAGCTGGTGGAGGCTCCGTAATGGTGTGGGGCGTGTGCATGTAGTGGTATATGACTCTGACAGATGATTCATACATAAGCATCATGTCTGATCACCTGTACCCATTCATATCCATTGTGCATTCCGACAATTTGGACAATTTCAGCAGGACAATGCGACATCTCACACGTCCATAATTGCTGTAAAGTGGCCCCAGGAACACTCTTCTGAGCATAAACACATCCGCTGACGACGAAACTCCCCAGACATGAACATTATTGAGCTTATCTGCGATACCTGGTAACGTGCTGTTGAGAAGAGATTTCCACCCCCTCCTACTATGGACAGCCCTGCGGGGTTCATGGTATCAATTCCCTCCAGCACTACTTCATATGTTTGTTGAGTCCCTGGTGCGTCGTGCTGCGGCACTCCCGCGTGCTCACGGGGGCCCTAGACAATATTTTGTAGGTGTACCAGTTTCTTTGGCTCTTCAGTATATTTGAAATTGCATTAGATATGCAACTAATGTCAGAAAGATCCCGCAACTGCGAATAAATTTCATACATGTAATGCAGCTGCAAGATCATCACCAATGTCTTTTTCTTCATACATTGTTAAAAATAAGTAAAAATATATGTGGGCATCCTCTGACCATGTTGTGTTATCATCTTCACTTGAAAGGTTCCCGTTACATTACATACCTCGAACAGACATGACTTACCCACGCCATACTTAGTAAAATGGCTGTGCAGAAAATAAGTTGGCATGAGGATGAAATTTTAATCAACATATCTCACCGTCATGGAAATACTGGAGTATGACTTTGGTCACGTTCGGTCACGATGATCGTGGTGTAACGTTTACCATTTACATATCAGTGTTATTGTAGAATATTCGTCCCAGAAACCACAGAGTTCTGAGGAAAATGTTGGCCTTTGATAGTAGTTGTTTCGCAAAGATGCTGTTACTGATTTTAAGACAATGTTATTACTGAAACTTCCTAGTGGATTACAAAAGTGGACAGACCTTTATTTAAACCTTGGACCTTTATGTTGTTTGTTAGGTAGGGAAGTGTTACTGGAAGAGGTAAAACATTGAAGGTGGGTTGTTAATCGTGACTAGATGGATTAGTCGGTAGTGCTCATTCCCACGAAAGGCCAAAGTTCTCAGATCCGAGTCGAGGTGCGGCAGACTATCTCAATCTGCCACGAAGATTCAGATCATCTCACACTGATCTGCAAAATGAAAACTCATTCTGGACTGTCACTGCTGTTTCAAACAAATTCAACCCTTTGCTGAGATGTGTGGAAGCAAGAATTGTAGTTTAAAGTAAGGCTGTTAAAAATAATTGTTCAAATGTTAAAAAAGTTTTTGTATCCTTGTACGCTGTGACAGTTAAGCGACAAAACGGATTACGGTCCATTCTCAACCGGAGTGGCTTACGTCAGTTTATCAAACCCACAACGGCCAACACCCGGGGCTCATGAAAAACTCACACCATGTTGCTGTACTATCTGCGGCGTATCCCCCAGGAGGCCGGGTTCTCCATCTTCTTCCGGCGATAGCGGTGGCTGCCTCGGAACGGTCTTCTTGCTACACACAGCCCCCAGGCGAGAAAAACCTGTGAACAATTTTTCACTCTTTTGTACACGTCGCTCTAGACTGTTAAAGAGAAGCACGCACCATTTTGACCGACTTCCTGTCAGCACGCGGAGACTGCAATGGTCCTTCATCGCCGATTAATTCAAGATCGTAGATAACATATTGCAGTAGTAGATGTGCACCGAAGTGTGACTTAAGAAAATCCTAGAATGTCGGTTGCTAATTGATTTGGAGTCAGTATTGCACGCAAGTGAAGTGCGAGAATGATTGTCAAATCAATGATAGTGAAGAGCCCTTCTGGCTAACACCTGCCTCATTCTGAATTTAAAAAGAAAAAAAAAGCATGCAGATATCATCCTAAAAACGTGCAACCCACGTACAAAAATTAAATGTAAAAACAGTGTGCCTTCATAATGCTTGGCGTGCCTAATTTATCAACCAATTATCGGATATTTCAGTGAAAATTAACTTCTTTGTTTTTAATCTCCAGACTGATTAGCCGATGACTGACGACTGAGTACGACGTAATGTTCATAGATTTATTTTACAAAGATACCGAAATGAACTGCTCGGGTTCATCGTGTTTGTAATAAGTAGCTGTATGTTTACTAAATTTCTCCCAAACATATCTCATTTCTCACCGCTATGAGCAAAATACGATGAATTTAAATGTGCATTGAAAAAGCTTCTGAAGCTCTGTGACTGATATACGTATCACATTTAGGAAGCTTCTTTTGAAACAACAGAGATGTTTTAAATGCATAATGTAATAACGATTGTTGTCACTGAACTCCATATATTTGTATAAGTACCGAGAGCCATACTCTCCTTGAATTCAGCAAATGAAAATTTTATGTCCATATTATTTAAATTTTGCTTAAATAGTATCATAAGGAATAGTAGTACATTCACCATCATGTTTTTCAGTCACATGTCCAAAGAAATCTAATGGGAATATCTACCCTATAGTAAGATAACAGATAGTTCAGATATCACTATTTCAATACAAAGTTATAATCAAGGTGTTGCATTTGCAGCGAACAAAACAGTTTTTATATCAAGCTGTAGGATATGATCAGCATCTCTCATAAATCCAAACAACTAACTGAGGCGAAATTTAGTATTACAATAAAATGTAAATTGAAAAAGGTATTTTGAACTACCGAAAAACTATCATAAAATGATAATCAACCATCATTACTTAATTCTTTGGAAGATTTTGCAAATTTAGCTCATAATAACGTCAAAAATATTTCTCAAACCGTATACGCATTCAAACACAAAGCTGTACAAAAATGTTCACATCTTCCACTGTTCAGACCATCGGTATTATTTTAAGAAACTGAATTGTCACAGTGAAAAAAGCCAGTAAGATGAATTCTGAAAATGTTACATGGGTCATCAATAATGTAAGCGCTACGGAGTCACCTATTCAAGGTAATTCAGGTTTGACAATATTCTTGCGAAAATATCATGACAAAACAGCTGAACAGTAAAAATAATTGTTAAACACAATTTATGGAGGACTGAGAGATATTTTAAAAAAGTTTCATTGCTCTAAGATCGTCTACTACATGCAGGTGATGCCCCACTCCATTTCAGACACGTGCCTAAATATTGCGAGACTACTCAGATAATCGTAGAAATTTTATAAATACTCTGAAAATTTACTAAATTAGCGAAGACTTATTTTAATAAAAGCTATTTGTTCGTAGTTGAATCAATTTGTAACATGAGTGTTAATGTGATTTAATTAAATATTATGGTATTACTTATTTAAGGATCATAAGACATATCACTAATTAAGAAAAATATGTTGCTCATTAACAGGTTTATTAAGGAATGAGCACAGGATTTGGGTTACTGATATTCATCACCATGTTTACTTGAGTCATCACGATTACACCTGTTTGCAAGAGTAAACTTTATACAATAAATGCCAATCTTGAAAAAGTTGCCAATAATTTGAATTCGTTACTGGAACATCCTCCTCACAAACAAAAACTTGCACCAAAGATATCTTATTATAAACAACAGCAACAGTTCGAAATTTATTAGCGGAGCTGCACAGTGCTTATAGTGGAGAACCAACTATTTTTCTTATTTCGATCCACTAGTTCACGCAGTCTTGTGAGCAAATAACTATTTCTCGCGCTCATATCAATATGTTCATGATATATAGCCTCAAAACCTTGAAGTCTGGATTAAATGTTTTCAGATGAATAGCAACGCATGTATGGGTAATTAAGGGTGACGATCATTCTTACGAAGACGACTTTCCCATGCGTTATATAGAATGCGCGTCAGTCACCATATAAATAGGGGCATACTTGGAACAGGACGACTCGATTAATTTGACACTGACCTTCAGTATCTTGGCGACTCTGCAAGGCGACAAGAAACAGATTTCAGATTACGGAATTAGTGATTTTATGACAGAAAGTTCACAATTCTTATAAACTGACGGAAAGTCGTCAAGTGAAAAAGAAGTGAAATCAGTCACTTCCACAAGGACGTGTCGTAGGTCTTTCGCTAGAATCTGAGCAGTCGTCTTAGATTGTTTGCAGATGGTAGTGTTATTTACCGTGCAGTTAGTACTCAGAAGATTAAAACCAACTGCAAAATGGGTTCTACAAGATATCCGTATGGTGTGGGAAGTGACAATTGACCCTAAATAACGAAAAGTGTGGTGTCATGGACATAGGCCCTCACAGGAATCCGCTAAATTTTGGTTATACGACAAATCACACAATTAAAAATGCTGTCACTTCAATTAAATACCTAGGGATAATAATTATGAAGAAAAATCGGAACGATTGCAGAGATAACGTTTTGCGGAAGGCGAACCAAGCAGAACTCTAAGCAGATGTAAGTAATTCAAGAAAGAGACTGTCTACACGTATGCTTCCTCTGGTAGATTTCTGCTGCGCAGTTTGGGATCCTTAGCATTTTGGATTGACAGAGACCATCGAGAAAGTTGGAGAAGCAGCAACTTGTTTTGCATTAAAGCGAAATAGTGGAGAGTGTGTCGCGGATATGATACACGCGTTTGGTTGGCTGACATTAAAACAGAGGTGTTGCGGAAAGATCTTTTCACGAATTTTCGATCTTCAACGTTCTACTTAGAATGCGAAAATATTTCCTTTGCAGGAGTCTGCAAGTAGCGGGTGTGTGTGACCAAACTCGTTCTGCTCATCTACGATATCCAGAAACCGTTAAATACCGGCGTCCATGTCAATTATTTGCTAGTAGATTTCGGGAAGGCGCCCTTCGTAAGACTGCAACCAGACACATCTATAAAATATCTGTGAGTATGAGTAAGGAGCGATTTGTAAGTGGAACGACCAGTAGAACTTATAACAGGTAAGGAAAATGCAGACACATTCATTGCAACATTCCTTAGGTAACGTAGTCCAAGCAGAAAACCCACATTGGACCGGTGCTTGCACATTACTTGTCAGTCTAGAATTTATACCATATATGATTGATACAAGAAACATAAGAGATACAAAGAAGTGTAGTACCTTTGGTGTGTATTGATGTTGACAATACCAACGCTAGTATTAACCAGGAAGATGGTTTCGACCCCACAATAGATGGTGCGGGAACTTTCTACGATTGCCACAGAGTGTGAGGGGTCAGGAAAGCTTATTCAGTATGGCCATTCATTATTGAGAATTGCCTCCATAGAAACGTTCGATGTTAGCGTTGCAGTGGCACATATAGTCATCAAAGTAACGATATGCTGCCCGACCATAACTCGCCAGCGTCATGTAAGGCCTAGTGTTAGCTGGTGTGTAGGCCCAGCAGTGGGTTTCTTTCATAGCAGGCTGGTGGGTGGTCTGTTGACAACGTGATGTCGTCACCTGTTTGGATCGTGGCAAGCTTATGGTAGACTGCTAGTAGCTCCCATCGGTCGGTCAGGTGCACAGGTGCCCAATGCTTGGAACAAGGCTACCGTATTTTTGGCTTATAAATTATAACCGCAAAGCCCACGTAATGAATACATGCAGTGACCAGTTCTTGAACCACAAATCACAGTAATTAAAGTCATACTTCTAACAGGATAACGCACCTTTGAATTTGCAACCATTTTCGCACATCCATTGTAGTGTCAGGGAGTCTCTACAACGGTGACGTAATTTTATGTGTCATAAATTACAGTAAGTAACATACATTGCCCAATATGAGAATGCTACTTTCAATTTTCTGCATCCGCTGGATTTTCTAAGTGTCCTGGCAGCCATTACGTTGTTTTGAGCCGTAAAGTGTAGTAATACAGTTCGACCCGCCACTTTACATCACCCAATTGGGGGGGGGGGGGGGGGGGGGAGGGGAGGGTAGAAGGTGACCACTGGCCAATTGGAGTGATGACAATCATCTTCTAAGTTGCTCCACGGAGTGACAAAGGTCTCTGTGGTGCAGTCGGTTCTATTTAATCAAGTTGTCACGATGTACTGTTCGTTCTTAGTCTCCGCATCCGCGACATCTCAAGTTTTCTCTTTCTGGATTACTCGTTGAGCTCTATTTATCGTTAGTACTATCTCTACTTGTCACCAGTTGCCTCAGTATTTTTCAGCTCAGATTTGAGATCTGCTGTCCACGGCCCTAGAGTAGCCGGAACACCCTCAATGGGTATATCGTAAATTGTTCCTGACTCTGGTCGAATCTCGGTCGCAGTAGCCACAGTGGCAGTGGATCTGTTAATTCTCTCCCTTGACACCAGTACTATACCCTTCACCTGTGTCCGCCGTAAATCGCACTAAGTATCAAAGTCATGTCAGGCTGTCAGTTGTTCAGCTTGATGACAAATAATCTGGTAATTAATATCTGATTCCTTGTGTGTGATCTTTGTGAAGATAATTTTTCATTGAAAATAATTAATTAGGAAAACCCAGAAACCGAATCCATCATTCTTTCCTCGCGTTTAGCATGCTTCTGCTACACTATATCTTGATTATTGTTTCAATACATGTATGTTCATTTCTAGGAATGTTCAACTTATAGTTGCAACTTGAAGGACAGAAGGTACACATCTCGTATTTGACGATTGATTTTAAGTACATGTATAATTATTGCCCTAATTAGGAATGACACTAAGCGGAACTTTTAGCCAGAAATGAAGCGATTAATGTTTATCCATGATTCGGGCACCATCTTATTTATGGAATTTACGAGACATGGAAGAGACACCAGTCTGAAGCATAATGCGAGACATTAAGAAAAGTGTAGTGCGCCACTCAAAACAGACGATACCGTCTCCTGACTTTTGGCACCTCTGCCTCACAAACACAAAAAACGCTGTGTCAGTACAAATCAGATTCATTTGAATAATCTCCTTATAATTCAGACTAGACACGAACTGATCCTCACCCCTCTATATTCACTTTTTAATGTTTTTCCTCCGACAAAGAGTTTCATGATAGTATCACCATGTGGCTGCAGCCTCAGGCGACAGTACTTGCAGTTAGTTTAAAGATATGCAAGATGCTGAAACCTGCGAGGTAATTTTGCAGAGCAGTAACAGAAAGATGGAGATACGGTTTCTAATAAATCTGATCTATTGGACGTTACTTTCTGGACAATCTTTCTATACCCCAGTATGCAGACACACAGCATCCGCATACTGGCATTCGGACAACCGTATGCTTTGCGCAATTCAACCCTAGAAGTCAAGACAGGTTGACCTGCCAGTATACAAGGAGGCGGGGAGCGTAGTATTCTCTCTGAGAAGTACTAACATCAGAATGAATCAGTAAGCACAGCTCGGTTACATCGAACGTGGACTTGTCATTGGATGATACATGAGTAACAGATCTTCAGGGACATTTCTGTTCAAAGCGAAAGTTGGTGATGTGAATCACATTTAAACCAACAACAGATTGATCTCACAGGAACGTTCAGAATTGTGGAAGTTGTTTGTAAAAAATGGCAAGATATCATCTGAAGGAATCACTCACGAGCTACTACCAGCCTAGGGTGTACAGCGGTCGAGCAGTTCTTTATTAGCCATAAATTTCAGTAGCCAATGTTAAGTGACACCTGAGGTGGTGTGAAGAGCGACACAAAAAGGACAGTAGATCACTGGTAATGAGTGAATTGGAGTGGTGAATGACCTTGTACTCTTTGGCAATCCAAATTAAATGATTTTGGTTTGCCGGATGCTAGAAGAACATTACCTGCTACCATGTGCAATACCAATAGTGAAGTAACCTTAAGAAAACGCCAAATACTGAAGGGGCCGAGTAGATTTCAGAGCATCGTGTACAGTACACAGTAGGCAAACAGTTTGGAGGTGATGATTCCATGTATCAGTGTGAGAATGGAGCCTGTCATAAAACATCTGTGGCAATGGTTTCTGGCCAATAACATTCCAGAAATGTACTCTCCTGCCGGAAGTCCCGACTTGATATCAATGCAGTGCCCCTTGGATGAGTTAGAACGTCCAGGTCCCACCGTCCATCGTTACTGCCTTCTCTGGTTTCGGCAACTGAGGAAGTGTGGGCTACCATTCCTCCACAGCTACTGTGTTAAGACTCTCTATTGAAAATGTCCCCAGAAGATTTCGTCTTGGAGGCGAATAGTGGAAGCACTCGGAATTAATTTCCACTGATAGATATCCAGATACTTTTGATGAAATAGAGTGTAAACGACAGTCACCATTTAAGCCAATCCGAAGAATAAAACGTTTTGCAGTTGTCAGGAAACGGCACCGAAATAAAATGCTCCAGATGACGAAAGGAAGCCAGGGAAAGCACTTTTTCGTGAGAGTGTTCGACACAATCAGCTGTAGAACTTCGCGCACCGAACTGCACGCCGGGCACGCCACCGCAGCCGGCGGTTTAACGCAGTCTCGTTAGGACGACAGAAAAGTGCGAGTCCGCTATCAGAGGACTTTCTGGCGGCGTGCTGGCGGGCTTTCGGCCGTTTGCGGCCGCCGCTACTGCCGCTGGGGGCGCGCAGTGGCGCACAGTGCCGTGCTGAAGCGTCGCCGCCTCGTTAGACGGCAGGCGGCGCGTGGCGGAGCGTCGCTGCGCTGCGCGGCCATCACTATTTCACGAGCAGAGAGCGGCAGCTGTCTCCTGGACGTGGGCAACCCGCGCTACACGCGCCGACACGCCGCGCCGTAACACAGCCGACAACGGGCCGTTGTCCGCCTAGGCACGCCTCGCTGATGTACGACTGAGCAAACTGCGGCCACCGTGAGCTGGGTCCGCAGTGCACACCCATTTGTGCTGCTTTCATAAAGGGAATGCCCACAATACTCCGTTAGTCGCGCTGTTCTGACTGATGCAGACTCACTTATTTTCTCCACCTCGATTGATTTACAAGCACATTGTTGCCTACAGGAGCACTCGCCATCACAAAATATTTTAGCGTGAACTATTTTACATTTTATGGTACTGTATGCTTCACCGCCTTTTCAGATTCATCTCCTGTCTTCTTCTTCCTCTGTCTTTTTTTCCTCGTGATTGCTGTTGTTATCTCCTACATTAGTCTCTTTCTCGGGTGGATTATATTCTGAAGCAGAATCCAAAATTACTCTCCGTCCATTCATGATTTCTCTAATCCCATGTGAATTAATCATATTACCATAAACATAAGTTTATACAAACACCAGTAACAATAGCCATGTAATATAGCTAATGGTTTCAACATCAATACAATAATTTAAAAGTTATCGGAAAACAGTTTAAACAATGTTGTTACACAAAACGTATCTGAGAACATGTTTGATAACGTTAAAATTAAACAAACATTTTGCATAATAATAATAATAATAAAAGAAAAGGAAACTTCCCAGTCGTGGAACAGAATATCTCATTTGTTTCATGGCTTCATGGTGCAAGTCAGACAATTTCACAGTAGAACTTGTGGTGCTATCTGTGATGTTATTGTGCGTACAAAGACATACATGATCATGTCGGCAAAAAGGGGTAGTTTCTATTACATAACATAGTACTGTCCTCATTTTTGTCAAAATCTTACTTACAACATTATGCCATAAACCCTTCAATTACGAATCTGATTGCAATTGTTTGTGCTCTGCCCACATTGAAATTACTGGTGGAAACCAACCTTAACCGACTTCTAATCACAGCAAGCGAATGTCTCGGCTAAAATCCAAGTAGTGAGGTACACCTCAGCATCTTCCCATGTTCAGCCTATTAATCTACGTCGTTGTAATTTGTTGTCAGATTAGATTTTCATGATAGATTAGGGAGGATGTGCCGAGTGTCGACCCAGATTATCATTTATCAAACGTGTACACCTAAAGAAAAACAATGTCACACTTCTTTCTGAGAGGATGACTATTTTCGCAAACATTTAGCAGGTAGCAAGAATCAATGAACCGTTTAGAAAGGCAGAAAGATACCAGCAGGATCTGACACATCTCTATCTCACCAACATCTAACAAAGAAACACTGTGTTGGAATTATCTTTGCAGAGGAAACTTAGTTCCAAGCGTATTTTCTCAAAAATGTTATTACGTGTTTTTCTCAGAATATACCCAGAATCACTTTTTTGTTGTTGTTGGGCCATCAGTCTTCTGACTGATTTGATGCGGGCCATCTGAAATTCCTCTCCTGTGCTAACTTCTTACCTCAGAGTAGCACTTGAAACCTACGTCAACAAATTTTTTGCTAGGTCTATTCCAGTCTCTGTCTTCCTCTACAGTTTTTGCCCTCCACAGCTCTCTCCAGTACCATCGAAGTCATTGTCTCATATATTATGTCCTATCATCCTGTCCCTTCTGCTTATCAGTGTTTTCCACATATTTCTTGCCTCTCCGATTCTGTGTGCAACCTCCTCATTCCTTGCCTATTAAGTCCACGAAATATTCAACATTCGTCTATAGCACCACATCTCAAATGCTTCGATTCTCTTCTGTTCCGGTTTTCCCACAGTCCATGTTTCACTACCATACACTGCTGTAGTCTAGACGTACATTCACAGCAATTTTTTCCTCAAATTAAGGCCGATATTTTATATTAGTAGGCTTCTCTTGGCCAGGAATGCCTTTTCTGCCATAGCTAGTCTGCTTCTGATGTCCTCCTTGCTCCGTCCGTCATTGGTTCTTTTACTGCCTAGGTAGCAGAATTCGTTAACTTTATCTATTCCGTGACCAACAAACCTGATGTTACGTTTCTCGCTGTTCTCATTTCTACTAAATCTCATTACCATCGTCTTTCTTCAATTTACCCTTAATCCATTCTCTGTACTCATTTAACTGTTTATTCCGTTCAGAAGATCATGTAATTCGTTTTCACTTTCACTCAGGATAGCAATGTCATCAGCAAATCGTTTGATTGATAGCCTTTTAGCTTGAATCTTAATTCCACTCCTGAACCTTGTTCCTTTCTTTTACTTCCATCATTGCTTCCTCGATGTACAGATTGAATAGTAGGGCGCGAAAGACTACAGCCTTGTCTTACACCCTTTTTAATACGAGCACTTTGTTGTCGAACGTCCACTCATTCTATTCCCTCTTGGCTTTTGTACAAACTGTGGATGACCCGTCTCTCCCTATAGCTTACCCCTACTTTTCTCAGAATTTCGAACATCTTGCACCGTGTTACACTGTCGAACGCTTTTTCCAGGTCGACAGATCCTATGAACGTGTCTTGATTTTTCTTTAGCCTTACTTCCATTATTAATCTCAAAGTCAGGATTGCCTGTGTCGTCCCTTTATTTTTCAAAAAGCCAAACTGATCGTCATCTAGCGAATCCTCAATTTTCTTGTTCATTCTTCTGTATATTATTCTTGTAAACAACTTGGATACATGAGATGTTAAGCTGTTTATGTGATAATTCTCGCACTGGTCAGTTCATGCCGTCTTCGGAATTTCATGGCTGATGCTTTTCCGAAAGTCAGATGATATGTCTCCACACCCGTACATCTACACACCGGTGTTTTGTTGCCACTTCCCACAATGATTTTAGAAATTCTGATGGAATGTTATCTATCCCTTCTGCCTTATTTGACCTTAAGTCCTTCAAGGCTCTCTTAAATTCTGATACTAATACTGGATCCTTTATCTCTACTAAATCGGCTCCTGTTTCTTCTTCTCATACGTAAGACAAGTCTACCCCTTTATAGAGGCGTTCAATGTGTTCTTTCTGTATCCGCTCTCTCCTCTGCACTTAACAGTGGGATTCCGATTGCACTCTTAATGTCACCATCCTTGCTTTTAATGTCTCCGAAGGATGTTTTGACTTTCCTGTATGCTCAGTCTGTCTTTCTGGCAATCATTTCTTTTACGATGTCTTCAAATTTTTCCAGCAGTCTTTTCGTCTTAGCTTCCGTGCACTTCCTATTTATTTTTTTTCTCAGTGACTTGTATTTATTTATTCCTGAGTACATTTTGTACTTCCTCCTTTCATCAATCAACTGAAACATTTCCTCTGTTACCCATGGTTTCTTCGCAGTTACCTTCCTACGTTCTCCTTCACATCCAGTGTGATGGCCCTTTTTATAGATGTCCATTCCTCTTAAACTGTAATGCCTACTGAACAATTCCTTATTGCTGTATCTATAACCTTAGAGAACTTCAAGCATATCTCGTCATTCCATAATACTTCCGTATACCACTTCTTTGCGTGTTGATTCTTGCTGACTAATGTCTTAAATTTCGGCCTACTCTTCATCACTACTATATTGTGATCTGAGTCTGTATCTGCTCCTGGGTACGCCTTACAGTCCAGTATCTTATTTCGGAATCACTGTCTGACTATGATATAATCTAACTGAAATCTTCCGTATCACCGACCATTTCCAAGTGTACTTCCTCCACTTGTGATTATTGAACAGGGTAATCACTATTACTAGCTGAAACTTGTTACAGAACTCAATTAGTCTTCCTCCACTCTCATTCCTTGTCCTAAGCCCCTAAGCCTCCTCTCAGGCACTGGGTGCTGTGTTGTCTTCATCATAATTTCATCACCATATGGTGCGCAGTTCACCAAGTGTGACGTCGAATGTAATAAGACCTGCACCAAGGCGGCCGGACCTGCCCCGTAAGGGGCATCCCGGCCCATGACACGTAACGCTCATTTCCATTTACCGTCTCAGTTTCCTCATACACTTTCTCTATCTTCATCTTCAGCTTGCGACGTTGGCATTGTAACATTACAGGACATATTGGGACATATTGAAGTATTCGATACTGTAGACTTTTAGGGGATGTCGATACAGATATGCAAAACGTAAAGGGAAACTTTGGTGATGTTTAAATATTGTACTGTGTCAATATTAGGACATTTTGCACAGAAAGAACAAAAATAGAATTAATGTAAATATATATTAGTGTTAGTAACCTATTTTCATTCAATTTTGTAATTATATTTCATTTTGTAAAAAAAAAGACTCACTGTTTGCTGTAGCTCTCATTAATTGTATAAATTATCAGTTTTGAGCTAAATTATTTCGTATAATATGGACAAGATACTTTTAAAAAACTCACCAGCTAAAGAGAAAGTCTGTAAATGAACGTTTAATGCACACTTCTGGAACTTTATATGGAGAAATTCTATATTATTATCGCAAAAATACGAAAACTTGTGAAAACTGTTTCATAACCTAATTTCGAAAGACGATTTGTATCAAGAAATATTGCTAAAAAGATTTATTTACGTTTTGAAACACGATTTAAATCATTTTACATATAAATAGTTGTTCTAAATCACTCAAGAAATATCCAGAATAAAATGTCAAGATATTTCTGGAAGCATCGGTGCAAGTCTGGTGAGGGTTGTCCGGAGGCTGGTGGAGGAATGTTTGGAGGTTGTGCTTGTAAGAATTTATATGTACTGATCCTTTTACTTACTTTGATCTGTGCTGGGGTTCTGTAATGTCTAGTTTGGTTTTGAGTCGTGAATTGCTGACGTGTTATAAACAAAACATTGTCAAAGACTCTCATTGTTTGGAAAGATATTAATACACCTAGGAGTTGTCAGTTGCCAGTTCGGATATGCAGTGCGGTTAGCTCGGAGAGTCAGTTGTTGAGTCTGTGAAGTCTGCCAGTTCTATTTGTAAATAAACGTCTGTAATGAAGAATTACTTGTTGTCGTCAATATGAACTCAAGACCTTTTGCACGAAGCAGACACCTCCTAATGCAACGTTTTAATTTGGTTGAGGAAGCTGGGATCGCTATAAGTGCAAACAAATTGAAGTGGAACGTTTTAATTTGGTGTTGAGGAGCTGAAATGTTATAGCATGTATACCTCGATTACCGTTTTAAGTGTTGGTTTGCTCTCGATTTTGATAAGAACAACACTGTCAATGAACTGTTCACAGAAACACACTCTCTGCGCTGCCTTCCTATTCATAAGGGATGCTATTCCCGTTACGCCATTTTCTGCTGCTACTGATATTATCCTACACCCATCTGACTAGAAATTCTTGTCTTCTTTCCACTTGACACTTCTTCAGTTACAGGCCACATGCCCTGTGAATACATATTACGTGTCTTTTTACGCAGTGGTTTCCATTACCTTCTGCATCCTCACGCCGTTGATCATTGCTCATTCTTCTCCCTATAGGGACTGTTTCCTACCCCTAGGACAAGAGAGTGCCATGAACCTCTGACCAATCCTCGGCCCTCTTTAACAAGGCCTTGGCAGAATAAAAATGACTTCTTAAGCCGGAAGTCTTCGGCCGCCAATGCTGATTATTAACCAAAACTTAATTAGCGGCGGGATTCGAGGCTGGGACCGAAGACGTTTCGATTATGAATCAAAGACGCTATTACTAGACCACGGTCCAGGATCACAAAACAATTAAAAAAGGAGATCTGTACAGAGAATCATCCTGGACTGTGAAAGTAGGATCGGACCTTCAACATAGCTATATCACTTATATATACGAATATTTTAGTTGGACAACTTTTTTCTCTTTGTGTTAGATGGCGCTGTAATAGTCACAAACGTGGTATCACGTAACATTCTGCTAGTGCGGACTATATTTGCTTCGTGATACATTACCCTTGTTAAAATGGACCATTTACCAATTGCGGAAAAGGTCGATATCGTGTTGATGTACGGCTATTGTGATTAAAATGCTCAGCGGGCGTGTGCTATGTATGCTGCTCGGTATCCTGGACGAAATCCTCCAAGTGTCCGGATCGTTCACGGGATAGTTGCGTTATTTAAGGAAACAGGAAGTGTTTACATGTGAAACGTCAACTACGACTTGCAACAAATGATGATGCCTAAATAGATGTTTTGGCTGCTGTCGCGGCTAATCCGCACATCAGTAGCACACAAATTGCACGAGAATCTGGAATCTCAAAAACGTCGATGTTGCTACATCAGCATCGATTGCACCCGTATTTCAATGCACCAGGAATTGTATAGCCACGACTTTGAACGTCATGTACAGTTCTGCCACTGGGCACTAAAGAAATTACGGGACGATGACAGATTTTTTGCACCCATTGTATTTAGCGACAAAGCGTCATTCCCCAACAGCTGTAACGTAAACCGGCATAAAATGCACTATAGGGCAACGGAAAATCCACGATGGCTGCGACAAGTGGAGCATCAGCGCCTTGGCGGGTTAATGTATGGTGCGGCATTATGGAAGGAAGGATAATTGGCCCCCATTTTATCGGAGGCAATCTAAATGGTGCTATGTATGCTCATTTCCTACACAATGTTTTACCGATGTTACTGCAAGATGTTTCACTGCATGACAGAATGGTGATGTACTTCCAACATGATGGATGTCCGGCACATAGCTCTCGTGCGCTTGAAGCGGTACTGAATAGCATATTTCATGATAGGTGGATTGGTCGTCGAAGCACCATACCATGGCCCGCACGTTCACCGGATCTGACGTTCCCGGATTTCTTTCTGTGGGGAACGTTGAAGGATATTTGCTGTCGTGATCCACCGACAACGCCTGACACCATGTGTCAGAGCATTGTCAATACATGAGCGAACATTACGGAAGGCGAACTACTCGCTGTTGAGAGGAATGTCGTTACACGTATTGCCAAATGCCTTGAGGTTGACGGACACATTCTGAGCATTTATTGCATTAATGTGGTATTTACAGGTAATCACAAAGCGAAAAAAGTGGTCCAAATAAAACATTCATATTTCTTTACGTACTACACGAATAAGTAATAAAAATGGGGGTTCCTATTTAAGAAAACGCAGTTTACATCCGTTTTACCTATACGAACGCTATCTAACGGGCTACCCATAGCGCCATTTCATTTTCCCCTTGAAGATAGACAAGTTTCGTTCTTTGTAGTCGTTTCGTTTGAGCTTATTTCGCGAGATATTTGGCCTGGTCACGATCAATGGACCACCCTATATATAGAGTGTGTACGAAAACAGGTGTAATTATTAGTAAATTAATATTGTAGAATCTTGTTGATGTACTTGCTGATATTTTTAATAAAATCTGTGATTAAACTGTTGCTCCAAAAGCCGGCCAGGGTGGCCGAACGGTTCTAGGCGCTACAGTCTGGATCAGCTCGACCGCTACGGTTGCAGGTTCGAATTCTGCCTCGGACATGGATGTGTGTGATGTCCTTAGGTTAGTTTTGTTTAAGTAGTACTAAGTTCTAGAGGACTGATGACCTTAGAAGTTAAGTCCCATAGTTCACAGAGCCATTTGAACCATTTGTGGCTCCAAAAGATCTTGTACTGAAGGTGATTTAGTTGTCCCGAAAGGCAAGTCTTAATCTAGATGATAGCGATATTATTCTGTATTTTGTGTCTTTAATCTTGCAAGGTTGACTATGTTTTTCAAAATTCTTTGTCTCGGAGTACATTAATGTTGTAGAAATTTGGTGAATTTCTTAAAGTAACATATTTGAACCTGTTTTGATTTTTAACAAATTATGCCGGTCGCCATACATATTTCATTTTTTGCAAGGGTCGATGTGAAATTTATATGTGGTTAATATGTACTGGAAAATCCCCTAGAACTACTTAAACCTAACTAACCTAAGGACAGCACACAACACCCAGTCATCACGAGGCAGAGAAAATCCGTAACCCCGCCGGGAATCGAACCCGGGAGCCCGGGCGTGGGAAGCGAGAAAGCTACCGCACCATGGAAAAATTAAGTACGAGTTCTGCAACGTAGCATCACGTGTTAAAAGCTCGGTTGAAATGAATGCAGGAAAATATTGCCAGACGTCTCCTACTCGAGCACAACATTTTATAGGCTAAAGTCCGTGGCCTGCGCACAAAAACAAGCTGATTCAGCAGCCACCGTAAACAATTTACAATATCAAACTTCCTGGTAGATTAGAACTGTGTGCCGGTCCAAGACTCGAACTCGGGACCTTTGCCTTTCGCGGGCAAGTGCTCTACCATCTTTTCTTTTTATCTCATTTTGTTCGTTTTCGTTCGTCGTATCTGCTCGGGGTGGACGTCGCAAGACATACATTTCAGTTCATCCTTGACCCATTAACTCAGTTTCTTTATTATAGGAGGCAGCTAATCCTCTGACCGAACACGCTGAGTTACCGTGTCGGCATCTCGTTTTGTTCGGTTTCGTTCGTTGCATCTGATCGGAACGGACGTCGTAAGACATCCGTTTAAGTTCGTTGTTGATCGATTAACTCAGTTTTTTTATTACAGAGAACAGCCAACCCTCTGACCGAACTCGCTGAGCTACCGTGCCGGCACCATCTGAGCTACCGAAGCACCACTCAGGCTTCGTCCTCACAGACTTACTTCTGCCAGTGCCTCGTCTCCTGCCTTCCATACTTTACAGAAGCTCTCCTGCGAACCTGGAGAACTAGCACTCCTGAAAGAAAGGATATTGTGGAGGCTTGGCTTAGCCACAGCGTGGGGGACGTTCCCAGAATGAGATTTTCACTCTGCAGCGGACTGTGCGCTGATATGAAACTTCCTGGCAGATTAAAACTGTATGCCGGACCAGGTTCTGCAGCTTTGCAGGAGAAATTCTGCAAAGTTTGGAGGTAGGGGACGAGGTAGTGACAGAAGTACAGCTGTGAGGAGGGGGCGTGAGTCGTGCTTGGGTACATCAGATTGTAGAGCACTTGCTCGCGAAAGGCAAAGGTCCTGCGTTCAAGTCTCGGTCCATCATACGGTTGCAATCCGCCAGGAAGTTTTCTATCACCGCCCACTCCACTGCAGAGTGAAAATCTCATTCTGGAAATAAACAATATCATGTAGCTGAGTATCTTGCATTTAATAGCTAAAAAGTTTTTTCTGAGGGACATAAAATTTCTTGGGATATATTTTTTCCTGGGGAAACGCTAAAACAATTTTATTCTGGTGGAAGGTGGGGGGGGGGGGTTATTTTTTCGTCAAGGGAACTATTTCTTCCCCGACCCCCTCCCCCCATCCCCATTATATGTATGGTGAGGGGTGTAAGAACAAGTAGATAGAAATTCATGTTTTTTCACAGAGTTCATCATCTGCAACAGGAAGTATCCGAGATTACTTTGCATCTATAATGGGAAATACCCTAGAATAGCGATGCATGAATTCTAATTCTTGATTACACGTGCCATATTGGACAACATGACATTACAAGACCTTATGGCATGCGTCATGTTACGAAACACGACATGATGAACCTTATACTGAACTTGACACAACGCTTTACATTACGAAACATGGGTACTAATATTAACCAGTAAAAGAGCGCGAATTGGCAAGATGTTTTCATCTAAAAATCTTTGAACCTGCTTGACAAACCGAAAAGCTAGTTCCTTTCCCTTATACGCCACTCTGTCCAGGAAGTATTCACCTTTCTGGTGTTATGACAGGAGCTTTATTTTAATCTGAACGAACATGGACAGAGTGCACCGAGACCATCGTCACTCAAACCGCGGTAGCTACACGTACTGCGAAATGGCTGAGGCGCTTTTGATCTATGACGTGGCCAGCTGCAATGGACGAGGAGCCGTGCGATTTTATCGTGCGAAATATCCCGACAAAAGGGTGCGTGCCACACATTATTCGCCACCCTTCATCACCGATTGTGCAAAACCGTTTCGGAAATGTTCCAAAATTAGAAGGTAAGTCATCCGGGATCGGCTACAGCGTTGTAAACACGCTCATACCAGGCTACTCGTTGCATCAAGCCTGTTTACTTGTCTGAGCTGCAGAACTGGCAGGAACTGCGTCGTCTACAGCAGGTCATTTCTGCTCCAAAATCCCTTTTATGCAGAAATCTACAGAAATGAGAAGAAGTTAGAGAAGCTGCTTTTACACGGCAAATGTAAAATAAATCTGTCGAAATGATATGACGGTATAGTCAGTCCTGATCCGTCGCCGTCCCTTACGCCAGGCACTTGCACGGGTCATTGTGTTGCTACTGCGAACTGGCAGCTTCAACGTCAAACAGAGGACGAGGACGAATATTGCCGCAGACAGAGCACTTGCAGAAGCTTGTCTGGCTGCCCCGCTTATCAATCTGCATGATGGCACGAGGCCTACTGGCAAGGAATGTAGGATCACCTGATCAATGCCATTTGCATCATGCATCGACATAAATTCCGCCCGTATCATCTGTCACTACATCTAGCACCCAGATGGCGTGATTTCGAATGTTTTGTGGATTCCTCTACATTGCTTGGTAAAGGAAATTACATTTTTCCAACGTGTACATTTTACCAACGTTTTCGAGCCATTATACCAGGGACTACTGGCCAACTGAAAATTCACGTAGGCTTCGTCAGATACAATACCAACGACCTTGGTGGAGCATCATAGGAAATTCTGTTGTGGGACCTAACGAAATTCGAAGGCTGTTAAATGGAGATACGTAAACACAATTGCTTGCAAACTTTCTACTTGTTCTTGTAGAGCAGGTCCACTGCATAATCGACAGTGTATGTGGTTCCAGCATCAGGTGTTTAAGAATAACTGACACGTCACCAGTCAACAACAGGTCAGGACTTATTATCATTTTTTATCAAATCTGTCAATGCACTATCTTTTCCCTGAACAGGGTTGTTTAGCAATATCAAGTATGAAAGCTCGACGTTCCTTTCCTGCTTTGACAACTATGCAGCAACCACCGAGGATTAAATGGAGAACCTCTGACTAAACTGTGGCTATTTCCACAAAAACCAGAACGACGTCGACGAAGAAAGGATGACGCGGCACGAAGGAATTAAGCGAATGAGGCGTAAACCAGTAGATTTGTTGTAATGTCCAGAGAAACAAACGTTTACAATTTCAGAAAAATTGGATGATTTAGTCAAGAAGAAGCTCTTCACAGCATAAGCGAGTCAGTAACAGGTTCGTCCACCTCTGGCACATACGCGAGCAATAATTTTGCTTTCCATTGATTAATAGAGTTGTTGGATGCGCTCCTGAGAGGTATAATGCCAAATTGTGTCCAACTTGCGCGTTAGATCGCCAAAATACCGAAGTGGACTCTCACTGACTGGAAAATAATCGTCTTCAGCGATAAGTCCCTCTTCTAAATGAGCTCAGATAACCAGTGAAGACGTGTCTGGAGATGCCCCAGACAGCGGTGAAATGCCAAACTGACTATCGCCCAATATACGGCTCGACAACAAGTAGTGATGGTCTAAGGTGCCATTTGTTTTAATAGCAGCACCCCATTGATTGTCATCCGCGGTCCCCTCACAGCGGCACATCCACGATGTTCTACGCTCCGTTTGATGCCCTACATAGCAAGCCATCCTGGGCTTGCATTTCAGCAAGATAAGGCCCGTTCATGCAAAGCGAGTCTTTCTACTGCCTGTCTTCGTGCTTTCCAACCCCTAACTTGGCCTGCAAGGACGCCGAACCTCTCGCCAGCTGAGAAGCTTTGGAGCAGTGTGGGCAGGACCATCCAGCCATCTGGGGATTTTGATGAACTACCGCGTCAATTGGGCAAAACTTTCCTCGATGCCCTTTCACAGGATATCCACTGTTAATCAATGCGAAGCCGAATAGCCGCTTGCTTAGGGGCCAGAAGTGAACCAGTGAATTATTGGTCTGCTTAATTTTTGATGCTCTTTCTCTTGAATAAATCAGGCAACATTTCTGAAATTACAATAATTTCTTCCTTTATACATGTAAATCAAATCTACTGATTTGCATCCCATTCAGGTAATTCCTTTGTGGTGCATCGTTCCTTCTTCCTTTTATTGAAGAGCAAACCTACGCTTCTAGCATTTGTGGACTTAGAGAAAGCTTTTGACAATGTTGACTGGAATACTCTCTTTCAAATTCTGAAGGTGGCAGGGGTAAAATACAGGGAGAGAAAGTCTATTTACAATTTGTACAGAAACCAGATGGCAATTATAAGAGTAGAGGGACATGAAAGGGAAGCAGTGGTTGGGAAGGGAGTGAGACAGGGTTGTAGTCGCTCCCCGATGTTATTTAATCTGTGTATTGAGCAAGCAGTGAAGGAAACAAAAGAAAAATTAGGAGTAGGTATTAAAATCCATGGTGAAGAAATAAAAACTTTGAGGTTCGCCGATGACTTCGTAATTCTGTCAGAGACAGCAAAGGACTTGGAAGAGCAGTTGAACGGAATGGATAGTGTCTTGAAAGGAGGATATAAGATGAACACCATCAAAAGCGAAACGAGGATAATGGAATGTAGTCGAATTAAATCGGGTGATGCTGAGGGAATTAGATTAGGCAATGAGACACTTCAAGTAGTAAAGGAGTTTTGCTATTTGGGGAACAAAATAACTGATGATGGATGAAGTAGAGATGATACAAAATGGAGACTGGCAATGGCAAGGAAAGCGTTTCTGAAGAAGAGAAATTTGTTAACATCGAGTATAGATTTAAGTGTCAGGAAGTCATTTATGAAAGTATTTGTATGGAGTGTAGCCATGTATGGAAGTGAATCATGAACGATAAATAGTTTGGACAAGAAGAGAATAGAAGCTTTCGAAATGTGGTGCTACAGAAGAATGCTGAAAATTAGATGGGTAGATCACATAGCTAACAAGGAAGTATTGAATAGGAGGGGGAGAAGAGAAGTTTGTGGCACAACTTGACAAAAAGAAGAGATCGATTGATAGGACATGTTCTGAAGCATCAAGGGATCACTAATTTAGTATTGAGGGTAGCGTGGAGGGCAAAAATCGTAGAGGGAGACCAAGAGATGTATACACTTAGCAGATTCAGGACTATGTAGGTTGCAGTAGGTACTGGGACATGAAGAAGCTTGCATAGGATAGAGTAGCATGGAGGGCTGCATCAAACCAGTCTCAGGACTGAAGACCACAACAACAACAACAACAACAGCTTTCCTATGTCTCATCTCACATGCAAGAAGTTAGCTTATAATTTAGTACCATGTAAAAGAATCATAGCGGGCCCTGTATCTTTGTCGTATAGGAAAACGTAGCAACGTTGGCTGTCTTGCTGCATACAGCGACGGAACATGGCATGAGAGCTCTGCCTGGCATTGTTTATGCCGAAATAGGAGCTACAGAATGCAATGAGGAAAAGTATACTATTCTTTTGGAAAAACATACTTGTTTGAGTATTTCGTCTGATTCCGGAGTTAGAAGTGTCATTATCGATACAAAAAATTACGTGCAGCTCAGTATACTTTCAATTGTGGTAAGCCTCGTTTCGATATCTGGAACCGTCCACGACAAAAGTGGTGCTACGTCTTATGTGACTCAATCTGTACATGCACGAAAAGGTGGAGGAACGCACATAGACTCATGATAAAAATTAGTTAAAATAGTTGTAGCACCATTAGCTACTTCCAAAGTCTTTGCTGTTGTTGTTGTTGACTGGTTTGACGCATCTCTCCATAATACTCTATCTGGTGCAGCCCTCCTCGTTTCTGAACAACTACTGCAATCTACATTCTTTTGAACTTGCATACAGCATTAAACTCTAGGCCTCCCTCTACAACTTTTATCCGGAACACCTGCCTGCGGATTGGTGATCATTTGATGGCTCAGAATGTCTGCTATCAACCGACCCGTCCTCCCAGCCATGTTGTGCCACAAGATTTCTATTCAGTACGCCCTCAATAATTACGTGATCTACCCATTTTATGCTCAGTATTCTTCTGTAGCACACATTTCTAATGATTGTATACTGTTCTTGTGTGAACTGTTTATCGTCCAACTTCCACTTCTATACATGGCTATAGAAAAAACTTTCTGACACTTAAACCTATATACAACGTTAGCACATTTCTGTCCTTCAAAAATGCTTTTCTTGCCATTGCCAGTCTGCATTTAGTATCCTCTCCACTTCGGCCATTATATATTACTTTGCTGCTAAACAGCGGAACTTATCAACTACTTTAATTGTCTCGTTTTCTACTACTTTAATTGTCTCCCTAAGGGTCAACTGATTTAATTCGACGGCATTCCATTATCTGTGTTTTGCTTTTGTTTATGTACATCTTACATCAACCTTTCAAAATACTGTCCATTACCTTAAACTGCTCTTCCAAGTACATTGCTGTCTCTGACAGACTTGCAATGTCACCGTCAAATCTCTCCCTGAACTTTGATTCCTACTCAAAAAATTTTCTTTCGTTTCCTTTACTGCTTGTACAGTGTGTAACACCGAAAATGCAGATGTACCTGCCGCATCATCCAAAGTGTTTCACCGTTTGGTATCCATCGATAACTTATATAGTACTTTTAATGGGGGATGAAATGGATTTTGATCAAAAAAATCGAATTTGAAAAATATTATTTTCTTGATATGCACTGAATCTACTACGTTGTGTGTGAATTTTAACGTGATAGCAGCTTTAGAAATGCCTTTAAATTGTTTAATTATTATCTCTGCATTGGCGACCCCTCCCACCTTTTCCAACATTTTGGAAACTGCTTGCTTCAGAGGAATTAATGACAGTGTGAAGGCTATTTTTTAGATATCTGTGGCTGACATCTATATATTTGCCTGAAAACGTACTTGCATGTGGTTTATTTACGTTTTGACAGTATTAGGCACAATTTGTGCCCGAAAGACGATTGGCGTAAGTTTAACAACAGAAAAGAGACATGTTCACGCAAGCACTCTTACCAGAACCTGTTATGAATGCAGTTTAGCCCACATTCACGTTTCTTGCAAATACTTATTTATTGAGGAAGTGTCTTCATGGTAAGACACAAAATGAAAAATGAAACTCTCAGTGATTTAATTTGGATTAGATGCTCAAACAGGACATTCTGTGGACTTGAAGTACTCAAAATAAGTGTCTGTGATGCAGTTTTATGTTACAATAACGGAAATAATGGCAGAATTGAAGTGCTGTAGAGAGTTGGTGTAGATACTGGCTCGTTTACACCAAAAGCATTTTACACCATTGGCGAGAGTAGGGTCAAGAAAGCTAACAGTGTCTTACCTGCAAATACAGGCCAGACAGATTCGAAGGGGAGATAAGAGAAACCTGGAGGAGGAGGGGTATCAGTATGGATGATTTAAAAATTGAGCTTATTAGATTGAGAAGTATGAGAAGAAAATCATTGAATCTCATTTTCTGTTTTAAATTTTTTGCTTATTAGAAGTTTTTCTCGAAAAGTATATGCGCTAATGTCACGAAATTTTCAGGAACTGTTCTAAACGTGTTGCTGTGTCCCTGGAACTGAAAAAAATATGAGATCGTGCAAATACATTCTGATTTTTAGATGATTGTGTGTAGAAAAAAATTTTATTTGGATGTGCAAAATTAAAATCTCTGTTTATGATACAGTTTGTGCTATTAATTAATAACTGTAGTTCAGTGGTCTTATAACCTTCTCAGGACACAACAAGAAAATTTTCAGATTAATTCCATAATTAGAATTAGAGTTACGGCTTTTTATAAAAGACAATAAACAATTAAAAATTCAGATTTCTGGTAAAATATTAGTGCTGCAATTTTATTATATTTTTCCAAAACACAGATCTTTAGCTTCACGTATGCAAAATTTTAGATTTGTACATTAATAAATATGGCTGTAATTATTCTTTTACATAAATGTTTACATTTTACGTCACATCCCGCCTTAATTCTGAATCTGCAAGCTTTATTACAATAACTGCATTTAATAAGTAAGGGATGTAATAGTGTATTTATTTCTGAATGTTTATAACTGACTGTAATTGTAATGAAAATTTTGTAAATTGCTGGGTAATAGCCAAGGGAACTTTATTTACATGTATCGATAGCTACGATGAAATGGTCGTGCCTGTGCCATTGTTTATGTTTGTGTATGGAGAGTTTACGTTGCAGTGCGAGCAGAGAGGAAGCAGAGCGGCTTGAGTCATGAAAGAGTGCGGAAGTGTTTGTTGGGCGCTCACACAGGCGCAGTGTGCAACTATGATCGCACCACTGTGGCGCACCTACTTCCTTAACCAGCGAGTATTAAGCCACGTTGGGCTTGGATGGTCGGAGGAAGTTGCAGTTCTAACAATTTCCCGTCCCATAATTATCCGTGGCTCTGGAGACTACTCGTGATTCTGAACCAGGGGCAGCAATAGCATCAACTCGGCAGCTACATTCTTCGTCAGCGGCACAGCTATAACATCGTGAGACTGTTAACTGACAGCATATAGATAATATTGCACATGCATTACCCAGTTGCTTTTATTTTACAAACTTTGACTAACTTTCTTGAATAATAGTCTGCACTCGTTAAAACTTGCAGAGCACCTGTGTTGCCATTGTCCTCATATATTATTGCCAAGCACTATCCTTTTCCTTTCAACACAATCAGCAAAAGTGTCTTAAAAATATCAAAACTGATTAATTATTTACTGCCCGTTTTGTTAGTTTGCTAATGACCACTTTCAGTCGAAATTTTGCTGTCTCAGTAACTGTTCATCCTTGTATTGCTTAACAGAGGTGTACTGGGTTTGCGGTTTTGAGTATTAACTTCACTCACTTGAAGTAACATAAAAATTTCACTGCTGAAACTAATAACTAAAGGTAAAGCGCAAATTAAGAGTGCGCTATTTCATTTATTCGTAGTTAGCTTAGCAAATGTGTCATGCTGGCTAACTGTGTACTTGTTGTCCTTATGTTAAAAGTAAATTCAATTCAATCTCTCAATAATTATTAGTAAACTGCTTTCCTTTTTTCCAAATTTTGCATTAAGTTACGCTGAGATTACTAAAAATCATTTAATTACATAATAAAGTTTCAGTTGCAATCAGTCATTTATTTAACCAGCAAATTCTTTTGACTTTACTTTCAAAATTTAGTATTTGAGAATAAGTGCCTGCAAACTAATGGCTTTCTCATTCATCTATTTTTTCGTGAAATGTCGTGTTGTGGAAAATCGTGGCAACTTTCTGCTTCTATGCCAGTGATTACTTGATTCATTTTCTTGGTCATTGTCTTTCTTAGGATTCTAGATATTCATTGTCCTTGTGGGATAAAACGTTTAGTTATCCTTTTTGCGAATCATTTTCTGTGTACTAAATATTACGTGGTACCCCTTTTCCCCCAAAAGTGGTTCGTGAGTGATTGCACTAAACTTCTCTCAGTTTAAAATACACTTTTCTCCTACTAACCGGTACTAGCTTCATTCGGTAACGATAGCTTCAGACACTGTAAAATTTCATTAGGCCTACTCGATCACGGCCAGTTATACTGCTATCCAGTAGGCCGATTAGGAAGGTGGAGGTTACAGGTGTACAGACTGAACAACTTCAGAGATACGTATAACCCTGTCCCACTCCCTTTTTAATTACTATCCCCTTTCATGTCCCTCGACACTTATTACTGCCGTCTGGTTTCAGTACAAGTTGTAAATAGCCTTTCTCATCCTGGATTTTACTGCTGCTCTCTTCAGAATTTCAAAGACACTATTCCACACAGCATTGTCAAAACCTACTATTAAGTCTAAAAAAGCTCTGAATGTTGGTTTGCCTTTCCTTAATGTGTCTTCTAAAATAATTTGTAGGGTCGGGATCGTAGGGCGTGTTCGTACATTTCTCCGGAATCCAAATTGATCTTTCCTGAGGTTTGCTTCTACCAGTCATTTCATTCTTCTAAAGAATTCGTGTTAGTACCTTGCAAGCATGACTTATTAAACTCACAATTCGGTAATTTTCACACCTGTCAGCATCTGCTATCTTGGAATTGGAATTACCGCATTCTTCTTGAAGTCAGAGGATATTTAACCAGTTTCTTGTTGCCAGAGGGAAGAGTTTTGTCGTAACTGGCCCTCCCAAAGCCATCCGTAGTTGTGACGGAATGTCGTCTACTTTTGGGGACTTGTTTTGACTGACATCGTTCAGAGCTTTTTCAAATTCTTCTCGCACTGTTATATATCTCATCTTCATCTACCTCCACTTCCCTTTCTGCAATACTGCTTTTAAGTTCAGCTCCCTCTATGTATACCTCCCATCTTTCAGCCTTCCCTTCCTTGCTCAGGAGTGGTTTACCATCTGAGCTCTCGATATTCATGCAGCTGCTTCTCTTTTCTCCAAAGGCCTCTTTAATTTTCCTGTAGGCGCTGCCTATCTTTGCTCTAGTGAAATATGCTTCTGTGTCATTACATTAGTCCTCTAACCATTCCTGATTATTCATTTTGGGCTGTCTGTCAATCTTATTTTTTAGACGTTTGTGTTACCTTTCGCCTGCTTTATGTGCTGCATTTTTAAATTGTTCTCTTTTCACTAGTTAAATAAAATATGTCCCATGTTACTCAAATAGTTCAAATGGCTCTGAGCACTATGGGACTTTACATCTGAGGTCATCAGTGCCCTAGAACTTAGAACTACTTAAACCTAACTAACCTAAGGACATAACACACATCTATGCCCGAGGCAAGATTCGAACCTGCGACCGTAGCCGTCGCAAAGTTCCAGGCTGGAGCACCTAGAACCGCTCGGCCGCTAAGGCCGGCCCGTGTTACTCAAGGACCTACTAGACCTCGTCTATTTACCTACTTGATCCTCTGCTGCCTTCATTATATCTTCTCTTAAAACTACCCATTCGTCTGCTGCGGTATACCTTTCTCTGTTCTAGTCAACCATTGACCGATGCTCTCTCTGTAGCTCCCAACAACCTCTAGTCCTTTCAACTTACCCAGGTCCCATCTCCTTAACTTCCTACCTTTTTCCAATTTCTTCAGTTTTAATCTACAGTTCATAATTAATAAATTGTGATCAGAGTTCATGTTTGCTCCAGGAAATGCCTTACCAATCTGATACCTTCTGGAGTCTCCAGGTCTCCTCCTCGTACACAACATTTTTATGATTCTTAAACTATTATCGATGATTAAATTATGTTCTGTACAAAACTCTAACAGGCAGCTTCCTGTTTCATTCCTTTCCCCCAGTTCACATTCAGCAACTACTTTTCTTCCTCTTTCTTTTCCTACTGTCGCATTCCAGTGCCCTTTACAGTTGGATTTTGATCTCCTATAATTACATGAATAATTTCTTTTACTTCATCATACCTTTCTTCAGTCTCTTCATCGTCTGCGGAACTAGTTACCAGCTGAACTTGTACTACTGAGGCAGGTGTGGGCTTCGTGTCGATCTTGGCTACGATAATGTGTTCACTATGCTGTTCATAGTAGCTTGCCAGCATTCCTGTTTTCTTATTGATTACTAAACCCACTTCTGTATTACCCCTATTTGGCTTTGTGTTTATAATTCTGCACCTGACCAGAAGTCCTTTTCTTCCTGACAACGAACTTCATTAGTTCATACTATATTTAACCTCAATCTATCTAATTCCCCTTTTAAATTTTCACTCTCGGATCCCTAAGACGCTAGTTTTGTTTCTCCTGATGACGAGTAGTTTGCGCTAGGAGATCAAACCTCCCAATCTTACCTCCGAAATAGTTTATCGAAGAGAACGGCATCATGATATAACCACACAATGTTGTTATCAGTTTCAATTCTTACCCATCATCATCAGCAGTAGCATCTTCATAACGAGGCAGAAAAAGTTTTTCAATTACCTAGAGTATCTGTGTCAATTACGTTATATTGGTTCTGTTTTGCTGTTCGTGTTGTTGTCATAAAATGTGAACTGGCACGTTATTCATGTGTTCACAAAGATACTGTAATTGGAAAAGATTCTGTTGCTAATGATGATGAGTTAACAGTAAAGAGATAGCAGTAACTTTATCAGTAGTTAGCGACGTCACTCTCCGATTTACGACAAATACAGGTACCTGCATTCTGTAAGGTACCCACTGTTGAAAAAATTAAAAATGTTTTGGTAAAGTTGTAGCAGCAAATGCTGTATTGTTTTGTTTGGGAAAAAATAATTATTAGTAGAAATGGGCTAAGTTTACGGAGAACCCACAGACGACTTTCAATGACTTTATACTAGACTAGAAATGAAAATAGAAATTGTAGAAAACATAAGAGAGATGATCAAAATTTTCAGAGATGTAAGACAAATACGATGTTCATCATCATATACGTTCAAAATTTGCTAACGAATTGTCCTCAGGGTGATGGATAAGTAACAATAGGTGGAAAAAAGATTACGTACTTATTTTGATTTTTCCATTGCTGTTGCTTGAATTATGACATGTTTAATGTGAGCTTAGTGTGGGAATTCAACAAGCACTCACACTTATTTAATTTATGCCAATAATAAGTAGGTTAAAATTGTGGCATTTTAGTGAGAGGCTCTCAGCCAGGTGTGTATGAAATGCTAATGAAATGGCATAATTAGCTCCATCAGGAGAGACTATGAGTGGAAGCTAGAAGAAATTGAAAGCTGCGAGCAACATAACATAAATATAAAGGCGAAGGCAAGGATGCTCTTCTGAATGAAAAAAGATGAAAGTAAGACTATTTATAGATAGAAGGAAGAAAGGAAGATTATGGCTTAACATCCCTTCGACGACTTCGTTATCGGAGAAGGAAAAGACAGAGAAAATAACGACTATGAGTTTTGAAAAGAGTTCTAAAGTAAGAAATATTTTTAAGAATTTGAGACGCATAATAAGCGGTAATATGGAAAAGCAACATAAAAGGAAAAAGTGTAGCAGGAATGGGAAAGTACATTTAAAGAGACCCAAGGAAATTTCCGGAGAGGAGTTGAAACGTCAGCTACTACAAAGGATAAATACGATGTTATATGCACGATGTAGTTTTATATGATGCGGAAAGATGGATAATGTGAAGAGTTATGTTTCAATTGTGGATCTCGAAGAAGGTAGAAGGTGCGAGCTGGGAGACAACATGAGTCTCATGGAGACATTCAAAACGGTGAATGAGCAAACAAATTCGGTATGGAAGGCAATAGTACGATGAGATTTCGACAGGAAATTCGATGTTCAGTAAGAGATTAATAAATAGTTCAGAAGAGACTGAGAAACGGCAAGGTAGACACAAAAACGTCCAATTCGTCGTATTAAAAGATGAAACGGAATGATGAGACAGGAAAAAGTGACAAACGTTGAGCATGTGGCTAAAACCTCCCATTGGAAAATGACGTTAAGAAACGACATATTGAAACAGTGCCTGAAAAGGGAGAGGTTGACGTTTATAGTCGACACTGAAGACAATGACGAATTTAGAAAGGTTTCCTTTCAACTATGATATAAGGTTTTAAAATACAGCCCGTGAATTTTCATTTTAGCTTGCTAAGTGAGAGCCCATATGACCTAGAAGAAAGTTATAATCATTTAATCCTTTACCGACGATTTTACGCTTTCCACCGTATATCTCCTTCAAAATAAAAAAAGAAAAAGAAAAAAGTGTCTGCTGTCGTTCTGAGAAGGAAAAGTTTCATCTATGTAATTGTCAACAGCGTTAGGCGTTGTAGTGTGCTGTTTGCAACATTTCGGTATAGCTTTTATGTAAGCCATATGAAAATGACACTAATATGGCAAATTTCAACCTTGATCCAAGTATGAAGATAGCTTCTTGTTTACACGTTTGCATTGCATCATAAGTTTCAGCGCAGTAGAAACACTTTTTAAAACTGTTATCAGTTTTTGGTTTCATAATATTTTAGGCTACTTCGTGGCTGCTTCTATTAGAAGTATCCGCACATTTACATTTATACATTTAAATATCTTCTGTTAAATATTCTTCCCGTTACCTTTCTGGAAACTCTGTTAACGATAAGAAGCAGTGTTCTAGAGCAACACGCAAGCTTGCAGTCTTTGGGTCTTCGTGGTTTCTCGGTCTGCTGGAAAGTAGGTTTCCTCTAAATTAAATTCTTCCAAGCGTCTTGCACAATGTCAAATCAAAATGAAGGCCAAGGACCGACAGGCGAAAAGTTCATTTCGCAAGAAATTCATAAAGAAGCCTGTCACGGAAACGCTAGAGGAGCACAAGAAATCTTGCAGCTAAGTCTCGTAGTTTAAAGTTCAGCTGTTTCCTTTCCGTGCTATGTTATTACGAACAAAACTGCATAGTTAGGGGCAGAGCGTTTCCGGCGGGTCGTTTTTGTTTTTGCACAAACTTCCGAACGGAAACAATTTTAAATTAAGCAGCAGCTTAGGTTTCCCGATGTGCCATTTGTGAGGTGAAAAGCAATACATTAACGCGTTTCTGACAATCCAAACTTTCGTGTTCCACATCTTACAACAAAGTTACGTGACATAAACTTGCATCTGATAATACTGTAATTTGGAAAACATAATTTGAGACGCCTTTATATGTGACTGCCACAATAAATTTTTTCACACTTGTATACTGTGTAACGACTAGTAGCGAACATGCTACAAAACGATTACTTCATGTTTTCAGGATTATTATTTTGAAGACATTTGATAAATATACAGTAATCTCACGTATTATGTAAGTGTTTACAGCATACATTCACAAATGTTTCATCCTGTGATCATAGTATTTCCCACACACTTAGACATATACATTCCACAATTATTAATATAGCATATCTTATTCTTGAAGGGCTTGATTTAACTGTCTGCCGTCATATCTGTCCTTTCTCTTGAGTATGGGAGTAATTTGTTTAATTTCAGAACATGTTCTATTACAATGTTTCTAATACTACACGTTTAGGCAGAAAGCTACCATCGGTTTCCACTGTATTCTTCCTTAGTGTGTGTTGCTCATTACTGAATACAGGACACAACCATCAAAGGTAATTTACTATTTACTGCTCCTTTGCACTTGTACAAGCAGAACTAATGCACAGTCCGAATCGATAGTAGTAACATATTAGTATTTCATATCATGTTGACATAATTGTACGATTAGACGGTTGTGCTAAGTTTGTGGAAAAGTGGTGTTGAACAACCAGAAAAAGATGGTGTTTCCCACTTTTATATCGCAGTACATCCCAACTGATTACAGAATTGCAGTGTCACCAGTTATTTGGCAAGCTGTTCCTTTAATTCATTCCTAGGAATTCATGGATGGACGTTTGTCTTTTCCAATATTAAATACTATTTCCTTCACTGCAAATCCGTACTTTTCATTCAGGAGTAAAACTAAACTAACAGCAGACATGCAATCTGAAACATGCCCCAAATAGACAGCAGTGTAACGGGTATATGTCCATAATAGGAAACAGAAAATGGGTACGCTACTTCCCTTGCAGGGTTATTAGAATATTTATTTTATGTTGGAATGGGATTTATCATTTAGTTGGATGGTAATAATGTCTATATAATGGATACTTTAAGAGACCTATGCTAAAAAAAAAAATTGTGCCACACGTAATTGAATATATGCCGTCTTGTTAATGAGCTTGTTGTTAGTTTCTGATGCTCCAGTCAGTGACATTGAAACGTCTAAGAATTCTTTTATTTAAACGGTATCGAATGAAAATTGTCTCAGTAAAATTATCGCTCTTATACTAAAGGTTTGTGTTAAGAAAACCTCTGCAAGTATGACAAGATGTAAGAGTGTTATTTCTGTGATAAATGTCAGTTGGAAGGAGAGTGAATTTTGTGAAAACATTCGTAATTTCATGAAAAATAAAATATGGAAACGAATGTAATTTATAAATGTACTGACTGAAACATACTAAGGATATTAGAATATGTGTTGTTGTTGTTGTTGTTGTGGTTTTCAGTCCTGGGACTGGTTTGATGCAGCTCTCCATGCTACTCTATCCTGTGCAAGCTTCTTCATCTCCCAGTACCTACTGCAACCTACGTCCTACTGAATCTGCTTACTGTATTCATCTCTTGGTCTCCCTCTACGACTTTTACCCTCCACGGTGCCCTCCAATACTAAATTGGTGATCCCTTGATGCCTAAGAACATGTCCTACCAACCGATCCCTTCTTCTGGTCAAGTTGTGCCACAGACTTCTCTTCTCCCCAATCCTATTCAATACTTCCTCATTAGTTATGTGATCTACCCATTTAATCTTCAGCATTCTTCTGTAGCACCACATTTCGAAAACTTCTATTCTCTTCTTGTCCAAACATTCCCTTATCCTCGTTTTGCTTTTGTTGATGTTCATTCTATAGCCTCCTTTCAAGACACTATCCATTCCGTTCAACTGCTCTTCCAAGTCCTTTGCTGTCTCTGACAGAATTACGAAGTCATCGACGAACCTCAAAGTTTTTATTTCTTCTCTATGGATTTTAATACCTACTCCAAATTTCTCTTTTGTTTCCTTTACTGCTTGCTCAATATACAGATTGAATAACATCTGGGAGAGACTACAACCCTGTATCACTCCCTTCCCAACCACTGCTTCCCTTTCATGCCCCTCGACTCTTATAACTGCCATCTGGTTTCTGTACAAATTGTAAATAGCCTCTCGCTCCCTGTATTTTACCCCTGCCACCTTCAGAATTTGAAAGAGAGTATTCCAGTCAACATTGTCATAAATTTTCTCTAAGTCTACAAATGCTAGAAACGTAGGTTTGCCTTTCCTTAATCTTTCTTCTAAGATAAGTCGTAGGGTCAGTATTGCCTCACGTGTTCCAACATTTCTACGGAAGTCAAACTGATCTTCCCCGAGGTCGGCTTCTATTAGTTTTTCCATTCGTCTGTAAGGAATTCGTGTTAGTATTTTGCACCTGCGACTTATTAAACTGATAGTTCGGTAATTTTCACATCTGTCACCACCTGCTTTCTTTGGGATTGGAATTATTATACTCTTCTTTGAGGGTATTTCGCCTGTCTCATACATCTTGCTCACCAGATGGTAGAGTTTTGTAAGGACTGGCTCTCCCGAGGCCGTCATTAGTTCCAATGGAATGTTGTCTACTCCGGGCGCCTTGTTTCGACACAGGTCTTTCAGTGCTCTGTCAAACTCTACACGCAGTATCGTATCTCCCATTTCATCTTCATCTACATCCTCTTCCAATTCCATAATATTGTCCTCAAGTACATCGCCCTTATATAGACCGTCTATATACTCCTGCTACCTTTCTGCTTTCTCTTCTTTGCTTAGAACTGGGTTTCCATCTGAGCTCTTAATGTTCATACAAGTGGTTCTCTTATCTCCAAAGGTCTCTTTAATTTTCCTGTAGGCAGTATCTATCTTACCCCTAGTGAGATAAGCCTTACATTTGTCCTCTTGCCATCCCTGCTTAGCCATTTTGCACTTCCTGCCGATCTCATTTTTGAGACGTCTGTATTCCTTTTTGCCTGCTTCATTTACTGCATTTTTATATTTTCTCCTTTCATCAATTAAATTCAATATTTCTTCTTTTACCCAAGGATTTCTACTATCCCACGTCTTTTTACCTACTTTATCCTCTGCTGCCTTCACTACTTCATGCCTCAAAGCTACCCATTCTTCTTCTATTGTATTTCCTTCCCCCATTTCTGTCAATTGCTGCCTTATGCTCTCCCTGAAACTCTGTGCAACCTCTGGTTCTTTCAGTCTATTCAGGTCTCATCTCCTTAAATTCCCACCTTTTTGCAGTTTCTTCAGTTTTAATCTACAGGTCATAACCAATAGATTGTGGTCAGAGCCCACATCTACCCCTGGAAATGTCTTACAATTTAAAACCTGGTTCCTAAATCTCTGTCTTACCCTTATATAATCTATCTGATACCTTTTAGTATCTCCAGGGTTCTTCCATGTATACAGCCTTCTTTTATGATTCTTAAACCAAGTATTAGCTATGATTAAGTTGTGCTCTGTGCAAAATTCTACCAGGCGGCTTCCTCTTTCATTTCTTTGCCCCAGTTTATGTTCACCTACTACGTTTCCTTCTCTCCCTTTCCCTACTACCGAATTCCAGTCACCCAGGACTATTAAATTTTCAACTCCCTTCACTATCTGAATAATTTCTTTTATTTGATCATACATTTCTTCAATTTCTTCGTCATCTGCAGAGCTAGTTGGCATATAAACTTGTACTACTGTAGTAGGTGTGGGCTTCGTATCTATCTTTGCCACAATAATGCGTTCACTATGCTGTTTGTAGTAGCTTACCCGCATTCCTATTTTCCTATTCGTTATTAAAGCTACTCCTGCGTTACCCCTATTTCATTTTGTGTTTATAACCCTGTAGTCACCTGACCAGAAATCTTGTTCCTCCTGCCACCTAACTGCACTAATTCCCACTATATCTAACTTTAACCTATCCATTTCCCTTTTTAAATTTTCTAACGTACCTGCCCGATTAAGGGATCTGACATTCCACGCTCCGATCCTTAGAACGCCAGTTTTCTTTCTCCTGATAACGACGTCCTCTTGAGTAGTCCCCGCCCGGAGATCCGAATGGGGGACTATTATACCTCCGGAATATTTTACCCAAGAGGACGTCATTATCATTTAATCATGCAGTAAAGCTGCATGCCCTCGGGAAAGATTACGGCTGTAGTTTTCCCTTGCTTTCAGCCGTTCGCGGTACGAGCACAGCAAGGACGTTTTGGTAATGGTTACAAGGCCAGATCAGTCAATCATCCAGACTGTTGCCCTTGCAACTACTGAAAAGGCTGCTGCCGCTCTTCAGGAACCACACATTTGTCTGGCCTCTCAACAGATACCCATCCGTTGTGGTTGCACCTACGGTACGGCTATCTGTACTGCTGAGGCACGCAAGCCTCCCCACCAACGGCAAGGTCCATGGTTCGTGTAATAAATTTAAACAAGTTGATATTACAAAGGAAGCGGTTACTAGGGTAGCGGAGTACTTGTGGAGTGCACATGCGGGTTTTTTGGTTAGAGAATTCTCTGCCTAGGCCCGACGAGATGCCTCCTGAAACGTGACAAGGTAGTAATAGGCAAAAAGGCAACAGGGAATAACAATATTCATGTGGTAACAGTAAACTTCAGGAGCGTCTATAGGAAGGTCCCAGAACTGGTCTCGTTAATAAACGGTCACAATGCCCACATAGTATTAGGGACAGCACGTTGGCTGAAACCACATGTGAACAGTAATAAAATTCTAAACTCAGATTGGAATGTATACCGCAGAGACAGGCTGGACAGTGAGGGGGAGGCGTGTTTATAGCGATAAAAAGGGCAATAGCATCGAAGGAAATTGACGGTGATCCGAAATGTGAAATAATTTGGGCGAAGGTCACGGTAAAAGCAGGTTCATACATGGTAACTGGATGTCTCTATAGGCCCCATGGCTCAGCAGCTGTTGTGGCAGAGGACCTGAAGGAAACTTTGGAAAATATTTCGAATAGATTCCCCGACCATGTTATAGTTCTGGGTGGAGATTTTAATTTTGCCTGACAGTTTGAGACGGGTAGCAGGGACAAAGAATCCAGTGAAATTTTTTTAAGTGAATTATCTGAACACTACCTAGAGCAGTTAATCAGAGAACCTACTCGTGACGATAAGAATTAGACCTTCTGGTGACTAACAGACCCGAACTATTTGAAACAGTTAACACAGAACAGGTAATCAGCGATCATAAAGCGGTTACTGCAGCGATGATTTCCGCCGTAAATAGAAATATTAAAGAAGGTAGGAAGATTTTTCTGTTTAGTAAAAGTGACAAAAAGCACATTTCAGAATACTTGTCGGCTCAATGAAAAAGTTTTGTCTCCAGTACAGATAGATTTGAGAATCAGTGGACAAAGTTCAAAACCATCGTACAATATACATTACATGAGTATGTGCCAAGCAAGATCGTAAGAAATGGAAAAGAGCCACCGTGGTACAACAACCGAGTTAGAAAGCTGTTGCGGAAGCAAAGGGAACTTCACGGCAAACATAAACACAGCCAAAGCCTTGCAGACAAACAAAAATTACGCGAAGCGACATGTAGTGTGAGGAGGGCTATGCGAGAGGCGTTCAATGAATTCGAAAGTAAAGTCCTATGTACTGACTTGGCAGAAAATCCTAAGAAATATTGGTTTTATGTCGAAGCGGTAGGTGGATCAAAACAAAATGTCCACACACTCTGTGACAAAAATGGTACTGAAACAGAGGATGACAGACTAAAGGCCGAAATACTAAATGTCTTTTTCCAAAGCTGTTTCACAGAGGAAGACTGCACTGCGTTTCCATCTCTATATTGTCGCACAGATGACAAAATGGTAAATATCAAAATAGACGACAGAGGCATAGAGAAACAATTAAAATCATTCGAAAGATGTAAGGTCGCTGGACCTGATGGGATAGCAGTTCGAATTTACACAGCGTACGCGAAGGAACTTGCCCCCCTTCTTGCAGTGGTGTACCGTAGGTCTCTAGAAGAGCGTAGCGTTCCAAAGGTTTGGAAAAGGGAACGAAATGCCTGTTTTCAAGAAGGGACGTCGAACAGATGTACAGAACTATAGACCTGTATCTCTAACGTCGATCAGTTGTAGAATTTTGGAACACATATTATGTTGGAGTATAATGAATTTTCTGGAGACCAGGAATCTATTCTGTAGGTATGAGCATAGGTTTCGGAAAAGACGATCGTGTGAAACCCAGCTCGCGCTATTCGTCCACGAGACTCAGAGGGTCATAGACACGGGTTCCCAGGTAGATGCCGTATTTCTTGACTTCCGCAAAGCGTTTGTTACAGTTCCCCACAGTCGTTTAATGAACAAAGTTAGAGCCTATGGACTATCAGACCAATTGTGTGATTGGATTGAAGAGTTCCTAGATAAGAGAATGCAGCATGTCATTCTAAATGACGAGAAGTCTTTCAAACTAAGAGTGATTTCAGGTGTGCCGCAGGGGAGTGTCCTAGGACCGTTGCTATTCACAATATACATAAACGACCTTGTGGATTCTCTGAGGCTTTTTCCGGATGATGCTGTGGTATATCGAGAGGTTGCAACAATGGAAAATTGTACCGAAATGCATGAGGATCTGCAAGGAATTGACGCATGTTGCAGGGAATGGCAATTGAATCTCAATGTAGACAAGTGTAATGTGCTGCGAATACATAGACAGAAAGATCCTCTATCATTTAACTACAATATAGCAGGTCATCAACTGGAAGCTATTAATTACATAAATTATCTGGGAGTACGCATTAGGAGTGATTTAAAATGCAATGATCATATAAAGTTGATCGTGGGTACAGCAGATGCCAGACTGAGATTCATTGCAAAAATGCTAAGGAAATGCAATCCGAAAACAGAGGTACTAGGCTACAGTACACTTGCTTGACCACTGCTAGAATATTGCTCACCAGTGTGGGATCCGTACCAGATAGGTTTGATAGAAGAGATAGAGAGGATCCAACGGAGAGCACCGCGCTTCGTTAGAGGGTCATTTAGTAATCGCTTAAGTGTTACGGAGATGATAGGTAAACTCCAGTGGAAGACTCTGCAAGAGACATGCTCAGTAGCTCGGTACGGGCTTTTGTTGAAGTTTCGAGAACATACCTTCACCGAAGAGTCAAGCAGTATATTGCTCCCTTCTACGTATATCTCGCGAAGAGACCGTGAGGACAAAATCAGAGAGATTAGAGCCCACACAGAGGCATACCGACAACCTTTCTTTCCACGAACAATACGAGACCGGAATAGAAGAAAGAACCGATAGAGGTAGTCAAAGTACCCTCCGCCACACACCGTCATGTGGCTTGCGGAGTATGGATGTAGATGTAGATGTAGTGAATTCACTATGGGTTCTCAACCGCCAGTCTTTTGGCTTGCCTTGGTACAAGCAACGAGAGTGAGGAAAAGAACGGAAAACCAGAATTACTTGCAACTGAGCCTTAGGAGTGTACTTATCACAGTGTGCCATGTCTGGGTATGTGACGCTTATACAGTAAAAATTCGCTGTGAAAATGCTTAATATTTGGTGTGACAGTGGCTTATAGGTCCTGAATTCGTCTTCTGCCTACTTTTTGTTGGAAAGCAAGAACATCAGACTGGTTTTACAGGATGGAATATAGAGCAGACGATACACCAAGTTAACATGGCCAGCAGATGTAGAGGGTAGTTACAAATAATTTCCATCGCCGAAACAGTGAAGAGCCTACCCAAATTTTTATTTAGCAGGCAACAACCTCAACACCAATATGTATGCAACCAACCAGGCAAGACATTTTCGTATTAACCGTATTTAGCAGTGTATCTAAATGTTACAGTCGACCCTATGGTTTGGCATAATTTTAAAATACTTTTGTTAAAAGTATTTGTTAGAATAATTCTTCCAAAGTCATATGCCGATCCAGAGTTCTCTCTCCAATTTGTTACATTAGATTTTGTGTTGTTCTGTATAGTCAAAAGATTCTAATTAATTAATTTTGATGTTCAGACAATCTTTCAGTGTCGAATTAAAGTAATTCCCAAGAACAATTGTTTACTTTCATTTCGAAGGAATAATAACTGTGGTCGCTTTGATATGTCACTGTGAAGTTAAATTTCATGAGATTTCTTACCTTTAAATTTGCCTTAGCAGAATATTAACTTTACGTAATTATTCAAAGTCCAACTTAATTACAAGTAAAATTGTAACCTAAAAAGTCATTTACTTATATCACATTCAAAAGCATAGACCGAAAGAAAGCTTTTATATTGCACCTTCAGAGTTGGCGAACAAAACAATTTTCGTATTTACGTTTTTTCTTTACTTAGCTACATAACTGCAAGCTGTTAACCACCAAATCAAGGTATGTCGTATAAAAAGTTGTGTACGTAATAATTTGTGTGGTGTACCAATCCTGAAAGTCGAACCGCATTATCTATAGTTCGGTTTGGATCGACGTTTAAACCATAAATACGCGTCCTTCTAGTAACAGTATTCTGTTAGGTAAGTCAAGATTTTGTCGGACGTTTGCTAAGATTATTAAAAACAGTGTAATGTTTTGCAGTTTTAATGAAAATACCCTATTTGACGAACTAAAAGCTGTGGTTTTCTGAGAAGCGGCACGCAGACAGCTCGGGAGAGACGAAAGTTCTTCTTCGTGAGGCAGTCCCGCGGGATAGCGGTACACACGCATGGTGTCGAAAATCCGACCACCAACGGTAAAATGGTTGAATGTGTCAAGTTCTTTTCGCTGCTATGTAATGCTAAAAAACGGTTCGATGACACGCTACTGCATACCATCTTTATACGTCTTTTGAAGGTCATGTATCCTTGGTGCTACCATCAAGCGTTGGCGAAGTTTTATGATGTCCTCATCCTCCAATTTTTCAGAAAATTGGAGGTCCTTTGTTGTATCTTCTTAGTCCTGTCTCCTTTAGATTTTCCGACATGATGGGTCGTCCAGTAATTGCAGCATCTTTTGTTCATACGCGCGTCTCTCAAGTAAGACAGTGATAGCACAGCATCTGGCGGACCTGCTACGACCTTTCGTGGGCAAATGAGCGCACCATATTCGGAATTCGACGCACTTCATTGGCCGCTTAAGTGAGCAAACCATACAAGAATGCGGCATTATGATTAGCTTTGAGCTCGTGTCACTATTTACATGAGGCTCCCTGGAAGATTCTATAATCTGTGAGAAATGCTTCTGGAACCGCGTGACCGCTACGGTCGCAGGTTCAAATCCTGCCTTGGGCATGGATGTGTGTGATGTCCTTATGTTAGTTAGGTTTAACTAAGTTCTAGGTGACTGATGACCTCAGAGGTTAAGTCGCGTAGTGCTCAGGGCCATTTGTGAGAAATGCGGGGCAGATCTAACACAACTTTTCAGGCATGCGTTAACGCCGATCCACCTTGTCTTCAACGGCCAGTACTACAAGCGGACCGACGGAGCGGGTGTGGGGGAGCCCTCTCTGTTCAGGGGTAGCTAACCTATCCATGGAGAGTTTTGAAGAAGTAGCTCTTGAAAGTGCTGAACTGAAGCGTGTATGTTTCTTCCGATATGTGGACGACACATTTGTAATGTTGCCACATGGTAAGGATCAATTTAAAATATTTCTACAACATCTAAATTACATATAGTTCACTATGGAAATCGAGAATAATGGACAATTACCCTTTCTTGATGTCCTGGTGCAGCGCAGGTCAGATGGCCGGCTAGGTCACAGTGTGTATCGCGAGGCCAAACTCTCTGACCTGTACCTATATGCTTCTAGCTGCCACCATCCGGATCATGTAAATGAAGTGCTTAACACCTTGGTACTCAGAGCACAAACGATTTCGGACGATCATAACCTATCAACCGAACTCAAACACCTGGAGACTGTGTTCCGCAAGAATGAATGCGGCAACCTCCAAACAACAGAAGCGCAGTAGGCACCAAGGTAAAAAACAAACGGAAGAAAAGGAAAAAGGCCTGGCGTTTTTACCTTTTGCAGGCAACGTGTCGTCCAAGACAGGGAGACTACAGAAGCAACACGGGATAGACACATGCTTATGATGCGCCGCTTACTAGGAACGTTGAAAGATGATATCGGCCTCAAGAAAGCAAGCGTATAGAAAATTCCGTGCGTTTTTGGCAAATCCCATATCGGCCAAACAATTCGTATTGTGGAAGATCGATGCAAAGAACACCAAAGCTACAACAATCTAGGACAACCAAGCCAGTATTCCCTAGCAGAAATACAGGACAAGTAGCGAATTACGACAAAAGTACTGGGATCCAAAAATAACTAATGGGACTGCGTCTTCAAAGAGGCCACAGAAATCCGCTAACAGGCAACCTCGTCAGGAGGGACAGTGGTTACCAACTCAGTAAAGCCTGGAAAACAATACTGAACTCTATCAAGGAGCAACGGTGCAAGCGGACATGAGATCATTCTGCCACAGCCGCCGAAAAGATATCACCTACCTACCTACCCCCTCGGTCAAACCGAGTGTCGTCGGCGCACGAAATCGCACCTGGACAAGGGAGGTATAAATGCTAGCGGCAGATAGCGGACACACCAGTTGCTCAGCACCACTTGAATATGATGGATCGGTTATTCGCCGAAATAGTGAATGTGTGCATTCGACGATCGTATTCGGCTGGGCACCCGAGAAACCTTTACAAAATCAGTGTTCTCTAATGTTTCTGTAAGCTTGTGTTAGTAGTTATTTATAAGGGTAAAGCACCTTACATAAACAACTCTGGCATTTATTTTCGTTTGGCATTTACAAAATCTTACATTCAAAACGTATTTCATAAATCGTTGAGTTTTGAGATATATGAAGAGATTCAAAAGAGTCGCAACTACCCAAGTACGCATGCTATACAGCTTTCAGATATACTTTGCAGGTAACAGTGCAGTAGTAACGTACCATAAATTGCGGTTTCATTTTCTTTGTGGTAATAAAAGAAAACAAACTCAAGAATTACTTTTATGACATACTCTGAAGAGCCAAAGAAACTGGTAAACGTGCCTGATATCATGTAGGTCCACCGCTAACACGCAGAAGCGTCGCAACACGACATAGCATTGACTCGACTAATGTCTGAAGTAGTGCTGGAGGGAACTGATACCATGACCTGAAAGGTTGCCCATAAATCCGTACGAGTACGAGGTGGCGGAGATCTCTTCTGAACAGCACGCTGCGAGGAATCCCAGAGGTGCTCAATAAAGTTCACGTCTGTAGAGTTTGGTGGCCAGCGGAAGTCTTTGAACTCAAAAGACTGTTTCTGGACCCACTCTGTACCAATCCTGGACGTTTAGGATGTCGCGTTATCCTGCTGGAATTTTCCAATTCCGAGGGAACGTACAATGGACATGGATGGATGCCGGTGGTCAGACAGGATGCTTATGTGTCACCCGTCAGGGTCGTATCTAGACGTGTCATGGGTCCCATATCACTCCAGCTACACACGCCCCACACCATTATAGGGCCTCTGCAATCTTCAACAGCCCTCTACTGACATACAAGGTCAGCGGATTCGTGAGGTTGTCTCGAGACCAGTACACATCCTTCCACTCGATACAATTTGAAACGAGACTCGTCCGACCAGGCAACATGTTTCCGGTCATCAAGAGTCTAATGTCGGTGTTGACGGGCTCAGTTGAGGCGTAAGGCGTTGTGTAGTGCGATCATCAAGGGTACATGAGTGGGGCCTTCGGCTCCGAAAGATCATATCGGCGACGTTTCGTTGAATAGTTCTCACGCTGACCAGTCATTGAAACCTGCAAGAATTTGCGGAAGAGTTGCTCTTGTTTTACGTTGAGCGATTCTCTTCAGTAGTCTTTGGACCCATTCTTGTAGGATCTTTTTCCGGCCGCAGCGATGCCGGAAATTTGATGTTTTAAACGATTCCTGTCGTACACGGCACATTCATGAAATGGTTGTGTGGGAAAATCCCCACTTCATCGTTACCTCGGAGATCCTGTGCACCATCGCTCGTGCGTCGACTGTAACATCACGTTCAAACTCACTTACACCTTTATAACCTGCAGCTGTAGCAGCAGAACCGTTCTAACAACTGTGCCAGATATTTGTTGTGTTATATAGGCGTTGCCGACCGAAGCACCGTATTCTGCCACTTTACGCATCTATGAAGTTCAATATGCGTGACTATACCAGTTTCTTTCCCGCTTCATTGTATATTCCTTCCTACGCACTAACGTACGGTGTGTACACAGATCATGCGGAAGAAGTCTCTTGATTCGTCGGTTGATGCTCTGTTTTACTAGTTATTAGCTTTTTGAGGAATAACTAGTACGTAACAAAACTAGAGTACACAAAAATATTTGTCTCTTCATTCTGATTTTTGAAATATAATTTCTTTTAATTTAATTGTGGCAATTTAGAGGATTGCTAGGAGGATCGAAGCTTGATGCAGTTTAATCCTTAAAATTGACCCCTCAACGTAGCCAAATGAAATGAAGACAAATTAGTGCACGGTTGCAAAATTTTGAATCAGTAACTGTTAATGATGAGTACCGCAAAAAGTCTGCAAAGAAAATGTATGTAAAATGGCTTATGCTATATGTTGTACAAACTCTTCCATGATAAGTCGGGAGAATTGCCGGATCTCAGTAATATTTCCTGGTGTAAACCATTTCCTCATGTAAACTGCCGACAGTACAATGAGATCGTTTATTTAATAACTCACAAACGTGGAGTCCTCGGAATTAGACGTGAAGCATTAGTTGAGTGTACGTCCGTCTACTTTGGGTTTCTCCGAACACCCTCCATGGTGAAAGCTAACGTTGCCGCTGTCAGATAGATCACCGTCATTTGGTAAAATCGTATAAATACGTAGGCTCTGCAGAGTACCAGGTTTCCCGATGACAGTGTTCCACACATTACCCAACTGGAACTATTGACCAGGTCCCCAGACTGTGGTAGTTACACTGATTTATTGATGGTGGAATTCTAGATGTTCCATTTACATGCCACAGTTTTCGTTTCGTTATAGTTTGTCGAACGGTCGGTGGAAAAAAGGTGTTCGGCACTGGCGGATGCACTTTATTGCAGGAGACGAAGTGCGCTCCTGTACTGGTCGTGTCATTTGTCCTGTCTAAGATATGCTGCACCCGCAAAGAATTCTAACACCTACGCCTTTCGCTAATACTGGAGTGTAGTTGACTGGTTCAAGCCGCCAAGATTTTCGCTGAAGGACGAGAGACTATGTAGCAGAATGCTGGAACACAGGAAAGGGTGGAGCGATTGGTGGAGCCTGGGTGGCAGTTAAACACAACATATTTATTGCAAACAGTTAAATATAAAATTTTTAAATTCAACCAATAAAAGAAATACTGAGACACTTATTACAGAAACGTAACTGGATGTGAACTCTGAATACATAGTCAACGATCACAGTTTAAAAGCCGTAAAAAATGGTCGTTACAATTCTCTATGATCCTGCGTGCCTTATAGCGTCTCATTGCCTAAACAAATTTCTACAACAGACAACTTTACATGATCACGCACTGTTCAGGATGATTATCAGCCACATTCAGAAAATGCTATGTACTCAAGCACACAACTCACAATCACACTCTACTCAGTTCTCCACGTGAACACATTCATGTCAAGTGAAAATGATCATTTAAATGAAGCAAAATATTTTTTTTATAGTCCCCAACTGAGGTTGCTTTAGCACGATCCACATAAATTTACCTTCAAATATAGCAGAAAACAAAGGCTAGCTTCGTAATCAACTAAAAAAATTAGATCTTGCCTAAGGTCAAGTTTCTAACAGCACACTAGTTTCAATTTTTAAAGGTGATCGATGTCCAAAACTGTATTAACTTGAACACCGTTAAAATACACAACTTTGGTAATGCATAAGTTCGAGAAGGATTAGATGAAGTTTATCAAGACAGTACCTTTAGTAACTGTTCTCTCGAATGTCGTCGCTGATAGATTGGCCAGGTTAACTCCATGTCACCAAACCACATTACACGACACATCGGTTCCAAGATGGCATGCATCACCTTTTCATACATGCTCAAACCAGAGTAAAATACGTGACCTGAACCAGATTAAAATTCTTCATATTATGGTGAGCCCAATGTATCAACTGTACTGAAGTATGACACTTCCTTGAAATACAGTTTTGCAACACCTCACAGCACAATCTCCACAAAAGCTTCTACTTTACGCTCATTCTCAATCTGTAAAATAGTATCAGTAGGGAGCACCACCGGAGTACAGCCACTTCCACGGAACATCTTCCGCCAGGAAACCTGTGGATATCGCAGTCGGCTTAGCACACAACAAGCCAGCAACGCCACCAGAGCCACACGTCGGATGGACCCGAATCACGGACTGACGCGATAGCCATATTTCCGCCGACTTCGGTCTGTAACTGTCACTCCTCACCTACTGCTTCGCGCTCGCTATATTAACATGATGTACCATGTACCATGTACCATGACTCGCAGGAGGATGTGATGCTAAGTTTAAGTGGCGCGCCAACCACGGCAAAACTGCTCGATGTTGTCTTCCATGACCCAGCCTCTTCTTTGTTCTTTCGCTTGTACTTCGAAAATGCAATATGTATATGAAAAAGACGAATGTCTGATTTCTAGAGAAATAGTGTGGAGACTGCGTCTGCATTCTATTTGAAAATGACATATTACGGGATCGGTGGAAAAGTGGTTCAAATGTCTCTGAGCACTATGGGACTTAACGTCTGGGGTCATCATTCCCGTAGAACTTTGAACTACTTAAACTTAACTAACCTAAGGACATCACACACATCCATGCCCGAAGCAGGATTCGAACCTGTGACCGTAGGGGTCGCGCGGGGCACGGTGGAGGATTACTGTAATATTTGATATCAATTGAGCATTATACCAGAAGTTGGAAATACCGCTACAATTATAAAGTTCTTTTATTATCACACGAGTGGTTTTGGGCCTCTTATACGCCTATCTTGAGGTGTCGTAACTTTGTGCTGTGACCCCCGAGCCTTGTACACGTCTACCGCGGCGCCCGGAGGTCACAGCACAAAGTTACGACGCCTGAAGATGGGCGTATAAGAGCCCAAAACCGGTCGTATGATAATGAAATAACTTCTCAACTGTAGCGGTATTTATAATCGCTGGTATAATGCTCAGATGTGAATGATCCGCCAACAGAATTGTTTATAAAGGGAATTATGTTAGGCGACAAAATGATTGGAACAATACCTGAAAGCAGGTAACATCTACACTTCCATCACCGTAGACCAGTGATTCCCAACCTGGGAGTAATTACTTCCTTGGGATAAAACGTAATATTACGAGTAGTAACAATAATAAGACACAGTCGTGTTTGGGTCATAGATCTAAATTATTTTTAAAGGTCATAGATATTATCATTATCGCTTAAGGGCGTAACACTAATTACTAAAAGTCCCATTTTTTCTAAATAATAGCAACAATGCATAACAGAATGTGACGGAGGTTGTAGATTGTGAAATAAATATATCAGGACCGTCTTCCTGACCAGCCAACCCACTACAAATATTCTCTGTATCATGCACCTATGACAGCAAAACTGAGTTACCTACATTTCATCTGCTTAAATACACTGCAGGAAAACACATGACGCTCTTTTATGGATTTCTAGTTAACTCAAGATATGATCTGGCAACATTGCATATGAAATACATAAAATGATTACATTTACAGACCAATAGCATAAGCGGTTCTGAGGTACTAGAAATCGATCCATGCTGAAACACAAATATCAATATGTGATGTAGTCTCCAAGGGCAGCAATGCGGGCGCTGATTCTCGCTTCCGGTCGATCTTACAGATTGCGAATAGTGTCCTGGGATGCGTTATTCCGTGTATGCTCGATCTGCTGACGTAGTTTTGTAAGAGTTGTTGGTTGACGAGTCGTATGAGTCACTTTTCATCCCATCACATCACACACGTGCAAGATTGGAGATAAGTCCAAAGATCATGCTGGCCGGGGAGGTTGCTGCACGTTTTCCAGAGCCCGTTGAGTTTCACAGGGTGTGTGTGGGCGATATTTATCCTATTGGATCTTGTAGGCAGTGTGTGGGTGAGTTTTATCCGGTCCCAAGAACGGCGAAGGACGGGTGTAGCAATGTTCTGCACTTACCGAGTGCTGGTTAACTTCCCTCCCAGAAATACTAAAGGCGAACTAGATCATGGTTTGTCTCACACCGGTTGTTATGGCCTGGGATGGGCAGTGTGTCCTACGCGACAGCCTTCACCACGATTACGCTGTACACGCAAAAGATCATCACTTGCATGCAGGCGGAATATGCTTTCAACGTTGAAGAGACCGACGTTCCAGTCTGTCTGCCAAGTGATACCCTGACGACATCTGTCGAAGCAGTGCACGTCAGTGCTGTGGCCTGAGTGGAAAACGGACTGGAAGTACTTGTGCCTGTATTCCTGATGCTAATAACCGGTTCGCAGTAGTTCGTGTTGCCTCGCCTTGGCGCACAAGCACTCTTACCTGCATTGTAGTAGCTGTACGATCTACTAGTGCAGTCCTTACAATACCACGATCCTGGCGGGCGTCTGTGCTGCGAGGACTTCCAGGACATCATCTACAGGTGTGAGAATGTTCACGTGACCTCTGGTGCCAGCATCGTTGTACAACTGACGCAGCATGTCTAATTTGTGTGGCAGTTCTCCGAAAGAACCATCCAACCCCTCGCAAGCCCACAGTTTGACCTTTTCAGATTCGGTAAATTTTTTGCTGTAGGAAGCACGAGTGATTCTCCATGGCATGGTTGCCTGATGGCTTCACTCGTTTGCAACACACTGGCCCTTCTGGTTGCCAGCATTCTCTATAAAACGGTAGACGGCGCTCTGGTAGAGCTATCTGTATGTTGGTGGGCGACATTTTCAGTACATCTATTACATCTGTGGCATATTTCCGTCGTCGGATCAAAATCGATGTCGTCTTTCCTTATGCACAAAAAATTTTTCCTGCAGCATATCTCATAGTCTGTAGGTGGTTCCGCAAACAGACCAAAGACTAATTCATTACTGACTTTGCAACAATAAACGATTTATTTGACAGCACAACACAAGAGTAACTATTTGATAACTACAAATCTACTGCACGGCCTACAATGTAATATTATTTATTATTATTATCATTTTCGATTATTCCCATTTAAAGAGAACGTTTGAACTTGAATTCCTTTATGATGATTGTTTATGTTTCTTCTGAGCCCAAATTTTCTTCATATATTCTCTGTTTGATTCTTTCACTCCGATGTCCATTTGTATCCCGGACTCTTCTGTGTTGTGATGTCAAATTTATGTTTTTTAGTGGTGTTCCTGAATTCAGTTCTATTTTCTGCATCGTTACATAATTATGATGTTGGTCTCTTCTTCCAGATTCCTTGCTCTTGTATCGGGACAAAAATTTTCCTGAGAATTTTCCTTTCTTCTTTCTCTATTTCTTTGATTTTAGTTTGCCCACCTATTTGTGGCCACAATATATGAATATTAATATTATTATTAGTGGTACTACTCCGACCAAGCTTTGGCTGCCTGAAATCTTTCAATTTCTGCCAGTTCAGTCCAGCAATCAAGTGATTTACAAACAGTACGTTGATTTTAAATTGGGGGTGCATGGTGTGGGTGAATCAAGTGTCGCTAGAGAGTGAAACGGTGCAGTGAAAGCATGTTTCGTAATAAGAGTCCAACCTCAGTGTGAACAGTTAGCTTTTTTTCTGTGAAGAAATTGTAGGTAGCACATGATTCACACTTAGAATGCCTCGCTAATCCATACAATGAATTTGATAGAAATAAGCAGCACGAACTGCCTCACTGACTCACTATTTCGTGGTTTAATAAAGCACCTAGCCGCGTGGGATTAGCCTAGCACCCTGGGGCGCTGCAGTCACGGACTGTTCCGCTGGTTCCGGCGGAGGTTCGAGTCCTCTCTCGGGCATGGGTGTGTGTGTTTGTCCTTAGGATAATTTAGGCTAAGTAGTGTGTAAGATTAGGGATTGACGATCTTAGCAGTTAAGTCCCATAAGATTTCACACACATTTCAACATTTGAAATCATCTACTAAAAATTAAAAATAAATTCTTTGATAGAAAATTGTGTGTCATTCTAAAGTTTACTGAGGTGTCAATGTTGATAACGATAGGAGGGGACGAATTTGGGGGGGGGGGGGGAGGGTAGGGGGGATGGGGGGGGAAGAACTAGCGTATTTTTGATTGCATTCTGTCGTAATGGTGTCATAAATGTTGGAAATCTCTGCTCTAAACGATGTACTGCGTATTTTTAGAAAGAATGTAGCAATTCTGAAATAAGCTGAACTGAATTTTTACTTTCTGAATGATACTTGTAGGATTTCTGCGACCAAAGGATTGGCTGTATGTTTTTGAAACTGACATTATTCATTATTAGATCTTTCAGGTTTAATTGAACTCAACTCAACGTGACGTGGATACGCGGATATTCTTCCGAATATCAGATTACGTTCCAGTTTAATTTTCTCTGTAACTAAGGGTAACTGAGCTCTGAGCAAGCAGCGGAAAGTATTTGATTTTGTGTCTTTCGCAATGATCAATGCGACTGCTGAGCATAGGTCCTAAGAGATGACTAAATTAGGTGATGACTAAATTAGGTGACTAGAGTGTGTGAAGAGGTATGATTCACAAGCTGCGACATTATCATTAGTAAAACAGTGACCCGAACATAGAATAAATTTCCTTTACTTTACGTCTATGGTCACAACCTTTTTGTCATCAGACTACCGGTTTCGGTCTATAATGACCATCTTCAGATCTGTTTCGAAAAAACATGCCCTAATGTGCTGCAGCCATAGTGGCATCATCAAAATGTTAAACGCAAAATCAGCACAAGCATCGTCTAATATATATATATATATATATATATATATATATATATATATATATATATATAAATAAGAGTATATGCAAGAGTTATCTTGTCAGCAGAACTACTGTTCAAAATAGATCTTAAGATGGTCATTATAGACCGAAACCATCAGTCTGACGACAAAAAGTTTGTGGCCATAGACATAAAGTAAAGAAAATTTATTGGCTTTGATTCAGTTCCTTTATGAACGCAGTTCGATTTTGGAATATTAAATAAACGTGTGAGATGGAACACAGATTAAGAGACTGCACTCATATTCTAGACGAGTAGATATCTGGTCTGTAATGTGGGAAAGCCTCGAAATGTTTATGAATAGTGAGGATATGAAGACATGCACAAGCATTCACATACTATGCGGGACACGCGAGTGAGGACTCAGAGAGAATATCTCGCAAAAAGTAGTCAGCGATCGAATCTGGGTCTGACAGATACTTCTAACTTACAATTACGTCTATGATACCTACTTATAATTTGTATAAAATGGTATTAACTCAAGGATTCCAATCCCGAAACTTCCACAAATGCACGTATTTTGCGGTCGTTTGTTGTCCAGCGTTCATAGCATGCGACTTCATATGTACTTACAGATTGAGATCTTTTTTTTTTTTACTTTTTAAATAGCGAAAAAGAATTCTCGGCTTTGTTTGTTTATGTGGCTTTCAAATAAATAAAAAAGGTGTGAGATGTATTCGACTACCTTGCTGCACCAGTGGTGCCGTAATTGTGGTAGATGAAAACGACTTTTTGTGTCAATTGGTGCTCAAATGCCTGCCTTCAGGTTGCCTGTTGTGGGCTGTTATTCCGTTCCGACGGTTTATCATGACATTTCCATTACGTCAAAAACCCCTACGTCAGAATACAGACGTGACTCGTAACTCAAATGAAGTTTGAATTAATTGTAAGCTATGCTGATGGCCAATTGTACAGATAATTCTGTGCGTCCAAATAACTTTAGGACACCCTAAAAATTTGCATTTCATAATATGTTGATCGGACAGGGTTAGAAGATTTGAGGGGTTAAAAAAGAAAAGAAATTCACTAGAAAAATCCCAAAACGTTAATAAGAATGACATCTGTACGTGTATCGAACAATTCTTATTCGCCAGATTACGAGACTGAAATTGAATCTTGTTTAAGAAACGTATGACAAGAGTTATCGATCTATCTCTATCGATGTTTTAATGTTTAATAGCAATTACACTGGTGGACATTACACCACGAAGATGACGTGCTACAGACGTGAAATTTAATCGACAAGAGGAAGATGCTGTGATATGCAAATGATTAGCTTTTCAGAGCATTCATACAAGGTTGGCGCCGGTGGCGACACCTACAACGTGCTGACACGAGGAAAGTTTGCCACCGATTTCTCATACACAAACAGCAGTTGACCGGCGTTGCCTGGTGAAACGTTGTTGTGATGCCTCGTGTAAGGAGGAGAAATGCGTATCATCACGTTTCCGACTTTGATAAAGGTCAGATTGTAGCCAATCGCGATTGCGGTTTATCGTATCGCGACATTGCTGCTCGCGTTGGTCGAGATCCAATGACTATTAGCACAATATGGAATAGGTGGGTTCAGGAGGGTAATACAGAACGCCGTGCTGGATCCCAACGGCCTCGTATCACTAGCAGTCGAGATGACAGGCATCATAGCCTCATGGCTATAACGGATCGTGCAGCCATGTCTCGATCGCTGAGTCGACAGATGGGGAAGTTTGCAAAACAACAACCACCTGCACGAACAGTTCAACGACGTTTACAGCAGCATGGACTATCAGCTCGGAGACCATGGCTGCGGTTACCCTTGACGCTGCATCACAGACAGGAGTGCCAGAGATGATGTACTCAACGACGAACCTGGGGGCACGAATAGCAAAACGTCACTTTTTCGGATGAATCCAAGTTTTGATTACAGCATCATGATGGTCGCATCCGACTTTGGCGACGTCGCGGTGAACGCACATTGGAAGCGTATATTCGTCATTGCCATACTGGCGTATCAACCCGCGCAATGGTATGGGGTGCCATTGGTTACACGTCTCGGTCACCTCTTGTTCGCATTGACGGTACCTGTAACAGTGGACGTCACAATTCAGATGTGGTACGACCCGTGGCTCTACCATTCATTCATTCCCTGCGAAACCCAAAATTTCAGTAGGATAATGCACGACTGTATGTTGGAGGTCCTGTATGGGCCTTTCTGGATACAGTAAATGTTCGAATGCTGCCCTGGCCAGCACATTCTCCAGATCTCTCACCAACTGAAAACGTCTGGTCAATGGTGACCGAGCAATTGGCTCGTCACCACACACGAGTCACTACTGTTGATGAACTGTGGTATAGTGTTGAAGCTGCAAGGGGAGCTGTACCTATACAGGTCATCCAAGCTCTGTTTGACTCAATACCCAGATGTATCAGGGCCGTTATTACGGCCAGAGCTGGTTGTTCTGGGTACTGATTTCTCAGGATCAATGCACCCAAATTGCGTGAAAATGTAATCACAGGTCAGTTCTAGTATAATATGTGCAATGACTACCCGTTTATCATTTGCATTTCTTCTTGGTGTAGCAACTTTAATGGCCAGTAGTGCAAAACTTCGTCTCTTAAGTAAAACTACACTGCACAGCCAGTGAAACGGACATTTTTTGAAGTCCCTTCATTTTCTCACTTTGCGACGCACAGGTACAACATTCGGCTAGAAGTGGGCTTCCTCTGTAATGGTGCAAAGGAATGGCGTCCAGCGACCCACCCTCAGTCTCTGCGATGCTTCGGACATCAACGTGTCGACACATGCGGAAATAAGGCCAGATCTCAGAAGTTCATTTCAAGTGTAATATGGATTATGATGACTCATTTCATCACAGTTGTGGTAGTAGTAGTAGTAGCTTTATTCATCCGCAGATCTCTTTTTACAAGGATATAGGACATGTCAAAGTATTTACATGTTTAGACCAATTTAAAATAAGCTAACTCGTATACACCTATATTTACAGACTTCTGGTTCGACATAATCATAAGATTTACTCCCGGTATACAATACACAATACTATTTTTTTTTTTACAAATAACTTAATTAATAATGTAATGCCACACCGTTCATTCATATTTCACTTTCAGTCACTGCACACACTATATACACATTGTTTCATAACACTTCACTCACTGCGCATACAAACACACACTAATGATCTCGGGGCCATTTTCTGTACTATAACTTCCCACTTGCTATACTGACAAACTGAGTCAGCATCCATCCATAATGGGTTCTCCGTAACGCCATCATGGACATGTCACACGATGGCAAGGTCGGTACAACTCCAACTCCGCTCCCCGCCCCCTCATTTCCCACACCTCATCACTTTCCTCGACGCCTCTGCGGTGAAGGTCAGAACCGGAACGCCAAGCATTAAAATCACGCAGTTTTCTTGTGGGTGTCAGATGAAAATATTGCTGAGACGTGTAACACACGCTCAAGGATACCTTCACTCCATAAGGACAAGGAAATAATCACCAAACACGAAATCTGGCTTGTAATTTGCAACACATTTTATTTAACAATTACATGACAACGCAGAAGTGCTGTTACCCCAGAATAAAGTACATAACTGCCCTAGAATTTGAAGCATTACTAAACAGACAAAATGTTTACGGGCGTAGAGCCCACCCCAAACAATAAATAATTTTAAAACCCTCTTTAGTTAAATCCTACGTACCATACAAACAATACACGTTTTATTGAGAAAATCTTCCACAGAAGCAGGACACCTTTTAAAATATAATAGCAGAAAAACTCACAATTTGTCTTCCTGAAAATCCAGTACAATGAAAGGCATCTTTCAGGTATTACAAAATTGCAGTGACAAGTAAAGGCACATCAGAGTTCCGCGGGAACTGCAACTGAGATCGAACTAGAATGAAAGCTAAAAGGAACGGTGAAGAAGAAAAGACGGACGTCTCGGTGTCACCAGGAACAAATAATAAAATTCTCAACTTAAAGTCGCCGAAGAGCTGGAGTTTACTGATAAACACAGCGACCGCGCTATCTGTTACAAATCTAACTGGCCGCCGCCAAGGCGTCATCCCCCAGTTAAATGAGCAGCTACAACGGACGACGCCCAACGCTGATTATACCACTGAAACAGGAACATAAAACCACACAGCAACTGGGTAGCATTCAGAGTAACACAATCCCTAAAACATTAGACAAAATTCAAAAAAGGAATACGGCCACAAGTGACCCACAAGTCATCCACATGTAGCAAATATCTGGACTACTTTGTCGTTTATAATACGTGCAGACAGGCTTATTACTGTCACAGTAGGAAGTGATAATACACTCAAATGTATAAGTCGCTGGTCACAGTGCTAAATCATGCCCTCGTAACTTAAATCATAAAAAAAAGTTCATCATTAGGCCCCAACTTTTTTATCTTTGAACACATTACTTAAATACTAGTAGGTAGCCAGAAAATCGAACCTGTGGTTATTTCGGAGTGCACAGGCACGCACTTAGATATACACTCCTTGCCCGTATCTCAAGTGCATCCAAAACAGGCAAACCTCATTCACACAGGTAACCCTTGTTGAATAACTTTGGCACCAGTGGTCAATACGAAACAGATAAAATGGGCGCCAACACACTGGGAGAGCCGTTAACTGGAAACAGCATGAAATTCAGTACATATGTATATAGCAGGAGTTTAAGAACCTGAATAATTCCCGCCGTTTGATTCTGTAGTGTATCCGGTAGCAGGCTGCTATATTCCAAGGCCTTTCACATGTTCACATCGTTTAGCAATACAGACAACAGCATCATTCCCATACTAGACGCAGTACACACTCGCCGACCGCACGCGCGTCTCCGTTCGCAGCACCACTGCCCACGTGACAAAAAGACGCAGAGCATGCGCAAAGAGTGACCGCCGACAACCGTACTGCACATCGGAAGGGTCAACAACTCACGACAACCAGCCCTCTCCCCACAGTGTCGTGCGCTTAAATAGCCGAAAAGCGACCTAAGAGGACAAAAGCGGCCACGCGATACGAAATTGGTTCAAATGGCATTAAGCACTATTGGATTTAACATCTGAGGTCATCAGTCCCCTAGACTTGAAACTACTTAAACCTAACTAACATAACACACATCCATGCCCGAGGCATGATTCGAACCTGCGACAGTAGCAACAGCGCGGTTCCAGACTGAAGCTTCTAGAACCGCTCGGCCACAGCTGCCGGCCGCGCCATACAGAGTCGATCGCAGAGATCTTACATGAATCTAGAGAAGCTACTGGCGCCAACGGCACCACGTATCAACTTCAGGACACAGAAATCAACACGAAAAGGCCACTGGAGAGGCATAGAGGGCATAATTGAAACTAAAGTGTCCTTTGGAGCGTGCATTGACACATTTTTCGTGGTTCAAAACGACAGGTTGCAGTGCTACGCGCATAAGAAAGATCTTCTTTACAAATTTTGAAGTTGCTGACACCCACCAACCCCCCCCCCCCCTGTCCCCGCCAATCAATCCGCCGTTCTTTAAGGACCTCGTTTCGTGGGGAGGGGGCGGTGACTGTGGGAGGCGAACAAGGTCACCTAGGAGAGTAACAACGAACAGATGCCACTGCCGGAGGGTGGCAGGGACTCGCCAGTGGATGTTGAGGTCTGCAGCAATCACATAGGTGGAGAAGGTGCGGTCAACATGAGAGATGAACTGATGGCGGTGAGGGGCTGCTAGATGGACGTACATAGTGGCAAAGATGATGGTGAGGGAGGGGAAAAAACCCTTGAGGATGAGATGTTCGGTCAGGTCACTGAGTAGGACATGTGGCCTGGCAGAGATGTACTTGGGGTGGCCAATAGCGAACCCACCTTTCGCTATGGGAAGATCATTGTTGGTGTAGTGAAGGAGGTAGGAAGAGGTGTGGACAACATGTTTAGGCAGCAGCAATGTTTTATTTAAGGATGAAGGAGCTGACCTGGTGGTAGGAGAGGGTACGGGGTAGGGTATATATAAAGAGGTACTTGTGGTAGGGAGGGAGCGAATGTTAAGTTGTAGGAGATGATACGATTAGCGTGCGTCGTAGGGTGGTGGGGGGTGGGGTAGGGAGGGGCAAGAGCGTTGAGGGAAGAGGAGGGGGGTTTAAACGAAGGTGACAAGTTGGGTGAAGTTGAAGTGGGCTTGGTTGTGGGAGTATGTAGCGTAGGAGTCTGATGCTGCTGAAGCTCGACATTCGTGAGCAGCCCATAGTGGCTTGCTGCTTTTTCTATTATAAATTTTTGTGACTAAAGCTTTATCGCTTAGTATTTATTTTATATGTGACATGCCAGATAGAATGTTATACTTCTGATGAATGCACTCTTACTAGTTGCCGAAACCTGGGTCAAAAGACATCATTTTTGCGACCAAGGGCTGTTATTGCTTTAATTTTACTTTATAAACGGTCACCTATGACGCAGCCATGTTCAAAACTTTAAGATATGGAGTAGGTGCTCAAATGGAGTGGGTGACAAGGGGGATCTGCTGGAAGGTGTGGGGTTGTGAGAAGGGATGGATGTTCTGGAGGATAATGGTCAGGAAATAGATGATGTATTTGAGTGTAGAGGGTGTGGAGGGAATTGTTGGGGTGGATGGGCTGATGTTGAGCGATTGGTAATGGTAGGCTTGGGGTTGGTGGGCGGGGATTGGTCTTGCATTTGGAGGAGTGTGTGTGGTGGATTTCGTTGCAGATGTTGCAGAAAGGGTGACAGGCAATGTTATTACAGTGTCTGCGGAAGCAGGAGGATTTACAGTGGGGGCAGGTGGGGGGTTCGGAGTTTGGGATGAGGCAATCATTGTAGAGGAGAAAGGTAAGATTGAGGAGGGGAGTAGGAAGGGTCAACAGGGTGGCAACAGTTAAAAATCAGGGCTCCCAGAGTGAGCGGGAGGAAGATCTATGGATGAGGCAGAATTTGTGAACACATGCATCAGGAAGATAGGTCTGGAGTTGTTATAAATGTGTCAAGCTGAATGCATTCCCAGGGAGAGGGTGAGCATTCGATTCTGCCAACACCTCCACCTCCATTACCACAGGGGAGTGTGGGTCGGCAGATGACACAGGGGCTGGGGCTGATGGGGAGAAGACAAGTTAAGGAAAGGTGTGAGAGATGCATGTGAACCAAAGGTGATATGGGGAATTTTCTGAAGGAAGTCAATTTGGAAAAGAGAGGGGGATCTGACAAGGACAAAGTCTGTGTGAGGGATAAGCTGAGCAATGGAGCCTCTTGGGATATACTTGCAGGTTTCTAGCATGAGGGTGTGGGCATCAAGGAATTTGGGCTCAAGGTTGGAAAGAATGAATGTATGGAGGGTAGGGGCAGGAGATGTCGGAGGAAAGTTGTAGTCCACAGGGGGATAAGAAAGGACCTGGACGGTATTTTCTTCGATGAGGTCAGTACTTGGGCATTTGGCGTTGTTTTGACATTGATGGTCTGGCAGGAGAGGTGAGGGACTGGTTCGAGTGGGAGGTGGCAGGAGGCAGGCCCCTCATATGAGGGTGGATGCTCTGTGGTGCTGACTGTGGCACATAGGGGCGATTCCAGTTGTGGAGGCAGGAGAAGTGGTTGTAGCAGGGCGAGTGGGGAGTGAGGGAAAGTCGTCCCAGTGGGTGATACTGGCGAGAGTGGTGACAGGAGCGCGAACAGGAGCATTGGGAGGAGCAGAAGCAGGTCTTCTCCAACGATCCCCACTTTGATTAGCCGCTCTTCCCCACTGTCTTCGAATTCCCGATGACTTAATCCCGCCACTCCCCCCACCCCCCCTCCAAGTTTTCAGTTTTTGGATCAGTTACCCCCACTCAGATTTAAACATTCCCATTACAGCACGCAATGTCAAACTCATATACTACTCCAAACACAACATCGCCCATTGCCAGAACAGCACATTCTCAAGGAACCCCCACCCTCCTTCCTGGCTGTCACTGCTACCTTGCATAATGTCATTCTCTCCACTGGCTTTTACCCCGACCTGTGGAAGACTTCCCACTTCCTGTTTTTCCTTAAACCCAAGAAACCTCCTTCAGACACCTATCGTCCCATTTGTCTCATCTCCATGTTCAGTGAGATCCTCAAGTGCATCCTCTCCTGATGTATCCATCACCATCTCAACCAGCACCACTTTCTTTCCCTTACCGAGTGTGGCTTCCAGTTCCCCCTTTCGGCCTACGACCAGCTCCTTAACCCTAATAATCTTTTTTCTCTCCAACTTAACTCCCTTCATTCCACCACCTTTGTTTGCCTTTTCTCCAGAACGTCTATGACCAAGCCGGGCATCTGGGACTCCTCTACACCTTTCCTATCAGTTTGGTCTGTCCCATTGCTTCCTAACTCTCCCGTCGTCCCTCCTATGTCACTGTCCACAATACGAACTACTGTACATTTTATCCCGACTCAGGCTCTGTCCTTCCCCTCTCCTCTACGTCATGTATATTGCACATAAGCGCAAAACTCTCCCAACTGTTTAGATCCTCCAATATGCTTATGACACATCACTACAGGACCTCTATCCTACTCTTATTTAGTTAACAGACTTTAGAAATCTGCTGATGTTCAAAGGCGATTTTTTTCGAGTTTTCGTTTTCGGGAGCTACGTCGCACTCCTTTAAGACACTGATGTCTGGTTAGTAAGCTACAAACTCTAGAAGTATGAATAAAATTGAAGACAGTTTCTCTGTAAGTCGAGAATATTCGTAAATTGACCCGTATTAGAAGCTCAAAGATTTCAGTCCAGAAGGCTTCTGACGATATTCATCTCCATCTTCGTGTAAGAGAGCCGTACCTCCGTTCCAAAATATCTCAACGTCGACGTTCTCTGATGGTGCAAGAGTAGCCGCGTGCAACAGCTGCAGAAATCTCGGCTTGGCTCGAAATGTCGCGAGGGCGTCGCCTTTTATCCGAATTTTGGCCCCAGGGGGAGGGACTGACTCCGAATTCGCATTGCAGACGCTCACGACCGAAAGGACACGCGCCGAGTTATTTCGGCGCGGCTAAATGTTTTCCCCCCGCAGGCGATAAGCGGGGGAACGTGTTGCCGAGAGGGATGGCCGGCTTTCGTGCAGTCGCCGGCAGCCGTGCGCGGGCGGCTGTCCGCACGCGAGCCGCATCGCTCAGCCGCCGGCCCGCAGGATAAATGCGGCGCCGGCCACCTGCTTATCTCGAGGGACGGCCCGGCGCGGCGAGAGGCGAGGAAGCGAAAGGCTGGGCGCGCAGGTGCCGCCCCCGCTGAATACGAGATCCGCACGGCTTATTCCCGTAATGGGATTCTGAGAATGCCTTCTCGCGCCAAGTCGTTCTTCCTAATGTGAAAGAGACGATTACCATTAATTTGAATGATAAAAAAGTTCTCGAGCGCCCCGCCTCAGCCCGAGGAAAAAAATGGACACCTATTGTGAACGAAATTCTAGGGGCCTTAAAAAGGACCGAAATGGATATATATACATTTAACTCGGCACGAGTTGCAGAAGACTGGGAAACACTATGTGGACGTGCAGTTTCATCGCAATGTTTCCCATGCTGTCAGTATGTGTGCACCTACGTACGCGAGCGCGCGAGCATGTTTGTTCAACTGTGTAGGACAATGCGTTTCACCCTCTCTGGATTACATTCTTACAGTATTGAACGTTCAAATAAGTCTCTAACCGGAATGGAATAGACTGCATTGTCCCCCACTGCCAATGTTATGAATAAGATATTGGTCTCTCACTGTCCTTGTGCTTCAGCAAGCTACTACAACGTCCCTGGCAACACCATTTTTACCGACGAAATATTTTAATGGGACTTGTAACAAAATATTAGTAATTTTCTATTTTTCCCTCTTTTTGTTAATACTACACTGACAGGAAAGTATCGCAACACCAAAAATAATTAATTTCTGGAATACATTTGTCTAGGTAACATATGCAAGTGACTAACAATGCAAGACCACCGGTTCCTGTGCGCGAGGAATAGGCCATAGAAAATGTGATATGCTGGTACATGAATAACAGTTGAACAGTCAAATTTTGGACGGAAGCATGCAAACGTGCAGGCTTTGTCTTGTACAGATGCCGGATGTCAGTTTGTGGGTTGGATCAAAAAATGGCTCTGAGCACTATGGGATTTAACGTCTGAGGTCATCAGTCCCCTAGAACTTAGAACTACTTAAACCTAACTAACCTAAGGACATCACACAGATCCATGCCCGAGGCAGTATTCGAATCTGCGACAGTAGCGGTTGCGCGGTTCCACACTGTAGCGCCTACAACCGCTCGGCCACACAGGCCGGCTGTGGGTCGGAGTTCCACGCTTGTTGCACTTGGTCGGCCAATAAAGGGACAGTTAATACTGTTTCTGGATGGAACTAGAGTTGTCCGATTATGTTTATTACGTGCTCGATCGGACACTGATTGGTAATCGAGCAGGCCAAGGTAGAATGTCGACACACTGTACAGTTTGTTGCGTTACAACAGCGGTATGTGGGCGAGCTTTAAATAGTTGGAAAATGACCACGGGAATGCTGTCCGTGAATGGCAGAACAAAAGTCGTATCACCAGAGTGGAGTACAATTTTGCCGTTAGGATACGTGGAGTAACCGCGATAGAGCTCCCGCTGTCATTCGGAATCGCACCTCAGACCATAACTCCAGGTGTGGGTCCAGTCAGGTTTGTGACGAACATTTTGTCGGTAATATCATTTCCTTTTTCGTTTCATGTTGTCAACCTACCCCTTCTTTGTTCAGAACTCTCTACTGCCGCCATTCCTTCTTTTAAACATTGTTCAAATGTGTATGAATTCGTAAGGGACCAAACTTCTGAGGTCATCGGTCAACATACACTCTACTAACACTAACTTACGCGAAGGACAACACAAACACCCATGCCCAAGGAAGGACTCGAATCTCCGGCGAGAGGGGACGCACAATCCATGACATGGCACGTCAAGTCACGGTGGCCACTCCGCGCCGCTTTCCTTCTTCTCCATTAATCTAAATGAGTAAGTGCAAGCAGACCTGTATGTCTATTTTGAGAGTACACAATTGATCTTATATAGTTGCAACTATTTATTCAGAGCCGATACAAAAGAGTTACATGTTTATGCAAAATGTTCAAATGTGTGTGAAATCTTATGGGACTTAACTGCTAAGGTCATCAGTCCCTAAGCTTACACACCACGTAACCTAAATTATCCTAATGACAAAAACACAAACCCATGGCCGAGGGAGGACTCGAACCTCCGCCGGGATCAGCCGCACAGCCCGTGACTGCAGCGGCCCGAGACCGCTCGGCTAATCCCGCGCAGCAGTTTATATTTATACCTGTTACTGTCCTTCAGAGTAGTCACCAGCGTTGCGTAGATCCCGTTGCCAGCGATGTGGAAGGCGTAGTACAGCGTTAATAGAGCCTATTCTGTTGATGGTGCGACCGGAACAGTCTACTGCCTGTCGAATCTCTGGAACAGTTTTTAAGCGAATGCCACTAAGCGGTTCTTCATCTTCGGAATCAAATCAAAGTGACAAGCACTAAAGTCCGGAGAGTGTTTTGGACGGTACAGTACTTCCCAGTCCCATCGACCGAACAGAGCAGCCACATCTTGCGCTGTATGCACCCGCGCATTGTCGTGCAATATGGTGGGTAGGTGGCGCAGAAAGTGATGCCACTTCTTTCGCAAAGCTGGTTGCAGGTGTTGCTCCAAAAACTAAAAGTAATACTGTGCATTGACGGCCTGCCGTAGAGAAACGTAATGCGTCTGTATAAAACCATCACAGTCGTACACGAGAATCACCATAATATTAGACCGCCCCATTCGCATCATCAACAGAACACACTCTGCTAGAGGTGTACTACGCCTACCACGTCGCTGGCAACAGTTTCTACTCAACGCTGGTGACTACTCTGAAAGACAGTAACAGATGCAAGCGCGTATCGATTGCGAATAAATAGTTGCTACTATTTATGTTCCCACCCTCGTATATTTCGATACTTAAAGCTGTGTATTGGAGATGTAATATGAAAGGCTAATGTATTAAGGTGATGCGAAGTAAGTTCCATAATAAATGCAGTGATACTGGAAAATAATTGTTGTATGAGGTGTAAAGAAAATGCCTAGAGGAAAAAAATAGGCGTTGTATCCGTGGTCTGTAGACAGATGAGGCAGCTGTTGTAAATTCACAGTATTCAAAAAAAGTGTCGGATTCTCTGAGAGGTGGTAGTACTCTTCGAAACAAGAGAAATAAGGCCAATAAACAGGGGTCTGGAAACCCATACTTTCCGAGAGAGCTGGCCGATGTAGCCTAGCGATTCTAGGGGCTTCAGTCCGGAACCGCGCGACCGCTACGGTCGCAGGTTCGAATCCTTCCTCGCGCATGGATGTGTGTGATGTCCTTAGGTTAGTTAGGTTTAAGTAGTTCTAAGTTCTGGGGGACTGATGACCTCAGATTTTAAGTCCCATAGTGCTCAGAGCTATTTGAACCATTTTTTTCCCGAGATAACCACGTGTTTATAGAAAGGGCCGAGGTCCGCGAGAAAGGCTGCGGCGGATACGTCACGAAGGTAGGCTTGAACTCGCTCGTCTCCTCTCTCTCAGCTCAGCAGACAAAATGCGTTTCTAAACCTGCTGCTGGGCGTGTACGTACAAACGACAATTGCGTCTTCTACTGGAATCTGGTATTATTACTGATTATCGTACTACAACAAAATTTAATTCAAGATCAAAACTCGATATAAATGGTATTATGTCTTGTTTACAGCATTTAGCCTCTTCTGCCAAACAGTCCTCATTTCATACAAGAAGTGGATCCTTATGCAATTGATAATCATTCTGGCTTGATTTTCTCGTAATTGTACCACAGTATAGCCGTAACAAATTAAAAGTAGCCCTATACACTTTTGATCATTGTACGGTTAATAACAGTTTTATATCCATAATAGCGGATTCCAGTAGAAGATGCAATTCTTGTTTGTAAGTACATACCAATTACGAGTTACCAGGTGTAGAAACGTTTTTCGTCTTCAGAGCTGAGAGACTGAGCGAAAGCAGGCCTACCTTCATGACGTACGCTTCTCTTTCTCGTTGGACTCGGAAAGGGCTATGCGACGCTTCTTTGCGGATATTCGCACAGTTGCTGCATTGGCGCTCCGTCAAATGTGTCGGTCGGGTATTATGATGTCTTACTCAGAGTACTTACTGAGCCGTGGCGCTCGTTACTGGCGCGCCAGTCTCTCCATTATCGATCCTTCGATGTTTCTTATCTTTGATTGCCTTGTTTTTTTCCACATTCACGGGGAGAGTGGCATTTGACGTTTGCTCCGGCGAATTGCTGAGACCCCGCGACGTACGAGATGGGAAGCAACTTTGTATATGTGGAGTTGGTTGTACCCGGTCTGCCGGTTCACGATGGAGGATATGTGTTGGCTGCCTGCCTGTCTCCTCTCCTGCTTGGGTTGCTGCCTGGTGTATCCTACACGAGCCATACCGGACGTACAGCAGACGCTAAGCAGCCTTGTGTTTCTTTTAAAGAAAAGGAGCAAATGTATAAGATTTTTTGTAACCAATTTTGGTGGCCTCTTAAGTGTGGCCTTAGCGTTTACACGGCCTTTGGCAAGAGGTAATTCTTTTAAATTTAAATAGTTGGGGTTCCCTGACCTTTATAATTTTATAAATTTTCTCTTTGGGGTTCCTTTCTTGTGCTTGTTTAAATGTTTGCTTGTATAGCGGGAAGTGACTCCTGGTTAAAACTCGGAGAAGGTGTTTGATCTTGTTGCCGCCTCCGGCATTCGTCTTTTCAATTAAGTGTTGTCATCCCTTCGTTAATTAATGCTGGTTTATGTGTAATTAATTTTAAATTGGCCATTTGAATTAATATTTTGGAACACAGAGATAAGCTTTAATGTGACTTCCGTCTTAGTCAGTTAATGGAATCTTCATTTTGGTTTGGCTTCCACTAAGAGTTTGAGTGGAGCGTAGTGTGTTTGATTTGTTATTCATTTAATTACTGTAAGTTTGTTTATTTAATGGGGAGCAAGACATTTAAAGACTGTTGGTATTAACTGCCCTAGTTGTAGGGTGTTGCTAATTCGTTCCAAATGGCCTACTACTTATTCAATGGCAAGGCTTTTGATTAGTTGCTTACTGTTATTACAAATTCACGCTATTTATTTGTTGCCGAAATTGTTAAGGTGTCTATGTCGTGATTCAATGAGTAGCTACGTGTTGAGCTAAACTGATGTAAACCTTACATTGCCTCCTTAAAATTTGTTGCCAGCAGAAACCCTTAAAAGAACTAAGTTTTGTCTCTGCTTATGTTAACCTTTACTGGGAGCAAGATTTCGTGTAGTTACATTTTGTCTTAAAATGTATATTTCTCTGATGTAATAACGAGTGATAAAAGTTTCTGTTTCGAGTCGTGTTGTAGGATACGTTAGTTTTCGTCGTGTATGTATGCCTTATTGTACAGTACTGTCAACCCTGGGAACGTATGATGGTGAGTCGTGTTGTACGATACGTTAGTTTTCGTGGCGTACGTATGCCTTATTGTACAGTACTGTCAACCCTGGGAACGTATGATGGTGAGTCGTGTTATAGGATACGTTAGTTTTCGTGGCGTACGTATGCCTTATTGTACAGTACTGTCAACCCTGGGAACGTATCATGCTGTTTTACCGTCTATGAAACGCGGATTGCCGGCCGCGGTGGTCTCGCGGTTCTAGGCGCGCAGTCCGGAACCGTGCGACTGCTAGGGTCGCAGGTTCGAATCCTACCTCGGGCATGGATGTGTGTGATGTCCTAAGGTTAGTTAGGTTTAAGTAGTTCTAAGTTCTAGGGGACTAATGACCACAGCAGTTGAGTCCCATAGTGCTCAGAGCAATTTTTTTTTGAAACGCGGATTTACTTAAGTGTTTACTGTTATTGCGCTGTTTGTGGTGGTATATTTACATTTTCTCACTTCCACCACCGGCCTAGTGAAGTGGAAGATATTGCGTAGCAATTGGACGCAGCCTGTGAGACCGTGCCCTCTGCGCTGAAAAATATCCACAGCCCAGAGCGCCCTCCGATAAGCTGTTCGACAGACTGTTTAATGGCCACGGGTATGTTTGCAATTCCGTAGCGCCGCGGTAGCGTTACCGCCTACCACGTAAAGGGGACCGGGTTCGATTCCTGGCAGGGCACTGGGTGTTGTATGTCCTTCATTATCATTTTCATTAACACTGACACGCAAGTCGCCGAAGTGACGCAACTAAAATGACTTGCAATACGACAGCCGAACCCCAGTCGGCATTTAGCCGTGACACTGCTCGGACGCGCGGAGCACTGAGCAGAGCTTCTCACGTGTTTGTTTCCTCACTGCGAGAGGTTATGCGTTTGCTGTTGTAATTTAGAGCACTCACTTGATATGGCGTTCTCTTACCGCAAGGCGACGGTGAAACTCACGTTCGACCATTTCTACACTCGTTAAAAGGCTTGTGAAATCGAACGGTTTCTGAGAGACGACATGCATGTTGATCCCCACGAGGCATACACCTGTCTATCACTTACAGTACAGTCTATCTCGATATGAGGAACGAAGAGGCACGTGACAACCTAGTGCGACGTTCCACCAACGGCTACCGCTTTCGCCACTCTGACGTAACGTAACCATGGTAACTGAGGACCACACGGGTATGGGTGTGCGCATGGTGCGCGTATTCGAACTGCCGTGCGAAATCCCGGCAGCAATATGGAGCGGTCCTAAGCTACACGGAAGAGAAGTGGAACACAATTCAAACCTATCGCGTTCTCAATGGCGTCCGGCAGGTACGCATCTAACTCCGCAAACACATGGCGTCGTATGTGTTCATCGGAGGTTGCCGAGCCATCATTATTTATGACGGAGAACCGCGGATATATGCCGTCTGTGGACAGGAGGGCCACTGCCTCAAGCGCCGCCTTGTCCAGGTGGCACGTACGGGACCAGTTCAGACAGCTGCACCAACCCCATTCCCGCTTCCGTACGTGGGAGCAGAGCGACCGGTGTGCTGAGATGCCGCGCCCACGCTGCAGTCGAATTCGCCAGCGACTTAAGCCGCCGACGCCGCCGTGATTACGGGGCCGCACGACGAGACGCCGTGAAGGACACAGCGCCCACAACCAACACCACCACCACCACCACCACCGTCGTCGTACCAGAGGCTCGGTTTCGGACGCCGGACGCATTACCGAAGGTACTGACCCCAGCCCTTCGACGGGAGCAGACACACGGACGCAGAAACAAAGGTTGCCGAAGCGTCAGAAGAAACACAGCCTCTCGACGGAAGACGACCAACAGGCCGGAGATAGGGAGCACGCTGCCGACTTCGTCTCTCACGTGTCATTGCCAGCGGAATCTACCAGCACCGCCCCACGGCAGCCATCCGACACCATGGACACGACGGTGGACTCACCCAGCCCAGACGTTCCCATGACTGAAGCCCCTCAGGACAGTGACCAGGTGATGGAGCACAACGCCCATTACGACGCGTCATCACCGACCCCTTCCCCACTCGGTGACTGAGCTGCTGAAATGGAGGCATAAGACGCCCAAGACACCCTTGAAATACCTTCACCACACGGGACCGGCGCCCCACATGGGGAGAGCCTAACATCCGCAGATACCTGCCTCAAAGGAATGGTAGCCAAGTCGTCCCAATATCACCGAGAGGCCGCTATTTGCATCTACTCACTCCGCGTTTAGATGTGCCAATCCTACCGTGTGGGTACAGTCAACGTTAACGGCATACGCTCTGTCATCAAAAAGCTTTCATATTCCATTATATGCTCTGGGTGGCGGACGTGGATATCAACCTCCTTCAAGAAGTCCATCCAGAGCAGCAACTGAACGTTTATGGATACACAGAATACAGCATCCCAGCGAAGAGGCAGACGGAACCGGCATCATATTACGCGACGGCATCGAGGTGTTGCCGTCACGGTTGGAGCAGTCCGCGTTGTCAATTTTTACATGCCCAGTGGGTCATCTCGTCGCAGAGAAAGGGTCATTTTATTCCGACGAAATTCCTCCACTCATGAATGGGAATACGGACCACTATATCATAGATGGTGATTTTAGCGTCTTGGATATAGCAGACCAAACACCGCACTACTCTACGTGCCCAGCACTACAGGCACTCATGCGAGATCAGGCGCTACACGACACGTGGCGTCTCCTTCACGGGGAGCGCAATAGCTATACATATTTCACCGACCACTCTGCCATCCGCCTCGACCGCATTTACGTCTCACGAGGACTCCGCGCAGCGACAAGGGACGCGGGACTGTGGCCGACAGCCTTCACCAACCATTTGGTATACATCTGCCCAGTCACACTTCCCTGACAGCTCACATATCGCAGCCGCGGTCCATGGACGCTGGGCTTTTCCTCTCTGTACGAGGACACTTGTCGGCGGCAGATCGCTACTACGTGGGACCGCTGCCTCTGGAGTTTGGAAGCTCATTCTTCCACAATATACTGGTGGCTCGACCGCGCCAAGCCGGCCCTCGGACAAACACTCATGGGATATTAATTTTCACATACATTTATTAAAATAAAGAAAAGCATTGACATTACACAACTTGATTCTGGATGCTATTTACTATTGACAATCTGAAGTTCCTTTGGTCTTGATACGTTAATCTTATTCTCACATATCTCTGATACCTGACAAAAGTGTGTAGACATTTATCTTCATGGCTATGTACAGGAATATGGTAATCTTATTAGGCGCAGACTGAAACTTGACTATAGAGTGTTACAGACAAATGCAGACTGACTAATCGGAAGTCTGTACACTTGTTATAATACCTTGCACATTCAGGTTATCACTGCTTGAGTGTGATATGGGAGGAGAAAAGGTTCTACATTAGCAGCAATCTCATTGGCTGCGTTACATATTATTATGCGGATCGGCGGAAGCAGAATTTGGTCCGTCTCTAAGGCAGCGCCATCTCGAAGGGCGGAGACAGACGAGCGCTGTGCCTGCGCTGTTGTGCTTAGCGGGGCGCACTGTAGTGGGAAAGTTGGTACGCGCTGACTACGCGGAACTATGCACACAACAGTTATATTATCTAAATGATCAGCTCCTGTCACCTTTAGATTACATGTACAACAAATAACAAACTCCTCAAAGCCATGTTCTGGAATAGTGTTTTGTTTCTCCAAAAAAAAAAAAAAATGGTTCAATTAGCTCTGAGCACTATGAGACTTAACATCTATGGTCATCAGTCCCCTAGCACTTAGAACTACTTAAACCTAACTAACATAAGGACTTCACACAACACCCATCATTACGAGGCAGAGAAAATCCCTGACCCCGCCGGGAATCGAACCCAGGAACCCAAGCGTGGGAAGCGAAAACGCTACCGCACGACCACGAGCTGCAGACTTGATTCTCCACTAGACAGTGCCACAAGTTACCTCAAAACTGTGACACAACACACACACATATATCATGCTAGAGCATCTAAATCCACGAGATGATAGACGTTTAAACCTCTGAAATGTGTTGTGTGTGTAAATAAACAGTGATAATTCAAGTTATAAAATGCTTATACGAATTTTTACTTTTTGGATCACACAAGGTTTTTCTTGTAACAAAATCACTTTCAACAGCATTTTAAACAGAAAAATAAAATACTAATTAGAGTTGAAAGACCGGAAAAACATAATCTGGTCCTAATAGCTTGAACTTAGTCCGAACATCAATCAGAGCCTTCGTTCGGATTAGGAACTCTAGAACACGTAGAGAGCAACATTTAAACCACGTGGACAAAATACAATAACAACATAAATAAATTGTAATTCGCATGACAAGAAATCTCAGAATGCACTTCCAGATTTTACGTGTGGCTAATAACGACAGTCATGTACCACGAGAGTATTTAAAACGAAGTTCTTTCATGGATTAACTTCTTTGAAGCTTTAACATGTGACGTTTACAATAAAGTTCACAGTTTAAAAGATTAATTTACTGTTTTTAATTATATAAACAAATAAACCTTCATAAAACGATGCACACTAAAATTTAGATGATGTCTGGCTTTTAGAAGTAAGCCTTAAGTAACTCGGACTTGCACTAGCACCCGGAATGCTGATCCACATGGGGAACTAAGAGCAAAACAACGGTCTTTACTCAAACCTACACAGCGGGGCAGGTGATAAGAGCAATTAAACATCTACAGAAAAGTCTCGCTCAAAGAACAGTCAGCACTCAACATGTAACAAAAGTTTCTCATTGTTTTTGTATCCTTAGATACTTAGGTAGCTACTTGTACCACGAGTAATTTGAACAATTGTTTTACATAACTAGTCTGAAACGAACCAGTTTACAAAATATGTACACTTTATTAGCATGAACATTAACGAACACACTGATTTTCAGTCCGACTCATGCTTAGAACAAGTTTACTTTTCCTTTTTTTTTCTAGAGGTCTGCACCTGACGTTTACGCTCATTCAAATTGTTCGTTGTAGTTCCGCGGAAGTCCGGCAGATGTCGATACAGCCGCTTTGGACTGGGGGAGCAGCTGCACTCGGCTTCTTCGGAGTTCGTTCGAGAGTCTTAAACGCTCGAATTGCCTGCCCATCTGCTACTGTTACCTGCGCGCCACTTAGACATCCGCCCCAGGATCACGGATTGTGAAACGTACATGAAGGAACTGCGCAAGTGGAACTTGATTCGAAATATTATATCCTGACTGTGAAACACTGCAGTCATAACAACGGCTGGGAGACATTTTCATTAGCGACTGATAAGGACGTCGGATATATGTACTGTGCCAAGTGCCCTGTTCTCGCGGATCCGCCATTACACTTCTAAAGGCACATCTCTGCGTAACAAGTCAGAGTGTAAGTTCTGAACCATTAACAGTTCGTCCATTTACATTGATATTAGCTGTACGATTTCGCACTATATTTCAGGAGGTTGTAAACATCGGACCAGAATAATTGGTACATCACGAAACAATGATAGACAGACCGATAATGTGTGGGAGAGTATCATGCCCAGCATTATCTGGGCGATGCACGTTATTGCATATGGATGTATAGTGGAGATATGGGCGATACGTTTAGGTAAATGTGCAATATATGTATTAATTCGCACTTTGTGTATTAAGATTAGGACTGTGAAATATGATATTGGTGACAACTCTTTTTTCTGAGTAGAAAAGCACCTGGGAACATATTGAGAACCACACTACTGAACCATTGTTCAAATTGCTAGGAGTAAATTTCTAGCATTCTAATAAGATTTCATTTCTCTCTGACTGAGGCTGTCATACATGCAAGGCAATGCAACCTTTCAACATTTTCCATGATTTACACGTGTGTTGAACTCGGTCCTGACCAACATTTTCGATAACTATTATTTGATAAATGAGGCAGTAATGGTTTATTCCACGCCTTAAGCTACCAAAGAAACTATCCGTTTCATGAAGTCAACTGGTGGCTTGAATTCGATACAGACAATCTACAAACAGGAAACGGAAGGTAAGTGAAACAGCTTGTTTAGGGCGCTACCGTCTGTAGTTAAGCAGTACGATAAAATCGTGGAAATGCTTCTGGAGAGAGACGTCTTGGAAAAAGTTGCTGGTTACTACAACAACTCTGCAAATTAAATCGTGACGTTTTAGAGCAATTCAGAGGTGCAATAGGAATGCCGGAAGGCGGGAAGTATCCAACAATGTAAATTGTTTTGTTATGGATGGACAAACTGAAATGTCATTGTGACATAGGACCCGAAGATACAGTAGTACGTTTAGATTATTGTAGATCCAGTGATTACTGTAATTCCAGATATCTTGTTTAATACTTGCTGCGTTTCCAGCATTTAAAAAATAGACTTAATTAGATAACAACAATTTCAGTTTCACCGCTATCTTGGCAGTACAGTACAGATGTCGTTTTATCGCCTGCTTACTGTGCATACTACGAGTGTTGAAAGAGCGATGTCTGCATCTCATACAGGGCAGAGTTGGAATTCTGACACTGCACAAAACAGTAACGTTTCTCTGGGCGCCCTTTCGATTATTAAACGTTCTGTGTCTGACAGAGATGAGACGTTAAATAACGTCTATTAAAAATGTGAGCTAATTTGAATTCCTATTAAGCTAGGAAAGCATTAAAACTTGGCAGTAATATTTTACTCTGATTACTTGTGATTGAGGGAATGAAAGTCGCGCTGAGCAGCCAAGACCATAAAGTACTGTTTTCGGAGTGACTATACTATGAGAGACTTCATACTCAGTCTACCGATGATGCTGACTTTTATTTAAGCTCAATGGATGACGGCGACGACGATGATCGGCTTGAGATTTGACACCGAAATCATAGTCTCTTTCCAATGCTGTCGATTTTATCGAGAAAAAATGTTTTGCGTTCCGTGACTAGCGAAAGAGATTTCAGTGTGGTATCGAACCTTATCTCGAACAGACGAAGCAGGTTTGTCCGAAACAAGTCGACTGATTGTTATTATGGTAACAGGGAATAATTTAGAGACCATTTTTTTCGTTTTAGATATCTTAATTTCTTAGGTGGTGAAATGCAGAGATATGTAAACAGGCAGAATACGGCGCTGTCGTCAGCAACGCCTATATCAGTCACCAAGTTCAAAAAATGGTTCAAAAATGGCTCTGAGCACAATGGGACTCAACTGCTGTGGTCATCAGTCCCCTAGAACTTAGAACTACTTAAACGTAACTAACCTAAGGACATCATACACATCCATGCCCGAGGCAGGATTCGAACCTGCGACCGTAGCAGTCGCACGGTACCGGACTGCGCGCCTAGAACCGCGAGCCCACCGCGGCCGGCTAAGTCACCAAGTGTCTGGCGCAGTTGTTACATCGGTTACTGCTGCTACACTGGCGGGTAATCAAGATTTAAGTGAATCTGAACGTGGTGTTATAGTCGGCGCACGAGCGATGAAACGCAGCATCTCCGAGGTAGCGAAAACGTGGAGATTTTCCCGTACGACCGTTTCACGAGTGTACCGTGAATATCAGAAATCCGGTAGAACATAAAATCTACGACATCGTCGCGACCGGAAAAAAGCCTGCACGTACGGAACCAACGAAAACTGAAGAGAATCGTTCAACATGACAGGAGTGCAATCCTTCCGCAAATTACAGAATATTTCGATGCTGCCGGCCGGGGTTGCCGAGCGGTTCTAGGCGCTACAGTCTTGAACCGAGTGACCGCTACGGTCGCAGGTTAGAATCCTGCCTAGGGCATGGATGTGTGTGATGTCCTTAGGTTAGATAGGTTTAAGTAGTTCTAGGTTCTAGTGGACTCATGACCTCAGAAGTTAAGTTCCATAGTGCTGAGGGCCAGCCATTTATTTCGATTCTGGGCTATCAACAAGTGCCAGAATGAGAACCATTCAACGAAACATCGTCGGTATGCGCTTTAGGAGCCGAAGGCCCACTCGTGAACTCTTGGTGACAGCACGACACAAAGCTTCACGCCTCGCCTGGGCGCGTCAACACCGACATTGGACTGTTGATGACTAGAAACATGTAGCCTGGTCGGACGAGTCTCGTTTCAAAGTGTATCGAGCGGATAGGCGTGTACGGGTTGGACACAACGACAGGAATCCATGGACCCTGCATGGCAGCAGGGGAATGTTCAAGTGGTGAAAGTTCTGTAAGGGTGTGGGACGTGTGCATTTGGAGTGATATGGGTATCCTGATACAAATAGATACGACTCTGACATGTTACACCTATGTAAGCATCCTCTCTGCTCACCTACATCCACTCATGTCCATCGTGCTTCATGACGGATGGGCAAATCCAGCAGGACAATGCGACACCCCACACGTCCAGAGCTGCTAAAGAGTGGCTCCAGCTACATTCTTCTGAGTTTAGAAATAAGAGCTCGAACAGAAAGGTTTAGGTGTTCGTTTTTCCCGCGCGCTGTTCGGGAGTGGAATAGTAGAGAGACAGTATGATTGTGATTCGATGGACCCTCTGCCAAGCACTTAAATGTGAATTGCAGAGTAGTCATGTAGAAGAGGCAGTGGCCTGATTTGCGGAGGGGCATCTTGTAAGCGCCAATTGTATCAACGCAAAACCTTGCAGTTAAATGCAAGGCGCATCAGTCTGCTAAAGTCACTCGGCAGAAGCTCACTCTTGGCTTCGATGTGACAGAACAATGATGTGCTCTAGGTGCTCCGTAAGAGTCGCTGAATATAAAACCCATAGAAATGCGAAAACACACATGAATGAATCTCCACAGTGAGCTCTGCAGAAAGTTTGTTATTATTTATTTACTTGTTGTATTATTTTGAAAATTTCCTTTTTGTGAGTATTTGGTAATAATTTTTTACAAATCAAATATCAGTGATGTTTTCTGTGCCTCAATGTGCGAAATTCGCATCATAAATCGTATTTTCCCCATGTCGACAGTGTATCGTTAACCAAGTTCAGTCGCTGCCCCGATGTGGACGTGAAAAGCAGCAGCATTTATTCGTTTCTGCAAGCAGAGTCGTTGGTCTCATGTAGACATGTAGAGAAGCACAAGTCATTTCTTTCATTTACAGGTGTTAAAGCCTAGCGGCAAATTATTTATTCTATTATTTGTTTTTATCCCATTCCAGAGTTACAAGCTGACTTGCAACAGGGTCTTAGCTGTACAGTAATGCAACGAAGAATGGGACAGTCTGAAAACTAAATTGAGGTATCAAGGCAATAAAGAAACTGATACTGTGCTCTGATATATGAAAAACTCTCAGTAGCTCCATTCCCCTGCAGCTCATATACCTTACTCGTGCAGTTCAACGTGTAATCAATTTAGGCCAAGGAATTTCTTTGATAAATGTAAAAAATGTAAGTAAATGTAAGGAACATTAGAGAAAATTAGAAATATTACAATACGTCTGTTAAATATAAATTGGCCGAAACGGTACATAACTATTCCCTTGAAGATACTCAATACAGCGACTGTGAACAAAATTCCGTCTACTGTTTGGTCTGATACGGCGAACTTCTCAAAAGGCTATAAAGACAAATACTAAAATACTACAAAGTTAACTGCTTCGTAAACGGGAAACTTCCATCACTTTGCTGGCAGCTATAAAAGAAAATATTAACTCTTGTTTGTGTAGGCAGAACAGATACTTTTTACTTTGAATGGCCATGCAAAATATGTCGGTTAAAAGCTTATATTCATCCTACTCAACGAGTCGAACATTTTACCGGGCTGTTCACAAGAGTTGCTACACCAACATCTCTAGTTTGCCGTAATAGCTAAACCGTGAAATCCTCCTTAGCGCATATATCCGCTCTACCTTTAGTGAGAGTCACAGTGGCCCTTTTTACAATAAAATTAGGTAACGAATGCAAGGGCCGATGTGGTCAGAGACGACAGTAATGGGCAGAAAATAATAAGAAAATTCGAATCCTAAGTAAGTACCTGTTGTTATGTAGCGTGCCACAATGAAATGATAACTACAAATGGCTGCGGTAATTACATAATTCCGCCAAATCCATTCCTTAACTCAGGCCACAAAACGCAATTTATTGACACTCTCGTAAAATAGTCGTTTGATGAGTGCGAGGAGGCGTTATTTCTTCATGGTGACGCCACACAAAGTTCTATAGAGATCCAAAGATTTTATCACGAACCTTATCGGGACTGATGACAATCGAAGGCTATTACGTTCAGGATTGCGAACGTATGCCGCATAATGCATCACTGGGAAACAAACTACCCCATCGAAATCAACCGTAGCTATAGCCAGAGTATTAGACAACAACAGAAACACAAAAATAATAGTACTTTCTCTGATTTGAACCTACTTACGCTTTCATCTCTAACTAGTGGAGCATCTTCTGTCGCTCCCAAGCCGAAAGAGGTATTACGAAGTATCTCAATAATGACAATTGCAACCAATAGCTACACTGCAGTTCAGACGTTGTTTATTCAACACAAGCTACCAGTTGCCATGCGAAAAAGCGTTATCTTGAGGCCAAACATACAGTGCCATCAGCGTACAAACCACAATAACAAACGGACTCTCTATATTGAAACGGTACAGCTTATTAAGCATCTTACGCCTGCATATGCAACAATAACTTCGAGTGCAGCGGAAACAAAATCAGCTGGATTCCGTAACTTCCAATTAAAGGCCCACAATGGTCAGACGGCAACTGAAACTTCACGCAACATGGACCCAAGGCAAAGAAAACAGTACCACGAACCTTATCCGGGTAGACGATAATCGACAGCCATTACGTTTAGAGTTGCGAAAGTATACGTGAAAATGGGTCACTGGGAATTATAATGCCTCATGGATTACAACTGCAGTTATCCTCTTGGGTTGCCAGAGATTACGAAAAGTGGTTTCGAGCAGTCTGAGATGTCATACTTTTGAAGTGAGAGATTGAGTCAACGCTATTTTATCAATAGACGAGAATAACATAAACAAACTGGTCACGCGTAACAGTCAACAACAGCAATGAACAGTGCGGGCGGTGTGCCTCTTCTTTGTCTTCTCAATTAAAGGTTGTATTTAATAAATCCTGTCACTTCAAAAATTTTGGTAGTAGATTTACAAAAAAATAGATTAAAGATAAGAAGGTGGTTTTAATGGTGCAGATGTTCTATGCAGACTGCCCCCACCTCCGCCCCCCACGCCACAACTGGAACTGTGAGAAGAGACCATGTATAGTATGTTGTTCAATTTCTCCATCACACTGGCTTCGGTGCGTATCAGGTCGTCGAAGCGTGGACCCTTCACATAAGTCTTTGGATGTTATCATCTCCTGGTGGGTTCGTATTGATAACTGCATGGTTTGTCGCCCACGATCTTTGTTCAAGAAAATAATTTTTCGCGATTAGCGTATCAGTCAAGTCGTCCATGCGTCGTTGCTTTTGTCAAGATGTGCGGAACAAACCTTGCTCACACACGCTCTTCTCCAAATCATTCTGGAGAAGACTGAAACTATTTAGAGATGTTGTTCCACTGCGATTTGTAACATAACAACGTTGCACATTAAGGCCGCACATTCACTATTGAACACTACCTGATCACATCTAATTAGTCGAATGCACGTGTGTTGATAACAGTTGTTAGTTAAGGCTGCCCCCATAGTCACTGCACTGACTTCGCTTTCACGCTAGGAATAAAACCAGCTTCTGAACTTTTTGGGCGGACAGTGTCTGTTAAACAGTTTTTGCGATATACACTGAGTCGTGGCATAGCGAAATGCACCAACACAGATCGCAGTAGTATTCCTTACACAAGGTGTAAAAGGGCAGTGCATTGGTGGACCAGTCATTTGTATCAGGTGACTCACGCAAAAAGGTTTCCGAAATCATTATGGCCAATGACGGAAATTAAGAGACTTTGAACGCGAAACGATAGTTGGAGATGGGACATTCCATTTCGGAAATCGTTAGGGGATTCAATATTTCGAGATCCGCATTACCTCTTGCCTCCACGTTACGTCCGAATCCAGTTGAATTTGCGTAGAGCTCTCAGTGCTAACAGACAGAAAACACTACGTCAAATCACCATGTAAATGAATGTGGGGCATACGCCGAACAAATGCGCTAGGACAGTGGGACCAAATTTGGCTAAACAGCAGACGACCGACGCTAGTACATTTGCTAACAGCAAGACACCGTCTGCCTCTTTTGGGCTCTTGAGCGTATAGGTTGGATCCTAGACGACAAGCAAACCGTAGCCTGCTCATATGAGTTCCGATTTAAGTTACTAAGGGCTGACGGTATGGTTCGAATGTGGGGCAGAAGCCTGGAAGTCATGAACAGAAGTTGTCAACAGAACACTGTGCGAGCTGGTGGTGACTACACCATGTGGTTACATGGAATGCAACCGATCATCGACTGGAAATGATGTTGTTCTGCTACTTGGAGAGTATTTGCAGCTATTCATGGACATCATGTTCGCAAACAACGATGGAATTGTTGTAGACGACAATGCGCCATATCACCGGGCCACAAGCGTTGGCGATTGGTTTGATGAACGTTCTGGACAATTCGGGAGGATAATTGCGCCACCTCGATCATCTGAATGTTCTCTAACATTCACGGTACATAATCAAGAGGTCCGTTCGTCTACAAAGTCCTGCACCGGCATCTCTGTCGCAGCTATGGACGCCTATTAAGATAGCATAGCGGAATAATCCTGCAGGGACTTTTTGAGTACATGCCGTGTTGAGTTGTCGGACTACGTCGGGCAGAAGGTGGTCCGATACCATAATAAGACTATCCGATGACATTTGTCACCTTAATGTACAAGAATCGTTGACTTTATTCACAGAATGGTATATATTAAGATCTTTTAGTCGCTGCGGGTCAGTCATCGAGTATAATTCTAAGAATGTCGTCCAACAAATAAATACAGGATGTTTATAAATGAATATCGGAGTTTCAACGCTTTATAATATTTATTATGAAATGAAATGTCGTGTGACGAGGACCTCCCGTCGGGTAGACCGTTCGCCTGGTGCAAGTCTTTCGATTTGACGCCACTTCGGCGACTTGCGCGTCGATGAGTATGAAATGATGATGATTAGAACAACACAACACTCAGTCCCTGAGCAGAGAAAATCTCCGACCCAGCCGGATTGACAGTCTGTCGCGCTGACCACTTTTTTTTTTTCATTGTCCATCACGCTGCCGATTTTTTTTGTTTTTTTTGTCTGACTTTTTTGTAATCAATACATAACAATGGCGCTACTCATTACGCTTTTTATTTTTTTTATTTTGAACAGGATGGCAGGGTAAACAAACAATCTTTATTGGTACAATTGTGCTGTCCTATGGATAAGAAAAGTATCGAGACAGCAAAAACAATTTGGAAACCAAAAAATCAACGCAAAGGCCGCCCTCTGTTTTTTCTTTTTTTTCTTGTAACAGCAATAAAGTAAATGACAATCCTAGTCACGGGCGGACACCCCAGCTATCGGGCGGATTGTGAAAAACACTTCCTAAAAAATTGGAAAAGTAAGTTATATATTTCGTATGACTCCGTATGAGCTCGTGTTGTTCTTGTAAATACATCCAATAATCCATCACGGACTTAATATCGTACGAATACAAATATTCCGTCGCATGTCCAGCGATCCAATTGACCGCATATGTCTTTTGTTTGGGAAAAAAAGTCTTGTCCGGTAGAAAAAGTACATCCGATGTGATTTCTGTGTAGTTAGTGCGCCGAAGGAAGGCCAGTATTCGAAGCGTCAGCATCCAGACGTCCTCGCTGCGCCACACACTAAACCATGTTCTTCCGTTGCTAACAGTCCACAGTTGGTGCAAAGAGGAGAATTGACCGTATGAATTGTATGTAATCGACTCCTGGTCACAAGTTTTCGGTTTATAAGAATATACCACATCGATCTCGCTGCTGTTGACAGTAATGGAGTATGCACTGCACACCAAATGTGGTTCCACGTTCTCGACAGGTATTTGAATTCCATTATATTGCGGCCATGGTGATCCATCAAGCATCTATAGATCTCCCGAGACGTGGGTCTTCTCGTCGAGGGTACTTTCAGACGAACATAACTGTAATCAACAAGAAATGAGGCAATGTGTGCAAGAGAAGGCGAAATATTGCCCATCGCAATAGGGGGTTCGTACGAAGGCGGAACAAGTACTTCTATCAGAGCTGACGTTATGGTATGCCTTCTTTGTTGCCAATTTCGTATTATCGCTCGCATGTAAAGCGCCACAGCTTTGTTTCTCACGTTTGTGAGGTTGAGGCCACCGTTCCGGAACTGTAGCGTTAACGTATCATACTTGATCTTAAAAAACATCCCAGTACTAACATAGTAACCAAAGGCAGCCATGAGGCGATCTGCAATACCCTTCGGTATTGGTAGGATCTGCGCCAAATGGGGCAGTCGTGACGCTATGTGAACGTTGGTGTATGCCACACGTTGGATCATGTCAAAGGCTCTCAGTGAGTTGTTGCGTATCGTCAGACGAACATTCTGCAGAAGACACCGAGAACTCGCCGCCGCTGACCGCCGCAGTGAACGGGTAAATGTAATCTCCAGACATCTCAGCGATTCCACCGTCGGAAACGGTCCCGGTACGTCTTCCAGACCCCGTCTAATGTGCATAATTTTGGATTTCGTCATGTTAACGACACTGCCTGCCGCCGTCCCGTAAGAGTCTAGATGTTCAACAGCCTGACGCACTTCATGTCCTGATCTGACGAGGAGGATCATGTCGTCCGCATATGCGCGACAAACGAAAGAGTTCTCATTAAGCGCTATCCCACTAAGTGAGCGCCTCATAACACACATCAGCGGCTCAAGCGCTATCGCAAACAATATAATGGAGAGTGGGCACCCTTGTCGGACTGAGCTGTTAATAGGAATCGAGCCCTCTTCCCGGCCGTTTACAATCACCTTCGATGTAGCCCCTCGTATTAGCCTCATAACGATGGAGATGAAAACACGTGGAATCGCCATTCGGCTCATGACTGACGCCAAGAAGTCATGGTTTATCTTATCGAACGCATGATCTAAGTCCACAGATATCATCGCTGCTCGCATTTTACACGTTTCCGCAAGCTCGATAACGTCACGGTATTCACTTAACGCAGAGAAGATGTTGCTTCGTACCCCTAGGCAAGCCTGATCAGGGGATATTATCCTGGATATCGTCAGCTTGAGACGAGATGCTAGCAGTCTTGCAAAGATTTTATAACCGGTGTTTAGCATAGTGAGAGGCCGATATTGATTAACATTGCGACTCCCCGCCATCTTCGGGATGGGAAGAAGAAAGCCCGTCACAAAATCCGACGGTAGGCGCGTGTCCGGACGCATCGCCTCATTGTACATCGACACCAACTGTGGCATCACCATATCCACGAATTCTCGATAAAACTCTAGCGTAATACCATCTGGCCCTGGTGATTTATGGGCCGCTCCTTTTGTGAGTGCCACCTTTATATCGTCTTCTGTGAGTGGCTCCATAAGCGCTGCCTTATCCGTCTCTGTCAGTGTCGTTTGCAGCTGTTGCAGTATCTCTTCTCCCACGAGACGGTCCGTCGGTGTACCGGCATAGAGGTGGCGGAAATGCTCTAAAAATTAATTTGCAATGTCCTGTTGTGTTGTCAGTTGACGGCCATCTAAACCGTGGAGCACTGTTACCAAAGCCCAGCGGTAACGTTTATATTCCCGCGCCACATGGTGCATCGAAGTACGTTCCCCAGTGATGGTGTCGAGACATCGTGCCCGTATTGGGATGCCACCCAGTCGTCGTGGCGTGATCGATAGGATTTGTGCCTTGACCCAATGAACTTCCGCTTGATGTTCTGGAGACGGCACCTGGAAGGACAGCTCACGAAGCATGGTGTAATAATAATCAAGAGTGTCTCTTTGCCATCTCGTCTTATCCAGACCATACTGTATGAGAGCTCTTCTTATTGCCGGCTTAGTACACTCGAGCCACCATTGAAGCACGGAGGTATATGTTGGTAGACGGCGTTGACATGTGGCCCATACCTCCTCGACTCTCTGACGACATTCAGGGTCTGCCAAAAGTGACGAATTGAGCTTCCATGTCCCACGGCTTCTTCACACACTTTGCCTAGGGAGTGATATGGTACAAATGTAAGCCAGATGATCAGTAAATGCCACAGGCCATCGTTCCGCGTCGACCACCTTATCCTGTAGGCCAACCGAAACATATATTCGATCGAGTCTGCTCGCCGAGTGACCGATATAAAAAGTATATCCCTCACGGTTCCAATGAATCATGTCCCAGGTGTCGCTTAACTCCAGATACCGGCATAGCACATGCAATTCACGACAGGTATTGTAATGTGGAGTCTGGTCTTTTGGGGCAAAAACACAATTGAAGTCACCACCTATAATGAAATGATCGAATCTGCCGGTAAATAATGGCACAATCTCTTCCGAATAATATCTCGCACGCTCCCGTCTGTTGTCGGTGCCGGAAGGGGCATAAACATTGAGAATGCGAATTCCATTAACAGTTATCGCCAGTCCTCGTGCCGAAGGTAGATAAGCCATGTCGCGAACCGGAATCCCGTCCCGGACCAATATCGCCGTTCCACTGTCGTTGTTCGAGTGCGGCGAGGTGTAGGAGATGTAGCCATGGACTTCCTGGAACTCAGGAATGTAGATTTCCTGCACTATCAGTATATCCACATCCGACGCGTATATCATGTCCCTAAACAACTGCTGTTTCACGGGCGATCTGATGGTATTTACATTCACTGTCCCTATTCTGTATGCCTGGGGTCGAGTAGCTGTCATCTCCACATGATGTTAAAATGACAAAGTTTCACCGTATCGACAGTCCCTTTGCACATCCGCAGAGGGTCGCCAACGGATTTGTCCCTGTGGTATTAGGTTTCTTGAGATACAGACGGATGCGAGTCCCCACCAGTAGAATGGTTCGCATCGGTGATTTCGTCGTCCTGTTCATACCAGCTGATATCATTGGGGTGCTCCAAATTTTCCTTTGCAGCATTGATGAGTGACAGCTGTTGTTCTTTCGCAGCTTTAGACTCCACCGCAGAAGGGGTAGCAGGCTCCTGAGCGGATGCATCGTCTGAGCGACATGACATCTTTTCACTGTCGGAATTCATATGGTCTGCGACATCCGAAGCTTGTGGTTCCAAGTCAGACAGGTCCATAGTGTTAGTCTCCTCTGGGCTCCCAATAAGAGAAGATAGCGTCTCCGCTGAGTTTAGTCGGCGCTTCTTGCGGCGCTTTGGCGAGCGTTGTTTGCGGGCCCTAACCTCGGCCTCTGGTGTCGGTGAATCTTGTCTCTCCTGCTGTCTCGCCGTCGCCACAACGCCCTGGGGCCGTTCCACTTCAGCTTCCATGCCTGTTGTGATGCTGTCAACCTCTTTTTGCACCACCTGTAATGTCTGGGATTGGAGGTTGGTCTGAGCCATTCCTTCGTCAGTGGGGTCCGAAGGCGCGTCAATCAACTGCGGCGTCGGTTCGATAGTGCGTTCCGACCTCGGCGTCACCTCCCCGCGAAGCGCCGCCACCTGAGTCATCGGCAGTGACGTTGGTGTAGTCGGATTCTGGAGGTCTCCGCTGGGGAGTTGCACGAGTCTCCTCTACATACACGCAGATCGAAGATGTCCTTCACCACCACACCCGGAGCATGTTCGGGGCTGTCCATCATAGATGGCAATAGCTCGAAAGCCGCCGATGTTGATGTACGATGGCACATGTTTCGTAAGGACAATTCGCATCTGTCGGACACCATTGAGCACTGGATACGTGCTAAAACTTGCCCAACGTTGGGCCGTATGACTGATAACTCTGCCATATGGCTGGAGCGATTCAGTGACCAAAGATTCTGGTACTTCGAAAGGCAGCTCGAAGACTCGCATCGTATGCACGCCCAGGCACGAATGAGCGACTAAAACTTCGCCAATATGACCATCGGAGTGTCGGAACTGGAATCCTCGTTTGGCGGCTTCAATGATCCTATCTCATGCTGCGTCGTCAATCATCTTTACGTAAAGAGTGCTGCTCACGATTGATAAATGAATTCCAATAATCTCCGTGTAATTAAGTTGCACTTCGTCCCTCAAGAAACGTTCGATTTCGAAAGCCTTCAGTCGTGCATACTCGTTACAGAACGTGAACTGTATCGTGGTTTTTCGGAAATTATGTGCCATGGCGTTCGATTCAAACAGTAACACACGCGAGTGACGACGGTCTAAACACCGCTTCTTCCGCAAACGTTCGCAGCCGGGACGTAAACAAGTCCGAGCTGCTCCGCGGCTAAAGGCGGACTGCCCACTCAGCTACCGGGGGCGGACGATATTTATTATTAAACTCACAGTTATGAATGGTATGTCAAACGAAAGAGCAACTCAAATAGTTTCAACATAAACCTTATAAATGTTCAATGTGAGCACCATTTCTCACACGGCACACATCAAGACTATAGCCGAATTCTTCCCAAACGTTGATAAGTCTGTCTTCAATGATTGTAGCAACAGCTGCTTCAGTCCGGTTTCTTAATTCAGGGAGGTCTGCTGGTAGCGGACACACGATCCTTGAGGAAGCCGCAAAGGAAAAAGTCGCATGGCGTTTGGTCGGGTGAACGCGGAGGCCACGCAAAGCACGCCCTGACACTGGGCCCCTTGCGGCCTATCCAGCGCTTGGGTACAGTGAAGTACAACAATTGCGTACTTCGCTATGCAAGTGAGGCGGCGCACAATTTCGCTAGAAAATGAGGTTATCTGGCTGTGCCAGTTACAGCAGGTTCACCAAAAATGAAAGACCCGTAAACTTTCCACCGGTATACGGCGCAAAAAAGCAGTCATTTTAAAGGAATCTCGTAGCATTTGTACCGTCTAGTGAGGAATTTTTCAGCCCCAGTTGCGCACATTGTGAGTGTTAACATGTCCACTAAGGTGAATGGTCGATTCATCACTGAAGACAACATGATCCAGAAAATCTTCAGTGTCGTGAAACAACATCTCGTTTGCGAAGTTGGCACGTAATCCATGGTCTGCCGGCTTTAGAGCCTGTAATAACTGTAAACGGTAAGGACGTATTTGTAGGTGTTCTCTTAAGACTTTTCAAACAATCGACACGGGAACTTGTAATTCACGACTAGCCTTCCAGACTGATATCTTTGGGCTACGACTCTCTCACTCGCTCAACAGTCTCTTCACTAACTCTTGGTCGTCCTGTGCTCCTCCCTTTACAAAGGCCGCCGATATCTTCAAATTGATTATATCATCTACGAATGTTATTATTACTTAGAGGATCATAACTGAACTACAGCCGGAACGCACGTTGCACAGTTACCACAGAGTCCGTCTTTTCGAACTGCAAAACACAAAACGATATCTGCTCACTAGTCGCAATCTTCGCTACTACCGCTATCTAGCGGATTCCTGCGGAAAAGTTGCGCGCTGCACATGCGCACTTGTGCCAAACACAACTGTTTGAAGCGCTGTTTAATTAGACATATCATTTATAACTGTAAGTTTAGTGTAATAAATATTATAAAGCGTTAATAACCCGATACTGATTTATAAACGCCCAGTATTCTGGTTCATATGTCAAACAGCCCCAGTAGCTGCATAATGCTCTTCCATAGAGAAATCTATGTTCACATGTACGATGTTTTGACACTGGGAATAAACAGGAGAGTCCGCAGATCGTGGTCGTGCGGTAGCATTCTCGCTTCCCGCGCCCGGATTCCCAGGTTCGATTCCAGGCGGTTTCAGGGATTTTCTCTGCTTCGTGATGACTGGGTGCTGTGTGCTGTCCTTGGGTTAGTTAGGTTTCAGTAGTTCTAAGTTCTAGAGGACTGATGACCATAGATGTTAAGTTCCATAGTGCTCAGAGGCATTTGAACCAATAAACAGGAGAGAAGCACGTCCGAATTGTGGAGAGCTTAAGTCAATAACATCCAATTGTATTGCCAATGTATAAATGTGTGTTGTTGTAAACTATGAGGATGCAACTTACAGAGTTCACATGAAGTGACGTTAGTAAATTGGTCTGAAACACGTTCCACCAGGAACTCAGTCGGTCAACATCATACAAGCTGAACAGTTTTTGTTTGCTTGTTGAGACGTTTATAAATTTATTATTTGTAGCTACAAATCTCTCTCGTTGAACTATGAGTTCAGGTCGAAGCCTCTGAGCAGTGCTTCTTCAACAGCGTGTTTTACGCAACGCTGACATATCTTGCTATCTCTGCCTTCGTGCTTTTGTTCACCATTTAAGAGTTACAAGAGGGGCGTGCGGAAGGTGTGACACGGCACTGAATACTTTCACTTGTGTAAATTGGTTCACAGAATTTCGATTACGCTTAGTGACTCTGAAGTCGTGTGTCATTAAGTCTCTACATCAACAGGTACAAATAATCCACAAGCCACTGTACAGTGCGTGGCGGAGGGTGATTTGTACTAGTGTTGTGTATTACCCTTTATTCCATTCACATTGTGAGCGAAGGGATAATGACTTCCTAAATTTATCTGCCCACATCTAATTTGTCTCATCTTATTTTCATCATTGCTGTACGAGGTGTTCTATGGTGTCACTAAAATGACTGCAAAGTCACTTCCAAAAAAATATATTGAAAAAAATTTTAATATTGTACTGTGTCAGAACATCGAAAACTATACTGGAGAACTCAAAGTTTTGGCCACGGCTACAGTGGCCTTCTTCTGATGTGCTTCACCCGAGGCTAGTGAAATTATAAGAGTTGTCTGGTTTTACAGAGATTTCCATTAAGATTTCGTGTTGTTGTTGTGGTCTTCAGTCCAGAGATTGGTTTGGTGCAGCTCTCCATGCTACTCTATCCTAAGCAATTTTCTTCATCTCACAGTACCTACTGAAACCTACATCCATCAGAATCTGGTTAGTCTATTCATCTCTTGGTCTCCATCTATGATTTTTGCCCTCCATGCTGCCCTCCAATACTAATTTGGTGATCCCTTGATGCCTCAGAATATGACCTACCAAGCGAACCCTTCTTCTAGTCAAGTTGCGCCACAAATTTCTCTTCTCCCCAATTCTATTCAATACCTCCTCATTAGTTATGTGATCTACCCATCTAATCTTCAGCATTCTTCCGTAGCACCACGCTTCTAAAGCTTCTATTCTCTTCTTGTCCAAACTGTTTATCGTCCACGTTTCACTTCCATACATGGCTACACTCCATACAAATACTTTCAGAAACAATTTCCTGGCATTTAAGTCTCGATGTTAACAAATTTCTCTTCTTCAGAAACGCTTTCCTTGCCATAGCCAGTCTACATTTTATATCCTTTCTACTTCGACCATCATCAGTTATTTCGCTACCCAAATAGCAAATTCTTTTACTACTTTCAGTGTCTCATTTCCTAATCTAATTCCATCAGCATCACCCGATTCCACTCGACTACATTGCAAGGGGAGGATTTATATTGCCGTTGCAACCTCTCCTGAGACAAGATGGTCCACTGCTGTTGTAGCTAATCCTTGTTAATCTGGCAATAGGACGGAAATGATTTTCAGACTGGTCCCAAATATCTTATCCAGGACAGATCTGAGTGTCTCACTAGCCACTGGATTATGCACACAGTTCATAGACACTCATTCCATTTGAAGAGCATTTTTCCTTTTGAAAAATGGCAAATTGTTGCCATCGCGTGAGAGGTGTCGTATAAGGAAATAAGTACCGTTGAGCCGTCAGATTTCTCTCAGCTTCTTCAATGACCTGTAGCCATACCCGATGGCTCCCCAAACTATGATACCTTGCGTAACACCGCTCTGACTCCAAAATTTGGAAATATTGGGAACTGCACCAAGGTCGTCCCTGTACTCACTGACAATGGTCGTCAACTCATTGACTTCGGTCGTCAGGAGTAGTGCGCAACCTCGATGCGACGCCATTAATCAACAGTCCATGCATCTCTGCCACGGAAGCACTTGAAACGCACCATTTTATCCTTGCTACTGCTAGTCAGCGACCAATGGTGATAGATAGAAGACAATGTGGCAGGGACCCCATTACTTGTTCTTCGAAGGCATGTGGAGATGGCAAGTGGAGATGTGCAAGAATTACGATGTGGTTAGTGCACAATACGACGATCCTCTCTAGTGGTTCTCAAACATGGTCAGCTGGAAGCATGATGACGAGTGTGCAGTCTCTCAAGTTCGCATATCATGGACCACTGGGCCACTGTCACATCTAAACGGCCAAAAAATGTGGATGTAGAGCGATTCGACAAGCTGGCGAAACAGAGGCCCACAGATGGATCCCTCTGAAACTCTGTCAGGTGCTGTTAAAACTGTCTCATATAAGCACGCTCACATAAGTAGACTGGATCTTCACGTCCCTGAGAGTGATCGCTCAACACATGAAGCTGATAACTCTCATTCATAGCCTACCAACAACAGTAGAAACTCTAAACAGGAAACCTTCTGTTGGAATTTCTATCTGTCACATACAAACATATTTAAAGGGTGTTTCACTTTTTTGTCAGTTTGTGTATATCGTCATAGCTGCTTGGCAATATACTGAGAGAGCAAAGGTCGTGGGATACCATCTAATATCGTGTCGTACTTCATTTTGTCCTGCGTAGTGCCGCATTTCAACATAACATGGACTCAACAAGGAACACTGAGCCATGCTGCCACTATAGGCGTCCATAAACGCGAAAGTGTTGCCTATAGAGGATCTTTGGACGAACTGACCTCTCCATTATGTCCCATGTAAGTTCTATGGGATTCATGTCTGGATGGACAAATCATTCACCCGAACTCTCTAGAATGTTCTTCAAACCAATTGCGAACACCTGTTACCCAGCGATATGATATTTTTTGGTAACATGGAGTCCGTGGATAGCTGCTAATGGTCTCCAAGTACCCAGACATAACCATTTTCAATCAGTGACTCTCAGTCTGCACAGTGCCTTGTTGACAACTTGGTTTCAGAACTTCAGGGGGCCTGCGCTTCACTCGAAACCTATCATCAGTTCTCAGCAACTGAAATAATTACTCATCTGACGTGGCCACGGGTTTCCAGTTGTCTAAGGTCCAACTGATATGGCCATGAGGCAGGAGAGGCGCTGCAGGCGATGTCGTGCTGTTAGCAAAGGCACTCGCGTCGGTCGTCTGCTGCCACAGCCCATGAAGCTCAAATTTCGACGCACTGTCCTAAGGATACGTTCGTCGCAAGTCTCATCTTGATTTCTGGGGCTATTTCACGCAGTGTTGATTGTCTTGTTAATGCTTATCTGTTAAGCGCTGACAACTCTACTTAAACGCTGCTGCTCTCGGTCGTTACGTGAAGGCCGCCGGCCACTGCATCGTCGGTGTGACAAGTAATGCCTGCAAATTATTATCCTCGGCATACACTTCACACTGTGGATCTCTGACTATTTAATTCCCTAATGATTTCTGAAGTGGAATATCCCTTGTGTCTAGCTGCAACAATCATTTCTCTTTCAAAGTCTGTTAATTGGCATTCTGCAGTCGCAGTCACATAGGAAACCTTTTCACATGAATCACCTGAGTAGCAATGACAGCTCTGCCAATCCACTGTCCTTTCATAGCTTGTGTAAACGATACTACTGTGCTCTGTGTATGTGCATATCGCTGTTGCTGTGACTTTCGTCACATCATTGTAAATCTAAAAAGTAGAACAGTAGGACTTATCAAACTAGTGTCTAGGTTGCTGTTTCTATACAGATTCGGCACTGAACGTATTTAAGTATTCTATTCGCCATCTGTGATGCTGATTGTATGGAATAATAGAGCTTCAATATATATACATCAACATGTGTTACATAAGTTCAAGAATAAGGTTGTAACCTGCAACTATCGAGTTCTTTCTCTTTGTTATAGTCATATCGTGTTTTTATTCACCTTCAACGCCAGCTGTCGTTAATTACACTGGTTGGATATTTTGTTCATTTCTTTCTGTAACTACCGATGGCAATACATTCCCTCCGAGAACAGTATCATCGGCGAACGTTCTTATAGTGCTGCTGATCTTATCTGACAAATCGTTTTATATATTATTATTATTATTATTATTTATTATATTTATTTCAGGCAAACCACTGTTAGTTTCGTTTCTGGAGAACACAGACCATCCAGTACAACGTACTGTGTTGTGTCCAATATCCACTATTTCATGACTTCCTTTCATGTTATATAGGTCTTTAGACGATATTGGACGCGAAGAACTGATGCTGTGAATTCAGATATTAATTTATTCCACATACAATATCAAATAGTAAAAATAATAAGCAACTTTGTTGCTGTAGTTAGAGCGTCAGTTGCTACCAGTAGATCTGAATGTAGAAATGCATGCAGGTACAGAAGATTTATAAGTCTGCCACTCTTCTATACAATGACTGTTCAGAAGATGTCGAGCCCTGGCCGCTATGAAGGTCTCTAACTGTTGTTACATTGGCAAACAGACAGAATGGGGACAGTGCACGAATGTTCAACTCACGGACATCGGCCGCTTGAGGATTGGAGAGGGGATGCCTGCATCTCATTGCCAGCGGTCTACGTGGCAGCACCCTCGTGCCACGACGGATACTGAAGGAAATGCAGTTTCGTAACTGGCGGTGCGCGTGGCTGAAAGTTCGGCCGACTAGATAGTGGATAACACCGCATACTGCACCAATCACGTACCTGCTTGGTACTCCAGACAATGGTGTCTTCGCTGGAAGACCTCCGATGCCCCGACGACAGTGTAAGACGGTACTGGTAGTAATGGCTCTCATGTTTAGCTTATGCTTTTGTACAGCAGCGTATCACCCGCATATTGAGCCAGCTCATTCCCGCGGAAGTCGAGCCGCCAATGTGCCGTGGCTTACCTATAGACACGTGTCAGCGGGAAGATAACGCGCCGTGTCTCATTGCAGTGTCGGCCGGTAGATAAGGCTGCAGTGGTGAGCCCCCTGGCTGCGCAGTTTTCACAGCTCGTCTGCCGCTCGTGACACGTGTCCCGGTGCAAAGTTGACGGGCGCGGGCGTCACGGCCAGTGAACACCGGCGTCGGCCCCTGACGCACCAGCGCGGCCACAGACAGCCGCATGGCAGGGGATTAAGCTGCTGTCCCACAGCGCACTCATATCTCTGGTGCGCTGACCGTCGCGTGTGTCCAATATGCAACGCGGCCGCCCTGAAACAACGAATTACTGGCTTCCCCTATCTGCCGTTAAAAGGCCTGGTCGTACGCCTGCACCCGCTGTACCCAGTCCTACAAATAAGCGGTGACCAACCGAAACTGAACTGTCTCCGTATCTACATTGTTCTGCATTACTTTAGTCATGCTGGTTTTTACGCGGTCGGTAAGGTTTGTCGGTGAAGAACACAACAAGCCACAAATATGTTTAAGAAGTTGTATCCGAATAACGTTAACTGTTTCTGGCTATCATGCCAATCTTCCCATTACAGTAATGTGTCTGCCAGCTGTATTTCTTATGCTCCTCTAACAAAGGTTGAGCATAAAGCCTTCCTCAGATTACAAAAAGAATATTTCTAAGGTTTTATGCTAGACACAGCCAAACGGATTTTTGCGATACAATTTCACATGTGTTCAGTTTGGTGACCGTACTGCCTCTATATGATACTCAGCTTATCTCTATGACTTTTCCAATACCACTTCCGTTACCGCATCTACAGCATTTCGTAACGTACCATAACACCCTCCACATCAGAAACTGGTGAAATGATCTTTTCATCCTTAACACAACCGCTCAAAAAAGTCGAGATCAGCTATGTCTGGTTATTTAGTGACCACCATGTTGAACTGTGTTTACCGAACTAGCATCAGGTTGCTTCTTGTCAGTATTGTCCATACGTTCCTTTCTTCGTCGATTCAGCGGAAAATCTCTTCATTCCTTATCAGCCCACCTCCCCTTACTTTTCAACGTCATTCTATAGCAGCATATCTGAAAGACTTCGATTGTCTTCCATGGTCTACGATTCATTACCATACAAGTCTGCCCTCCATTGCCACATTCCCAGATACACTCCTGGAAATGGAAAAAAGAACACATTGACACCGGTGTGTCAGACCCACCATACTTGCTCCGGACACTGCGAGAGGGCTGTACAAGCAATGATCACACGCACGACACAACGGACACACAAGCAACCGCGGTGTTGGCCGTCGAATGGCGCTAGCTGGGCAGCATTTGTGCACCGCCGCCGTCAGTGTCAGCCAGTTTGCCGTGGCATACGGAGCTCCATCGCAGTCTTTAACACTGGTAGCATGCCGCGACAGCGTGGACGTGAACCGTATGTGCAGTTGACGGACTTTGAGCGAGGGCGTATAGTGGGTATGCGGGAGGCCGGGTGGACGTACCGCCGAATTGCTCAACACGTGGGGCGTGAGGTCTCCACAGTACATCGATGTTGTCGCCAGTGGTCGGCGGAAGGTGCACGTGCCCGTCGACCTGGGACTGGACCGCAGCGACGCACGGATGCACGCCAAGACCGTAGGATCCTACGCAGTGCCGTAGGGGACCGCACCGCCACTTCCCAGCAAATTAGGGACACTGTTGCTCCTGGGGTATAGGCGAGGACCATTCGCAACCGTCTCCATGAAGCTGGGCTACGGTCCCGCACACCGTTAGGCCGTCTTCCGCTCACGCCCCAACATCGTGCAGCCCGCCTCCAGTGGTGTCGCGACAAGCGTGAATGGCTGGACGAATGGAGACGTGTCGTCTTCAGCGATGAGAGTAGCTTCTGCCTTGGTGCCAATGATGGTCGTATGCGTGTTTGGCGCGGTGCAGGAGAGCGCCACAATCAGGACTCCATACGACCGAGGCACACAGGGCCAACACCCGGCATCATGGTGTGGGGCCGTGGCCGTACACCTCGGGTGATCGTCGAGGGGACACTGAATAGTGCACGGTACATCCAAACCGTCATCGAACCCATCGTTCTACCATTCCTAGACCGGCAAGGGAACTTGCTGTTCCAACAGGACAATGCACGTCCGCATGTATCCCGTGCCACCCAACGTGCTCTAGAAGGTGTAAGTCAACTACCCTGGCCAGCAAGATCTCCGGATCTGTCCCCCATTGAGCATGTTTGGGACTGGATGAAGCGTCGTCTCACGCGGTCTGCACGTCCAGCACGAACGCTGGTCCAACTGAGGCGCCAGGTGGAAATGGCATGGCAAGCCGTTCCACAGGACTACATCCAGCATCTCTACGATCGTCTCCATGGGAGAATAGCAGCCTGCATTGCTGCGAAAGGTCGATATACACAGTACTAGTGCCGACATTGTGCATGCTCTGTTGCCTGTGTGTATGTGCCTGTGGTTCTGTCAGTGTGATCATGTGATGTATCTGACCCCAGGAATGTGTCAATAAAGTTTCCCCTTCCTGGGACAATGAATTCACGGTGTTCTTATTTCAATTTCCAGGAGTGTATTTTTTCACAAGTTAAGGCCTATGTTTGATACCAGCAGACTGATTTTGTCCAGGAATGTCCTCATTTCCAGTGCCTGTCTGAGATTGTGTTCGCCTAAGTTGGTCTTCATGTATTATCTTGCTCCCAAGGTAATTCCTTAATTTCATCAGCTTTGATGTTAAGTTTAATGTCAGTCTCATTTCTTGAACTCATCATTACTTCCGCCTTTCTTCAGTCTACTCTCGGTCCATACCATGTGCTCACTACACCATTCATTCCGATCAACAGGTCCTATAGCTCCTATTCACTTTCAACGAGGATAACAAGGCCATTATTAAATCATATCATTGATATCTTTTCACCCTGAACTTTAATTCCAATTTTTAACCTTTCTTTTATTTACTTCATCATTTCATCTATTGACAGACTGAATGGTAGAGACGCGTGACTGAACCCCTATGTTATATCCTTCTTAATCTGAGTACTTTAGTTTTCGTCTTTTATTATTAACACTGCTTCTTGATTTTTGTACATATTGTGTATAGCCCATGTTTCCCTATAGCTTTCTCATTTGTTTCTCAGACTATCTAGTACCTTGCTTCGTTTTATGTCATCGGATGCTTTTTACATGTTGACAGCTCCTACAAAGGTATACTGACTTTTATTACTTCTTGCTTCAGTTATCTAGCATAAGGCCAGAAATTCCCTTCTTCATGCTTTCACCTTTATGAAATTCGTTATCTAATGCATCCATTTTCCTATACATTTTCTTTATCAGCAACTTAATTGGGGAAACACTTGTTTTTGCTCGTGACAGCTAGGTTATAGTCACTGACAAAACATGAGAAAGCAAAGGACACTGTCAAAGAAGTTTACAATTGGCCATCGTGGAATAAACTGACACTGAACATGAACGAAACAGATTCCATAAATTTCAGTATGACACTGTTAAATTAAAACGGAGATAGCACGTCTGATGTCTGCGGAACAAGCACCAAATTTCTAGGAATGTATACTGATTCTCAGTTGAATTGTTGTGAAGACACAATGATACTTACAGAATGTTATCAGCGTATTATACCCTCAGAATCCTGTCATCAGTGTATGACAGCCAGTGTCTTTTAATTACACACTATTCATTAGTTCATCAGTTAGTAATTTTTCTTAGGATAATAAATGCACAAACTATGAACATAATGTTCAAACTACAGAAACGGACCGTAAGGATAATAACCAAAATTAGTAGTTGAGACCATGGTAAAGATCTATTTAAAACCCTGTGAAAATCAAATACACCATTTCAGTGCAACACAAGTCATAAAGAACATTGATAATTGTTGCATAAAGGTCTGTATCTATAACAATGGACCAACATCTAGACTCAACTTGATTTACAAGAAAGGATAAACATAAAACACAGGACAGCATTTTCTACCAAGGAATAAAACTGTATAAATAAATTGTCGATGTGGAATAAAGAAATTAAAAATGCTGTATGTGCTATACACTGAAAGATTACTCAAAAAACAGAGAGTATGAGCGCAATAAAAAAAATTAACGTGAATAAATAACAATAGTGATACTAAAACTTCTATCATTTCACATAACAATGACCTTTTTTCTTCCTTTTTCCTTTTCCTTTTTTCTTTCATTCGCAAAAACCTTGCTCCTGTTTCTGAACTCAAGATGTACCTCATTATAGAGGAAAGATATCTCTGTTTTTCAGGCAATCAAATGAGAAATTACGGCACCCAAAACAGAAATCAAATACTATCGCTATGGTCCTGATATCAGCTGACAAAGTGTAAAGCGTTAAATTACTTACCAATGTGCGTATAGCGAGTGCAGTACGTGCAGTGACTGGGAGTGAGGAATGAGTAAACCTCGTACCACTAGCATTTTATATAATTAACAAGTTAGTTTCAAATTGTTAGCTATGGATATATGCCACAAAGTAATTGCTTTTATACAGTCTGACTCGTATTCGGGCCCATTCTGATTTAGGTTTTCCGTGGTTTCCTTAAATTATGTCAAGACAACTGCAAGATATTGCAATTTTGTCATATGATAACATGATGGAGACCATGGCTGTTGTTTGAAGACAAATGTTGATGGTGTTACGACAGCAACTAGCCACAGGTTTACTTTCAGTTCCTTTATTCAAAGGGCACCGTTACCAGTTTCGAATCATTGTGATACATCCTCAGACGGTTTACACGCTTTCTTTGTGACGTGTAATGTATTTTTTTACAGATTAATTTTCCTTAAATATAAATAATTCATAATTATGAACACGCCACATACAGATGGTAGCGTTACAGATTTTCGTTGTATGTGAATTACGTGAAACGTCGGTTCGGAGTGTTTGTTTCTATAACATTCGTCCAACAGATTTAAATGCATTCCCACTGCATTCTTGTTGTTGCACACGTAACTGTTCTCACTAACCACTTTACATTTGTCTCTGAGAAGATTTCTACCCCGTACCACATGTTTTGATACATACAAAGATCTTCCCAACACATGAGTATCACAGATTGTATCATATATTGTAACGCTTGACAATGATGTCCTATGTTTGAAAAGTGTCATATTTTCATTTACGAAACTGTAATGCCTTTTGCACTAGTACAGAGACATTGAATATTGGAGCTGATATTTTTAAATTAATTAGAAAGTTTTTTAGGACTGTATAGGAAAAATAGTATATTATTAAATTAGATTTAGCATCATGAGAATTATAGTAACATATAAATTTGCTACTTGATCTGCAGATAGGTGTACTAATACTATTTGATTTTGACGATAGAAAGTAATTTTTAGAAATTTTCCAGAAAAGAGGTGTTAGCTAGCTCTGTTTGTTCGTTAAGGATATAGTCTATGATGCTATTTTTCTGTGTGTGTATTTCTAATTCTTCTAATTTATTCATAGTGGCTCCTTTTTCTCCTAGATGTAAAATTTTTAAGTTGTCCTCAATGTTTCTGACTGAATGGTTTTCTTCAACAATATGGGCTGCAATGCTGATTTGTTCAACTTACCAAGCCTTAATGCATCAGTATGTTCTTCATACCTAATTTCAAAACTTCTGCCTGTCTGTCCGATGTAGCATTTTGGGCATGTGTCACATATGAGTTTGTATATTCCTGATATACGGTAGGGACTCTTGGAGGCATTCACATCATAGATTATTTTTTGTTGTAATTTATTGTTTGTGGAAAAGCTGATTGTGATAGTTTTCTTCTTTTGCTATTTGGTATGAATGTGGGTCTATATATGGGAGAGTAGCATATTTAGGTTTGACTTCAGTGGTACACTGATTTGGCTTGAAGTGACTGTTGTGAAGTGTATCTTTGGTTTTTGTCTCCATTTTTTTGTGTAGTTTTTCCATTATTGTTGGTTTATATCCATTATCATGAGCAACTGTTTTAATTATATTGATTTCATTCTGTTGGTCTGTGTCACTCATTGGTACTTTTTTAATGAAGCGTAGCATTGTTCTGAAATATGTCACTTTTTGTTGGTGAGGGTGGCAAGATGAGTTGCCGATACTGACATCTGTGGTGGTAGGTTTCCTGTAAATAATAAATTGATGTTTATTGTTACTATTGCAAATTTTCAGGTCAAGAGAGGTAATGCTTTTAATTAGTTTCATTTTCAACTGTGAATTTAATATTTTTGTGCATTTTGCTTAGGTCTGCTACTAATGTATCTATTTCATTGCTTGTACATTAAAAAAGCAAGATTGTATCATCAACATATCTTCTATAGTAGATAATTTTGTTTGAGATTTGCTGGTTGCTTGAGAGGAAATTTTGTTCTGTATTGTTGATGTAAATGTCAGCCTATATCCCAGCTAAGCTACTTCCCACTGCCTAACATTCATGTGGTTGATACAGTTCGTTGATGAAGCTAAAGTAATTATGCTCTAGAATAAGTGAAAGTATTTCTATGAGTACACAGATCTCTGCCACACTAATTTTCTTATATTTAAGCAGATTGTTCCTTATAATGTTAATATTCTCTTTGACAGGCATGTTCGTGTACAGGTTGACTATGTCTAGTGACGCTAATTTAGCTGTTGGTGGGATATTGATGTCTTGAAATTAGATACAAAGAACATACTGATGCATTAAGACTTGGTAACTTGGATAAATCAGCATTTGCAGCCCATATTGATGAAGAAAACCATTCAGTCAGAAACATTGTGGACAACTTAAAAATTTTACATGTAGCAGAGCAACTATGAATACATTAGAAGAATTAGAAATACACACACACACACAAAAACAGCACCACAGACTATATCCTTAACGAACAAACAGAGCTAGCTAACACCTCTTTCCTGGAAAATTTCAAAAAATTACTTTCCTCAAATTCAAATAATATGAATACACCTATGTGCAGATCAAGTAGCAAATTTATGTGTTACTGTAATTGTCATGATGCTAAATGTAATTAAATAATATACTGTTTTACCTACACAGTCTTAAAACAAACTTTGTAATTATTTAAAAAATAGCAGCACCAAAATTCAATGTCTCTGTACTAGTGTAAAAGACATTACAGTTTCGTAAATGAATATATGATCCTTTCCAAACATAGGACATCATCGTCAAATGTTATGATATACCATAGCATCTGTGATACTCATATGTTTATAAGCTCTTTGTATGTACCAAAACATGTGGTGCACGGTAGAAATCTTCTCAGTGACAAACGTAAAATGTTTATTAAAACAAATTATAAACACCTGCAACCATGTGTGTGTCGCGTGTTTATAATTATGTATTATTAAATTTTACGAAAATTAATTGTTTAAAAAACACACAACATGTCATAAAGAAAGCGTCCAAACCGTCTGAGGATGAATCACAACGATTCGAAACCGGTAACCGTGCCCATTGAATAAAGGAATTGAAAGTAAATTTGTGGCTAGTTGCTGTCCTAACACCATCAACAACTGCAAAATATTTCAGGGCCAAAGTTGACTACCTGTCCCATATTTGTCAAACTACTCTTTGAGGCTGTAAACGTTTTTATGAATTACGTTATTTTGTGGTTCTTTATTTGTAATATCCTACGTCCTTGTGAACGTGATATATGGACGAATGAAACTGTTGTTATTGGTACTACTACTACTACTAGTAGTAGTAGTAATAAGATGTTCAATTGATTGTGCTGAAATACTCCCACTTATTTGCCTTTCCTATCTGCGGGATTGTGTGGACGGTATTTTTCTAAATTACTGATATGTCTTATAAATTCTGCACATGTCTTACAAATTCTGCACATCAGGTTGAACCTTCAATTAAAAGACAAATAATTGTACATAACCTGCACAGTGATGCGTAGTTTGCGCACTGTGCTTGCAGATACGATACTGAAGAGGCTAAGACGAAATGTAACTGTTAGAAAAAGGTTTAAAGTATAAAAACGCGGCATAGTTAAATACAAACACTATAAAACAAATCCTAGCAGAAATTAAAAGAGGCATTGAAAGGTTCAATTAGATGGCTCTGAGCACTATGGGACTTAACATCTATGGTCATCAGTACCCTAGAACTCAGAACTACTTAAATCTAACTAACCTAAGGACATCACACACATCCATGGCCGAGGCAGGATTCGAACCTACGACCGTAACGGTCACGCGGTTCCAGACTAGCGCGCCTAGAACCGCACAGCCACATCGACCGGCGGTCCTATTAGATTGAATTTGGATGTCGGACACTGCTGCAGAGTTGATAAAACATTGTTTACAGAACCAAACAGAGCACAAATTAAAAGTATCCAATCTGAAAACATTGAAGCTATGTTAGAAAACAAAAATATTATCCTTATTAAAACCAATAATAAGAGCACGCTCTGAAAAGAAATGGCTGCAAGTTTTTTAATCTGCTCCCAATGTCGGTTGAAGTATTATATGCTACACATATTACTCAGTCGGCTTTCCTGTACCGCTGACGCAATTTGCGACACTCTGCCGCTATAGGGCTTGGAATTATGACGTGTATCACGGCAGTGTGTAACGCACCTATGTCGGCGCGTGATAAACAGACTCGAATGCTTCCTCCTGACATGAAACAGAGGGGACTGGACATCTGTCAACAACAGCGTTGAGCGTAAGAGTGGTGGATTCTTTAACAGCATTGTGACAAGTGATTAAAGTTCTGTTTACCATTCTGACCTCCAGAACAAGAGCGTTTCGACGGAGTTTTGCCTTAAAGGATAACTGACACAAAACCTGCTCAAGACTATGCCATCAACAGGCAAAGTAATTCTCAAACTCTTCTGGCATGTTCAAGATATGGTGCATTTGGATTTCATGCCCGAAGGCAGCGCCACAAACTCCACAGGGTACTGTGAGACTCTCAGATATATGAATGTACGAATTCGAAGAGTTCTTCCAAACATTTAGCACCCTTCCCTTCAGTAAGACAATTCCAGTCCATACACGATCGTTGCGACATCTGCAACGATCTGACTCCAAAGGGTCACTGTCATGGATCGTCCAGTATACAAACCAAACCTGACCCCATTCGATTTTCATCTGTTTTCAAAACTTAAAGAACACGTTCACGAACTTCACTTTCATAGTGATGTTTGAACAACTGGTCTCTCGTTGGAAGGAATGTGTTCGTTGCCAGAGTGAGCATGTTTCTTTTATTATTATTATTATTATTATTATTATGGCTTTCGAGACGTGCTCATGCAACTAACTCAGTGGTGCTATGTCATGTGTGACGATACGAGCGTAAGAACAAAACAACACGCAGTCCCCAATCAGAGGAAATCTCCGACCCTGCCAGCGCAGCTACCGAGGCGTACAGGATGACTATGTTGAGAAATAAATAAGAACGCATGAAGAACAAAGATCGGATGAAATTCCTTTCATTTGAAAAGCCTTAAACGTTTTTACCTAAATAATTCGGAGGACTTATTTTTTCTACATGATCTTAATATTACCGCGATAATAATACATGATAAGTACATCAGCAAAACTAGAACCGGTTTCGCGAAAAAAGGATCATACTGAGATGACTTAACAAAAGAGTAGATATCTGGGCTTTTTTGTTTCCTAAGAAAGAAGAAAGACTAGAATTTTCCTAAGTTATGGATACAGTATCTCCGAGCTTATCTGCAGCCGAAGTTGTTAAGTTTTTAAAAGAATGTTGGAACTCTTTCTTCTTAAATGTTATTGAATTTTAATAATCACATATACTGACAACAACAACTTCACACAATGGGTGTTAGTCCAGCTGGTATACAGGCCGATATTTTTGTTGATGACTTAGAAACAAAGTTGATTATTAAATTTCATTACTTTGAAGATCAGTTCATTTGCTGCAAATGCTCACAGCGTCCTAATAATAGTATATGCCAATGTGGAAATCATACATGCTTCTCATGAGAGTTATGCTTTAAGCTTCCCAAAACTTTAATCAGTAATGAAACCGATCCTATTATCAATGTGGATCTCACGATCACTAGAAACCAGTAGGCACAAGTGAGCAAATACAAGAAACCTATGTGTAACAATAAAATTTCACGCGCTAAATATGGCAGGCAATGTTATCCTAAGAACGTTTCTCGCTGTAATGATTTTCCATCTTGTTGTGTTCTCCTTGGACAGATAGGAAAAGCACGAGGAGTTAGAACTACGTAAAAACTACCTTAACGAATGGCTACACTGAAAATGACTTAATACTGCCATTCAAAGGATAAAGAAAATACAACAGCCTGAACACTGTTACACAGGCGACAGTGGAGAGTAATACAACATTTATTCCTACGACATATTATGGGAAACTATCAAAATATATACAGAAACAATTTGAATACCAGCTGTTAGATATTCTTACCAAATAAAAAACACCTTGAAATTCCGGATAATTCATAAGACTGTCAGTTAAATAATAAATATTCGCCGCGCGGGATTAGCTTAGCGGTCTGAGGTCCTGCCGCCATGGACTGTGCGGCTGGTCCCGGCGGAGGTTCGAATCCTCCCTCAGGCATTGGTGTGTGTGTCTGTCCTTAGGATAATTTAGGTTAAGTAGTGTGTAAGCTTATGGACTGATGACCTTAGCAGTTAAGTCCCATAAGATTTCACACACATTTGAACAATAAATATTCAAAGTCTGATGTGTATAAAATAAATGGTGTTGCCTGTTGACTTTCAATTCAAATTACAAAAGCACACAGTTAAATTTCATTTCGTTTAGTCTATTAGAACACAAGAACATTGTTGCAGACATAGAAAACTGCAGATTAATTTTATATTTTGCATCGAAAGGCCGTTTACCAAAACTCATTTCAAATAGTGCTGTACTAACACGGGCATATTTCATGCTGAAGTCAGTGGACGGTCATAGCGGCGTATTTCAGAATTATCTCGCAAATGATTCGTTTCAGAACCCACGACTACTCGAATGTCTTTGGTTCTATTGTCATATAGTTCGTCCTGTATACAACGAGATGAATGGCGTCTTTATAATAACGTTATCTACTCCCACAACCATTATGGACATATATGTAGCTACGGATAAAAAGTCTTTGCAATTCTGAAAATTTATGAGTAATCCTGAAACTACAGTAACGTTAACAAAATGAGTAGCAAAAGTATTTACTTCATCAGTCCAAATAATACGTAAAAAGTGTCACATTCAAGAATATCATTAGAAAGGAGGGAAATTATTCTTTAACATCTCTTCGATGTCGAGATTATTAGCGACGTAGCACAAGCTGGGATATCTGGAGCAGATAAACTATGTACTTTTTTTTTAACCGAAGAAACCAGGGAAACACTAAATACGTGTGGTGATATAAGCCCCAATTGTACTGAACGCGAGTCCAGTGCCTTACGCGCTGTGTCACGTCGGTTTTACAAAACAAAACTTCCTGCGGAGAAACCACGGAAAACCCGAAGCAGATGGTTGGAGTCATGTGAAAAAACCGATAACACTCATACACGAAGTGTAGTTATTTCTAAATTCGTACAAACAATTTCAGTTAGCCAAACACCATCAAGCGTATCGAACGTACCCGTATACGAACAGTAGCGTAAATATTTTTCTTCAATAACTCGCACGTCAGTAACAGAATAAAATCTTTACAGTTTAATAACAAAACATAACTAACTCGACAACATACTATTGCCGCTAATAGTTCTTCCGTGACAGTGCTACTTTCGTAAAATAAAGAACAATTGCCTTCAGTCACAAATAGCGATTTTATTTGAGTGCTTGATGCATTTCGAGCCCTGGGGGCTCACATTCAGGGACTTTGCCACTCTGCATCAATGTATTCCAAATTTGGATTAATTTTAGTCATGGTAAGATCACACTGTGGATACAAGTTGCGAAACTAAGACAAAACGAAAAATATCTTATTGTTTCAGTGGCGGATGCATCATTAAGAAGTACGATATGAAAAGACTTATTTATGTACATTCATACATTTTTCACTCTACACCACATTTGTAAGCACAAGGCAAAACAAGTCGTAAGATTTCAAATGTAAACAAGTTTCATTTCTACAAATGCACGGGTGCTGTTATTTCAAAGAAGATAGAAAGCTTTTATATTAATGATTACAAATAGAATGGTATCATTTATATAATAAATGTTTGTGATTGGGTCAAATACGGCTGCAAATTATGAAATGGTTTCACTATATAGTACTTGTTTCCTTATTGAGAACTTGTGGTTGTGCTCAACTCTATTTGTTTATTCAACATTTTTTCAGATGATTTTTTTGTGTAACATTATTTCTTATTATTCTAGCTGGTGAAGTATTGTGTTCTGTATGGAGTGCAGATAAGATGTTGCGGATCCCACTTAGACTGTGTCTATTACGGTGCAAGCTATTAGATTCCCCATGAACAGTAATCTTAACTCAGTCAGTAAATACAAACACCGAAATACAGAAACTTGAGGAATATACAAACTACAATTTAACAGTTGCTCTGCATTTTATTTAAGTAAAAGAGGAAACCTTTCCGTAGAGGTTAAAAAGAACACATTAATGCTTTTACACTAAACCAATTCCAGAAATCCGTAATATCTTACCTAGTGTACGTTAATATACAAATAGTAAGTGAAATCCTCAACAGCATAATTGACACTCTACACAGAAAACAATGGTAAAAACTTGATCAACTGGAATGACTAGAAATAATGTTACTCGAAGCAAAAGCTTCTGAAAAAATGTTGAATGAATAAATAGAGTTTAGCACAGCTACAGTTTCTCACTAAAGAAATAAATATTTATACTGAAAAGGCACTGCGGCGTCTACAGCTGTTACCAAATACACGAAATGTATTCGAAGTTTCGAATACGGGCAACCGTCAGCTGTGGAATGGATTGACGTCAGTGAAAACTGGTGCCAGATCTTAAAGACTATTGACCCTTGGTAGATTCAATCATTCTCTAACGAAACTTTAGTTTTAGAATTCAATTGGTCTGGTTATACCTGCATCTATGTATCTTATTCTCTATACATGGACTGTATGTTGGCGTTAATGAGATGACTAAACTGGTCGTGTGAATAAAAGAACAGTTTTTGAAAACATATGACTATTTGGTGATTGTTCTTTGGTAGACACCACATTTGTTTCACTCAATGACTTTCCGTCAGTATGAATTTGACCTCTCCGATAGGAGATAACGAATCCTGTTGCAAATCTGATACACCGCAAACAGTTTGATTAGTCGTCTCATCAGGAACGGTATCAAAAGCCTTCTGTGAATTTATAAATATGGGACCAATGTGAGAACCGCTGTCCACAGCAACTATTACTTTGTATGAATGATGAACAAACTGTCTTTCACAAGAATGATATTTTCTGAAGCCGTTATGATTGTGCGTCAGTAGATCGTTTTCTTCGAGGAAATTCACGTTGTCCGAAATAGTATATGCCCCAGGGTTCTACTGCAAAACGACGTCATTGATATGGATCTAAAATTAAGCCAGTTAATTATGTTTCCTTTCTCGAGTACTGGCATGATCTGTCCAACTTGACAGTTTGTACATGCAGATTTTTAGTCTAGAGAGCCATTGTAGAATATGATTGCTAAGCATACTCTCAAAGGTAACCAATTGGCATACCGACTGGACCGGAAAGACTGCCTTTATTATGTGATTTAAGCTACTGAGTTACACTTATGGGCACGTGTCCTTACTTAAAAATTCGCAGTAGTGCCTATCACTTCCGTTATACCACAATGAGCCAAAACATGTTGTTCCAGTTTTCTAACTGCTCGATATGGATTCTACGAGTATTTGACATGATTACAGAGGTATATGGCACCAGATGCCTGCGCAGAAGTCAAGCAATTCCCAAAAATTACGGCGCCCGATTTGGCTTCCAGTCGGTACAGATCAGGCACATTTTCTGGCCAAGACATCAATGTGAGTTCACTACAATGTCCCTCAAACCACTTCACCACGATTCTGATCTTGTAACATGGACAGTTATCATACTGCAAGATATCATAGCTTAGGGGAGACTTCCAGCATGAAGCGATGCAGGTGATCTGCATTAGCGTTCACGTGGTCCACTGCTGCCTTGATGCCTTCGATTACTACCACAGATTCCTTGGAAGCTGAACTCAGTGAACCCCATAGTATACGTCTGCCCACACCGGCCTCCATCTGGGCGCGGTGCATGTTTCGTGCAGCCTCGATCTGGTGTAACAAGAAATTCGAATCGTTTGACATGAGACAAGTTTCTATTGATCCACAGTGCAACCTCAACGATGCTGTGCCCATTTTAATCATAACTCACGGTGTCGTTGGATCAACACAGGAATATGTAATGCTCATATGATGTAGAGCTCCATATTCAAGAAAGGTGTCCTCAGAAACGCTTTGAAACGTCCCCTTTGAACAATTATACAAGACTGTGCTTAAACTGACACACAATATTTTTAGCGCAACGCAATCTGACTTTCAAAAATCCCTACAAAAGAATGGCCCTGACTAACATTAACCTATACCTTTCACAAATCACTTACCTCACCAAAAATCTTTGTTACTCGAAGTACTGCAATACAGCGAGCACCACTACTGCCAGCTAAATAAAAGATTCAAACTACGGAAGTCACTAACTACTGATAGGCACAGTTAGCAAATGAAAGATTTTAATAGAGAACAAACAATATATTTACCTTAAGAGTCATAATATATATATCAGTTCATAGCATCCAGTCTTACAAATATCAAAACTCCACCATCTCTCTCCCCACATACACCACTGCTGGCGGCTCACCTCCAACTGCCCAACGCTATGCACTGTTAACATCCAGCTGCCCAACACTACAATGGCGAGTTTTACAACAATGCCATCCAGCCACTGACTGCACACAGCACAGCCAGTGATTTTTTTATACAGAGCGCTATCTCGCGTTACCAATAAAAAAAACTAAACAGCCTACTTCCATAGCCCCCATGCACCCCACAAAAAATTTTACAAATTGTTTTGGGCAGTGGCCAATACAGATTTGAAAAAAATTTCATGATTACAATAAGAAAGAAATGGACGACACCCAAAGCGAAATCCTGGCAGGGTCGTCATATGAAACGTCCCCTTTGAACAATTATACAAGACTGTGCTTAAACTGACACACAATATTTTTAGCGCAACGCAATCTGACTTTCAAAAATCCCTACAAAAGAATGGCCCTGACTAACATTAACCTATACCTTTCACAAATCACTTACCTCACCAAAAATCTTCGTTACTCGAAGTACTGCAATACAGCGAGCACCACTACTGCCAGCTAAATAAAAGATTCAAACTACGGAAGTCACTAACTACTGATAGGCACAGTTAGCAAATGAAAGATTTTAATAGAGAACAAACAATGTATTTACCTTAAGAGTCATAATATATATATATCAGTTCATGACATCCAGTCTTACAAATATCAAAACTCCGCCATCTCTCTCCCCACATACACCACTGCTGGCGACTCACCTCCAACTGCCCAACGCTATGCACTGTTAACATCCAGCTGCCCAACACTACAATGGCGAGTATTACAACAATGCCAACCAGCCACTGACTGCACACAGCACAGCCAGTGATTTTTCATACAGAGCGCTATGTGGCGTTACCAATAAAGAAACCTAAACAGCCTACTTACAACTTGTCCCTGGACCGTCGTCAGGTTTTACACAGATCGCTGCCTATCCTGGAGGATTCTCCGTCATCTACGTTTTGTGACGAGACGTTTTCACCATGCTATTAAATAGCTTCCCATAGGGCTCACAACAGCAGTACGCTAACAGGTGATCAGCTTCTCCGTTCCAGAGATTCTCGTTTCTAGCTGCAGCGCCACAACAATTCACTCTTTGTCCCAACCGCTTATATCAGTGGATACCAGCATTTGCGGCTCGTATCTTTGCTAAAATGACGTGCCGTCTTTCGCTCAAATTCTTTTCTTGCTGCTTCACGTGCCCGAAACACAACCGGGAGTCATTCAGTCTCGCGGTGGGCAGTGATCGTAATGTTTTATCTCATCAGTGTATAGCACAACGTTTGGGAAGATTATAAACATCGTTTCGACGTTTAACGTGTGATTCGAGGAAGGCATACCAAGTCCCTGTAATCTTTCATAAGCGCTTCCAGAGATTCCTTGTTAACAGGGTAAGACTGAAGCAAATAAACTCTACCGTTTCGTTTGCATGAATCTGTGATACTGTTAAATTCTTTTGTGTTCACATTGCACAACGAACAAACAGAACAAAGTTAACACGATTCACAGAAAAATGTCTCAAAGAACTATCCTCCCTTCGGTTAGCTGTGAACAGTGGCCACAGAGAGAGAAACTTGACCACAAAGTTAAACTAAAATAAATTTCCCAAACCATGAGAACAACGGACGCTGTACGACGGGATAAAGGCTAGGAAAGAAACATTCCCATCCTTTCGGCTCTGTAATAGACTGATGATAGACGTAAATGTTAAGATCAGCTACGCCCATGAAATCCCAATGAACGCGACATTATTTGGCGCAAGCACAACAGCGCCTTGACCTTGAAATTGTGTTAAGTTGGCGATACGCGGCTCAGAGATAAGGTCTGTCCATACGTGCCGAAAATGCGGAACTGAGCACTTTGAGTCGGTTCGTATTCCTTCGGGCTCTTTCTTTAAACTTCACAAGCTACAAAAATATTTTATTCTTGACACGACGTTGCTGTGGATGTGACTGTTTACAGTCATTCGCTAGTCCATCTCAGTGAGCTTACTCACTACTGAGTTTTCTGGTAATGTAATGAGCTTTCAGTACACCTTTTACAATCTTTTTTCATTAACTCTTTAAAAAAATGCTGTATTCCGTCATGAAGTGAACATTACTAAAGTAACAAGCAGTACACGTAGAAATACATCTCTGGTAAAAAAAAAAAATTATCTAGTAATCAGCATTGGTTAATCATTTTCGATTTGGTACTATTTACGTTTCTGGTTGCAGTATTTGTGGGAGACCCCGCAACAGATCACGCGTTGCTCTTCCCTCTTAACGTTACAGCCCTCCAATTAACTCTCGGAAGCTGATCCTTCTGTTTCGTTCAGAGCATTCTAGTTTTGTGTAGCCACCAGGCTGTGAACCTCATTTCGGCTGATTGCTTTCCACTTTCACACCGTATTAACGAAGAGCCGATCCTGGCATATTGTTCACTAATCGATTACACGTTTTGTTTACGTGCCACCATTGACGATGTACGACGAGGGGCACAGTTGCCTGTAAATCGATTTCAAGAAGAAACACAAATGTTGATCTGATTTAGGTCTCGTAAAACCAGAATGAAACAGGAAACAGAGTATTCCTTTGCTGTAGTAGCTGTGCGAATGTTGCAAAGACGTAAAATACGAGTAACCGCTAATTGGAATTCAGCGCTGCAAAATGTAAATCACAAATGAGTAATGGTCTACTTAATATTTTACTTTATGTCTTGGTATGAACATACAACCTGCAAATTACGTTAAAAATTCATTTTCCCTTTTTAACAGTTAGAAGAGTATACTGACATCAGCTATCAACGTCGAAGGTGAGTGAATCCGTAGTATTCAGCTTTTTGACATTCTTGCTCATTTTAGATAGATCTTCAGTTTTATATAAACTTACCACGATATCTGTAACTTATAACACCAAATAATTAGTAAACAGTCAATTTAAATATAATTCCAGCAATTTCACAGTGACAAAAATCCGTCTCCCTCCCCTTCTTTATGTGTGAATATGGAAGTAACAAAACACCCTGCAATTTGCTGTTATCTGTGAATATCGTATACAATTTTGGTTTAGCACTGACACTGGCTGTCTCAAGGTTATAAATATCTCTGTAGAATAAACAATAACCGCTACGTGATCGAACTGGTGTGTTCTGTACTTTATATAAGCGATCGCTCATGTAGTAAATAATCACACAAACATTACAAAATCGCATACATCCAGTTTGTAATATGCCAAGCAAACGAAATTTATGTGGTTCAAATGGTTCAAATGTCTCTGAGCACTTTGGCACTTAACATCTGAGGTCATCAGTCGCCTAGAACTTAGAACTACTCAAACCTAACTAACCTAAGGACGTCTTACACATCCATGCCCGAGGCAGGAATCGAACCTGCGACCGTAGCGGTCACGCGGTTCCAGACTGAAGCGCCTAGAGCCGCACGTCCACACCGACCGGCGCTTGAATTATACTCATAGCTGCAGCACCAAGAGGAAAGGGGCGATAAAAATTATGTCGATGTGTGCCTTTGGTTACTAGATGTCGTATTAGCTAGTCTCGCGTTTTACGAGACAACGGTCGTAGACAAGAGTGATGTACTCTGACTGCAGCCAAGAGTTCCTACGGGAAGTGCCGCAGTCTACAATGTTGCCAGGTATTATTATGGCCATAATTTATGCGTATATGGTAGTAATTTCTAATAATACACTTACGGAAAAAGTTGTTCACCATTGTAAAGCTTTCCATTTCACTTAAGATGTACTGTGGCTACAGTGCATATGGAATACACGAAATTATTACGTTTACAGATCAATAGCGCAACAGGTGCTGAAAAATCCATGTTAGTACGTGGTGTAGCCTCCATGGGCAGCAATGCAGTTTCTGACTCCGGCAGGGAGTCGATCGTACAGATAGTGGGTACTACGATGGGATACTTCTTGGCACTCACACCCAACCTGTGACGTAATTCTGTAAGAGTTGTTGTTTGGCGGGTCAGACGAGTCACTCGTCGTCCTGTAATATGCCACCCGTGCTCGTTTGGAGACAAGACGAAACACTTTGCTGGCCAGGGGAGTAGCTGTACATCTTGCAATGCACGTTGAGTTTCACAGGCAGTGTGGGCGAGCAATATCATTTTCGAATGACCACTAACCTTCCTGACGCGAGATCTCCAGAAGAACGATTCTAAAATCATTCTGCACACTCCAGAATGAGAGTTGTGGCCCCTCGCATCCGTGACCTGGGCTGAGGCTAGAGCGTGTTGAAAGAATTCATTCTACGAGACATCTTACACCTGGTCTACGTCTTAAGCTCAAATCTCAAGGTATTCGTTCAAATAAACTTCGGGCTTGTAGTCAGTGGTCGTTTAATCGTACCACGATATTTAAACCGCGTGCCTACCAGTCATCTTCAGGTGTGCCATCGAAGAGTTAACCACTTCGGGTGCTCGAGCACGCCTCCTGGTTCGACCCAAAGTTCCACATCTCACGTGGTCACAACTATGCTCACTCAGTTCGTTAGACAAATATCATATAGTCTTCATAGAACGTCGAGTCATGGATACATAATCGATGGTTACAATGTCTATGTTTATATAGTGTTCATATCTTCGCAATATAATATACTAATCATCGATGATGCATCGAGCAGTTGAGAGGCGCGCTGGTAGAGGAATGGAATGCTTTACCACAAGAGCTCCGTATGAACCTAGGGCCTAGGAGAGGTGCACATTGCAGACAAGGGACTCCAGTCCGTAGTGATCATACTCCCTAATAAGAACTATGTCTCAACTTTTGTAATACTCAAGGTATCGGCCCAAATCATGGTGGCTTCAGTGCCATAATTGTCTTTGAAAAGAATCGTAATTTCTGTTCTTCTCACTGCTTATTTCTTCCAGTTCTAAACATTCATGGTGGTGTCTATTTGTTCTATATCGTGTCTCACTACCACTTACGCGCAACGATGCTCTGAGCGTGTTTTTAGGGAATTGACTAGTTTGAACCTGGGACCTGTTGCTGGCAAGGAGACGCCAGACCACACATGACATGCAGAATTCAGAAGAGTTCAGTGAGACTAGCGATGATATAATCAAATACTTAATGATCTCAGCGTCTGCTCCACTGCACTCCCTGTAAAACAATCTTAATACTAACTAAATTTAGTGGAAGGGGTTCAAAGCTTTCCTATTTTTAGTTAGCTGGTAAAATAATGTCGAAAAAGCAGTTAAGTTTACCATTGATAATTTTATTCTACTCACAAAACATTGTTTATAAATTGCGCTATTGATAAAAGGAAGTGTTTTAATACAGGATGGTAAAAACCAATTGCGTTCAACAAAAATGTGAACGAATATTCCCTGAATGGGGTTCCAAGTTCTACAATGGATCGAAGGATGACCTATGCCATATCACATCTATAATCTAGGTTTAAATTAAGTTTCACGAAAGAGAAAACTATCGAAATGGTCTACAGTGACCCTCAATTATCTTTAATTACTTATCTAACGTGTCGTAAATTACAGTGGCTAATGTGGCTTCTCAATAATTATATAACAGAGAAATCATCGCGTTTCAGATTTTTACTTCAAGTGGCAAATGTGAACACCATGAGATTTAATTGACGATCGACACTAGTATTACGCAAAAAAAGGCGGTGTAACAGATGAGATTTCTGCAGTTCTGAGTGAAGCTTTATGCGCTGTTATGCGGCATCGCGTGCGTTCATTACCTTGTTGGTGTTCGTCAGAGGGCGGCGGCCGGCGCAGCTCCGTCCAGCTCGCCCTCTCGGAAGCAACTCTCCATTCTCCATACTACAATTTACCGAAGTTGGATTAAAAAAAAAAACTATCTGGCTATGTTTTCATCTGACCAAGCAGGGTCTCAATGTTAACCTTAAGCTCCGCCTACAAAAATTCTGTCTATCCAATAAGAAACGTTATACTTTTCGTGGTGGGGCAATGTTTTTAAAGTTTGCAACGTAACAGAGATGCGAAAAAGTCTCACGCTAAAACCTGCAGCTGGTGTGGTCCTTTTAGCGTTATCGTAAGATCTATACTGTTCTTCTGGAGGGCTCTATCATTTAACATGGGCTGGGGGGATGGTCCTAATGTAACAGAGACGCGAAAAAGTCTCACGCTAAAACTTGCGGGTGCTGGTGGCCCTTTTTGTGTTATCGTAAGATCTATACAGTTTTCCTGGAGGGCTCTAGCTTTTAAGATGGGCTGGGGGTGGTCCTTGACGTAACAGAGACGCGAAATAGTCTCACGCTAAAACGTGTGGGTTGTGTGGCGCTAGTGGTTAGCTTGTGACGTGGGTGTCCAATCCGTCCGTTATCGTAGAGCCTTCTAGCTTAACACGGTTCTGCTCTCGGCTTCTGTTCTCGTTTCTCCCCTCGGAACTGCGTCGGTCTCACGGTGGGAAGGTGCAACATGCATTTAGGCATTCTTGTGTTAGTCTGTGGTATTCCATTTGCTCACTCGTTACTCGTATTGCTTTGGTTAATTTAATGTCACGATTTATTCGGAGCTATGTGACATACTACTGGATTTGCTTATCATGTCAAGGTTTTCATGGAAGGTGTTGGATTTGCCTGACACCTTACACAGTTACCTGGTGCTTTATACTGTAGAAGTGACTTATATGTATGGTCCAAGTTCCATCGAGATATCTTATATGACACTGACACATCACGCGCAAGTTACACTACTGGCCATTAAAATTCCTACACCAAAAAGAAACGCAGATGATAAACCGATATTCGTTGAACAAATATATTATACTAGAACTGACATGTGATTACATTTTCACGCAGTTTGGGTGCATAGATCCTGAGAAATCAGTACGCAGAACGACAACCTCTGGCTGTATTAACGGCAGAGATATTGCTGGGCATTGAGTCAAACAGAGCTTGGATGGCGTGTACAGGTACAGCTGCAGGGCAGCTTTAACACGATACCACTGTTCATCAAGCGTAGTGACTGGCGTATTTTGATGAGCCAGTTGCTCGGCACTATTGACCAGACGTTTCCAGTTGCTGAGAGATCTGGAGAATGTGCTGGCCAGGGCAGCAGTCGAACATCTTCTGTATCCAGAAAAGCGCGTACAGGACTTGCAACATGCTGCCGTGCATTATCCTGCTGAAATGTAGGGTTTCGCAAGGATTGAATGAATGATAGAGCCACGGGTCGTATCACACCTGAAATGTAACGTCCAGTGTTCAAAGTGCAGTCAATGCGAACAAGAGGTGACCGAGACGTGTAACCAATGGCACCCCATACCATTACGCCGGGTATTACGCCAGTATGGTGATGAAGAATACACGCTTCCAATGTGCGTTCATCGCGATGTCGCCAAACACAGATGCGACCATCATGATGCTGTAAACAGAAGCTGGATTCACCCGAAAAAATGACGTTTTGCCATTCGTGCACCCAGGTTCGTCGTTGAGTACACCATCGCAGGCGCTCCTGTGTGTGATGCAGCGTCAAAGGTAACCGCAACCATGGTCCCCGAGCTGATAGTCCATGCTACTGCAAACGTCGTCGAACCGTTCCTGCAGATGGTTGTTGTCTTGCAAACGTCCCCATCTGTTGACTCGGGGGTCTAGACGCGGCTGCACGACCCGTTACAGCCATGCGGATAAGATGCCTGTCAGCTTGACTGCTAGTGATACGAGGCCGTTGGGATCCAGCTCAGCGTTCCGTATTACCCTCCTGAACCCACCGATTCCATATTCTGCTAACAGTCATCAACGTGAGCAGCAATGTCGCGATACGATAAACCGTAATCGCGATAGGCTACAATGCGACATTTATGAAAGTGGGAAACGTGATGGTACGCATTTCTCCTCCTTACACGAGGCACCACAACAACGTTTCACCAGGCAACGCCGGTCAATTGCTGCTTGTGTATGAGAAATCTGTTGGAAACTTTCGTTATGTCAGCACATTGTAGGTGTCACCACCGGCACCAACCTTGTGTGAGTGCTCTGAAAAGCTAATCATTTGCATATCACAGCATCTTCTTCCTGACGGTTAAATTTCGAGTCTGTAGCACATCATCTTCGTTGTGTAGCAATTTTAATGGCCAGTAGAGTAATTTCGCCCTTAAGTTTTGTTCATCAGTGGATTTGACGAGTGATAAAGTGGGTAAAGTAGAGGAGCTGATTGTAGTTAGAAAAGTTAGTATAGAAACGACATACTGCTTCAGGAATGGATAATTGTGTTGCAAGACACTGGTTGATTCGTTGGATACGGATCCTTTGAAGAGTTTCAGGCTCAGAAGAGGTGTCATGAAGAAACAGAAGTGGAGCCCTGACAGTACCATATTCCACAAGAAGGTGAGGAAGGCCACTGCTACGGGTTTATTGATCAAGTGACAGTATGGACTTGGGGCTACCTGAAGTCCTTTACATTCATCTGCAAGTTGATTGTAATTTTTTTAGTAATAAACAGTCCAGACCGCACTGAATTTTTATTTTTAATTCTTGTAACCGGTTATGTTCTTACAAGATCATCTTCAGACCAAGGCTCCAGATGGAGTGAGGAGCCAATAAATGGATCCGCTGTGTAATATGGAGTGGTACCTGTCACGAGCATTTAGTGAGGGATACCAGTTGGTATTACACAGCAGCCCCGTACACCGATACCTCATTATTGGAGCCAATGTCTGAAGACGGTGTTGTTGGTCCGAAACCGGTTACCACAATTAAAAATAAAAATTGATTAAGATATGGACTTCTGCTTACTAAATTGTTAGTACGATCGCTGCTGTTTCTCAATGATGTCAAAAACTGATTGTAGGAGTTTTGTTCATATCAGATTCGACTGTCTTAACTTTGAAGGTACTGAAAGACGGAATTCTAGAAGGCTTTCTGTCGGTAAACACTAAACTGACGTAAATATTGAACGAATATGTATTAATTTTGTTATTTATTTTCATACTTCTGACTGATCAGAGGTGTTCTGAAGCAGCACGAATACAATACAAGGAAGGAATAGTTATCTGTAGCTCATTACAGTCTACGAATATGGAAGGGAAGCTATAGAAAGGAGACAGACGTGAAGTCATATTATTCTTATCAAATACGGATATTTTAGAACCGTGACTGTATATTGAATGTAAATAAATTATGCAGAACTCCAACCAGCCACTTTTTTGAATAATTATGTTTTATTCCATGAACCAACTGTCGAACCTCACTTAAAACCATCTGAAGATGGACCTGAAAAGGTTCGAGGAACGGTTCATGGAATAAAACATAATGTTGATGGTCCTAACACCATCATCATATGTCTTCAAACAACAGTCACGGCCTCCATCATGTCATCACGTGACAAATTTGCATAAAACATAATTATTCAAAAAAGTGACTGGTTGCAGTTCTGTACAACTTATTTAAAGACGTGAAGTCTGTCCCCTATGTCATTCATTCTGTACAGTGAGTAAACTATGGAGCAAACCATGGAAAAACTTTGTTAAGAAAATTAAATTTGAGGAAGAAGACATTAAAACTTTGAATTTTTCCAGTGTTGTTGTAAATCAGTAGGAGATGCAAAGGACTAGGAAAAGAACGTAAATAGAACAGATAGCTTCTTGGAAAGATGTAAGAATGTCATCACCAGAAGCTAAAGAGGGAGACTGCTGTGGTCCAATTAAATCAAATGATGTTGAAGTAATTAGATAACGAAACGGGACACTAAAAGAAGCAGATGAGTTTTGTTATTAGGGCAAAAGTAAGTGACAGAGGATGAAAAATGCATGGCAAGGGAATCATTTAGGGGAAAGAGAATTTTTTTAAACGTAATTATAAATCTTAGGAAGCTTCTTCTGATGGCCTGTGCGGAAGTGAAACGTGGACGACAAAGGACCGAGGCCGGTAGTAAATATAACACTTTAATACATGGTACCACTAAAGATACTGAAGGTTAGGTTGTTGGATCGTATAACTAACGAAGAGGGACTGAATCTAACTAGCGAAAAAAGTAATTTACTGCATCACTTGAGTAAGAGAAGGGCTCTGTCGGTACGACACACACTGTGACATCAAAAAAATTTTCGTTTGACATTGGAAGGAAGTGTATGTACTGGATGACGGAAAGGGGATTGGTGAAAATTTTGGGCAGAGGATGAAGCTGGACAGTAGCAAGGGTTTTTCAAGTAGATGTACGTTGTAGTGGCTATGTAGAGAGAAGAGAGACTTATGTAGGACAGAGTAGCGAGGCACACTGTCCGAAACCAGTCTCCAAATTGAGGACCACAAGACCGACCGCATTTGCTTACGAATGATAAAAAATTAGTTTATTACACAAACAGTTTGATAGACTGAGAGTCCTCAGGTGTATTATAAGATCGTATTCGTAATCATATCTGTTTACGACGTCGAAATACACCTGAAGACGATCTGTTTATGACTGAAACCGCTTATTTGATAAACTGTTTCAGACAGCTGCAACGATGATTTTTCAACAATTTTTACAATCCTCACCTCCTGAGAATAATGCACATAACAGGTTCTTGGCTGTTCCGATAAAATTCTGAAGACAAACAGAGAATTATTTATGACAATGGAAATAGAACGAGTCTTTAAGACCATCGTTTTGCTCCCAGAATATTATTAAGTCAGCCAACCGAAGCCAACTGCTAGAGTCCCTATTATAGACACCGTAACAATAGTTTCCTCCCTTAAATAAGATAGGCTTTATTTAGTGGAGGACCTGATTTATCAAGACTGGTAATATGTTGTTTTGAAGGAATATTACCAGATGTAGCGGCAAATCACTCTTTCGCTTACATTACATGGACTATGGGAATGGTGAGGTACTTTGATAAACAGCAGAAAAACATGTGAAGGGATTTCGGATGATAATAGCTGGAAAACCGCAATGCAGAGGTAGTGGGCAAACAGAGTGGGAACGGAAACAAAATGTACTGAAATAATTTCTGATAACGTTTGCAGGGAGCTTATAATAAATTCATTCCTATTGACTTTACGGTGCCTTCTCGCTGAAACACAGAGAATAAATACACTCAAAATACACATTTTTCGCCTATATTCTACTGAATTCTTTATGTCAACGAAACAGCATATAGTCCACGTCCAGAACACACGCTGCGCGGCACACACCGTACGAATATTATGATGGAGACATACAACGTGCGAACGAAGCATTATACATAGAAATAATTTCTCTCTTCTATCATTTACGCATATGTAAAACAGGTCAAGGTAATTACAACTGCACGCAAGAATCATAAGGTTGTATCTTCAGGCAGAAAAACCACAACTGACGAGTATGTTAAATTCTGATTCTTTCAAAATGCATGGAAGAAACGTGTACATGGTTTTATCAGTGTATGTACCAGGAAAAAAAATCACTCTTGTGAAATACGGCTTGCATCCGCGACATCCTACAAACCAGACTGAAGTGGATAGATAGATTTCGTCTTCCTTCGACACGGTAGTATATCATCGATTATTAATCAAACCGCTATCCTACACAGTATCTTCGTAAATAAGTGACTGGTTCGAGAAATATTTGACTAGTAAAACCCAGTAGGTTACTGTTTCAACGAAACGAAAGTCACAGCGTGCGAGCATCAAGCAAGCGTAATACACATAATGTCTACAAAATACATATGCGATTTATCAGACGAATCTAGAGAATTGTAAGGTTGTTCGATTTCCACGTAATAAGATAAGGGATTACTTGCGTCGGATGTCGTAAGGACTTACAGAAAGGCATACACAAAATTTTCACTTGGTGTAATAAATGGGGGTTTGCTTTGCGACTGGACATCAAATAATGTTTATAACATAAAGTAAGAACTATATAGATGTGATAGCAACGTAAGGAGTATGTCACATTGTACAAATATTTCGGGGTAATATTCAGAACGGACAGAATAAAATTGGTATCAGAAAAGGCCTTAAGTAGTATAGTCCGTGGCTGCCTACATACCAGACGAGGAGAGTGGTGAAATGCTTTGTCAGCAGCAACCTGAGAGTCTCATAAGCGAACTTCTGTCTCATCATCAAATCCCTCTCTCTCTATCTCTCTTACACACACACACACACACACACACACACACACACAGAGAGAGAGAGAGAGAGAGAGAGAGAGAGAGAGAGAGAGAGAGAGAGAGACAAAGAAATACAGCATCCTGAAGATATTGACAATACTGGTATAGCTTACAATATTTCCATGTCTAGATGTCTGCATTATTTATCAAAAATATGTAAAGATATTGATAGTGCTGGTGTAATTGGAAATATTAGCACATTTAAAACGTCTATACCGTTTATCAAAACCATCTAAGCTTCATCAGAATCATACAGACATAATGTTTTGTCAAGAACTGCAATCTTATTTCCAAGTCTAAGATGTTCACATTGTTTATGAAAAACACAAAAAGGCATTTACAGTTCTGGTGTAACTTATAGTATTTTCATGTTTAAAATGTCTGTGTTATTTCTCAAAATACACAAAGATATTGAAAGCACTGGTGTTAAGTTATAATATTTCCACACCTAAGGTATCTGTATTATTTATCAAAAATATGTAACCTTCATCAAGAACACACATACAAACAGGCAGCTTATGCCTACTGTCACAATGTTATTTCCACATCTAAATTGTCTACATTATTTATCAAAAATATGTAAAGATGTTGGCAGTACTGGTGTAATGTACCATATTTCCTAATCTAATATAACCGTGTAATTTCACTGATGTACTAGCCGAATATATTATTAAACTTGTTCGCAAATAGTTCTATGTTATCACAGCAACGTATGGGGCAGTTTCTTACGGTTTCAATATGGATTATAGCTATAGTAATGACCTATATCGTGTGTACTGCGTATCATGGGGCAAATTCTTAAAATTTGTTTTATGACAATTTGTTACCGAATTTCGCTGGGTCTAATTCTTATCTAAAGTATGGTACAAATATGTAAGTATGGGTGCCGAAAAATTCATTTCAACCTGTGAGATAGATCAATAGATCCAAAAAGCAACCTAGATATATTTTGATAAATAAACCAGACAAGTTACTGATTTGTTGAAAGTTTAATACAAAGATCGAAGGTGAGTTTGATCAGTAGTGCCATATGATTCCGTACTTCCTTCTATAAATAATAATTACAGGTACTGGTAAATACTAAAGACGGTTTTATTTTGACGTAAGATCAAAGTTTCATAGATCACACTTTTCTCTGTATGGAATCTTGTCCAGTATTGTCTTTGATACAAACAACCTGAATAGCTGCCATATTTACCGATGTGTTTATGAACGTAATGTTTTGCCTTTTTTTGCTTTCCAAAGCTAGACTTGCGTATTACAATTTAAGTGAGACCCCACATCAAATATCTCTTCAAAACACATATTTTTTAATGTCTTTCCTTGCTCTAAAGTGTCAACAAACGAGAAGCTGGTGGATATACAGGGTGTATCATAATGGCGTAAACACAAACAGTTGAAAATACAAGATACTAGAAGCAAAAACGTCTTAGTTAACCTAGGGTCGAAAATGCATACCTTAAGAGCTACGAGCAATTTTTCATCTTCGATTCTGTGGAAACAAATCTCTTCTATTGCAAGTTCTTTGCTTTCCATATTTTGGGAACTGGTAGTATGGACCAAAACAGGAGAAAAATGTTGAATAAACATGTACTCTAAAATCCATTCGTTAAGTGCTAAGGGCACATGTTCATCTTTGCTACTTTCGAACATAAATCTTCTAATGATCAAGTGCTCGTAACTTTTCAGGTATGCGTTTTAGAGCACATGCTTTCTGGGCATTTTCCTCTTACTTGGTGCACACTACCACATCCTAAAATATGGAAAGCAAAAACTCGCAGTTGAAGAGATTTGTTTCACAGTATCGAAGATGAAAAATTGGTCGTAGCTCTTAAAGTACGGATTTTCGGCCCTATGTTTACTGAAACTTTTTTGCATCTAGTATCGTTTACTTTCAGCTGTATGTGTTTACGCCATTAATTATGATACACACAGTGTAGGCTACATAAATTGGTGTTTCTTAGATGTTACGGAGATATAGGATACAAATATTTTTTGAGAACTTTGTCACAATAATTTCAGTCAGTAAACGTTACAGTTTTCCTTGAAAGTTTGTTTTTGACATTGGTTGAACATAACCACAAGTAGGAGCAAGATCAAAGTTATGAAAAAAGCGACATTAGCCAGTCAGTAACATCAGTTGAAGTTTTCTAGAGTAAAATAATATGAATTATCTTCTTCCTTCACGAAATGGTAATGAGTCAAGTGACGAAATCCTGTTTCTTTATTATTAGCAACATAGTCTCGTTTAGTGCTAATGGGAACAGTCGAACATTACTGCATTATGTAATTTGCATGTTATTTTAGCCACATGAGTTGGGTGTACTGTTACAGAAAAATAATACAGATAATTTAGATATGTAAATAGCAATCTGACACTTAATTTGAGAGCCCATATTCATGTTTCAGGTGCCATACCAAGAGTCTTTTAACCTGTGAGTTGCACCACAATTGCTCTCTTACGGTATCTCAAATCCGCTTTCAGGTTATGGCAGACACACACATCGTCAGCTTCTCATGTTAGAATGTTACCTGACTGCTGATTTTTTATTTGGGACCCTTAACTGCCACTGTCTTTCCTGTTTTGTTCATTATTTTAGGATGTGTAGTACAGTATTTTAGTAGTGTACAACAGAATTATAAATTACAAACCTACCAAAGCCGCATATGGTGACAGACTAGCATAGTGGCCTTCTGAATTCCAGATGAATAGATATCTGTCTGCCAAGTGGCCAAATATTAGTACTCAGATTTGTTTTAATTATTATTATTACTATCAGTAGTATTTTGTTTTAATGTAGTTAATTTCTGTAGATTTTCGCCTATTAAACAGTATATGCTTAGTTGATACTAACACATTCGAAATTACGTTAAAAGTTCATGTGTGCATTCGGTCTGTTCTTTTATATAGATAACAAACTGAAATGAAATAGTAAATAAATAAATAAATTATTATCTTTGGCAGTAAATGTTTTGTACGCTTACAGAACATTAACATAGTCTGCTTACTGATTTGCTTTCTTCTGCCAACTGTGTCTGCCTTGCTTGTGTAACATATTATCTCAGATGTTACAGAAGAATAATACGAATAACTTAAATGGGGAAAGACTTAACTTGTAGCTCTATTGTTTCTTAGAGAAGTAATTAAGATCTATTTCATCACATGTGTTTTGATAAATTATATGAGTCAATATGTGCAATATCGTCATATATTTTTCATAGACGCTTAGAGATTTTAGCTTTAGAAGTAAAATTGTGACACCTGATACAAGCATTGTGTGTGTATGTGTGTTTCTGACAGTGCTTGCATGTGATTAGTAAATAATGCAGATATTTTAGTTATGAAATTATTGCAATTTACGTCAATATTATACCTGTCTTTACTTATTTTTGATAAATAATACACACATTTTAGATGTGAAAACAACGTTTTGTACTTAAAATAAACTCTCTCTCTCTCTCTGAGAGAGAGAGAGAGGGAGGGATAGAGAGAGGGAGAGAGAAAATTTACTGTAAACGCATAATTTTTCCTTGTGAAACTGTGCCAAGTTGCTGCTCACAAAGCATTACGCTGCTCTCATGCCCCTGTTATTCGGAATTACGGTACGAGGGACGTACGGTACAAATAATAATCTGATAAATCCGCCAGAGTTGCAAGAGCTATACTACTGACTTTAATTTGTTGTAACGATTCCAGGGAAGCGCAGCTCATTAGGAAACGAAGTAGCATACAAGACGAAAGTGAGACCAATTCTATATTATTGTTTTCATCAAGTAGGCAGGAGAACAGTTATCGACGAATTTTAGAGCTCCGTCGCTACGATCCTAAACGGGCGGTATAGCCAATACGAGAATGAGACAGAAAGACTCGGGAAACATGGGAACCCTTAAAATAAAGACGACGAGTACTCTCGAAATCACAATGGTAATTTTAGGCTGTCTGACCATAATTCTGACACGGAAATATGTCTCGAGAATGGACTATGAGAGGAAGAGAGATTCGGGCCAGTACAGATAGATGTAGATAGTCATTCCTTCCTCACTCAATAAGCATAGGAGAGAGCATAAAATAGTACAATGTAACCATCGTAGTGCGTTGTACGTTGGCTTGCTGAATACACATATAGACATAGAATATACAGATCTAGAACGTACTACATTCATTGACTGGTGATTTTTTAAAAGACTTGTTTACTATAATTCTTTAGTGCCAGTGAGTTATTCCCACATAGATATGTATTAAGTACGATTAGGTGCTTAAAATACATGGACGAAATAGATCTCAATAAATTAAGGAATTATTTATCACATTTACCGAAAATAGGCTCTACAAATGTAACTGACAAGAAAGAAGATCCATAAACGTCGTCAGTTTACTTTTCCCATCGGCTCATCCAGGTACAATCGACAACTTGGTGACATTGCCGCTTAGATAGAGACTATAGCTAGACAGGTCTACGGGAAATGAATGATTCAAGTTCGGAAAAAAGCACTGTCTTCAAAAACGTCGTCAATCACGTTTTAAAACTTTTTTTTTGCCAACAATATCACTCATTCTGAAAGAAACCTTAAACAGCACTTACAAGCAACTATAGAATTGGGGAGAAGAGGAGGTATGGCACAACTTGGCCAGAAGAAGGAATCGGTTGGTAGGACATGTTCTGAGGCATCAAGGGATCACCAATTTAGTACTGGAGGGCAGCGTGGAAGGTAAAAATCGTAGAGGGAGACCAGAGATGAATACACTAAGCAGATTCAGAAGGATGTAGGTTGCAGTAGGTACTGGGAGATGAAGGAGCTTGCACAGGATAGAGTAGCATGGAGAGTTGCATCAAACAGTCTCAGGGCTGAAGGCCACAACAACAACACAGGAGCTTATGGTAGGATTCGAATGTGGTGCAGATCCCACAAGGTCATGGGCCTTAACTGTTAACAGGGCACTGTGTTGGCTGGTGGTGGCTTCATAACGGTTTGGGGCTGCGTATACATGGAAAGGACTGCGCCCTCTGGTCCAATTGAACTGATCATTAACTGAAATGGTTATTTTCGTCTAGTTGGAGACCATTTGCATCAATTAAGGGACTTCGTATTTCAAGACAACGAGGTCATGTCACTGGGCTACTAGGGTTGGCGTCTGATTTCTGTAACATTCTGGACAATTCGATTGAATGATTCGGCAAATAATCGAGAAGCTAGTCGACACAACATCGTGCACTGGCAACGATTTCCCAGTTATGGACGGCTTTACAGAGAGCCTGGCTCTAGGGGCTTCCAACGAATTTTTGAGTCCATGCCACAAGGAGTTACTGCAGTACGCCGGGCAAAAGGAAGTCCGACAGGATATTAGGAGGTATCCCGTGACTTTTGCCACCTCAGTGTGCAACGCCTCTCTTGTCTGCGATTGCTGGATGAGGATTTCGTGACGCTTTCACAGTTATTAAACGAAGTTCTTATTTAGATTTTCTGTGTATCCTCTATCAGTTCTATCTGCAATGAGTGTCATCGAGCAAAACTCAGTAACAGGTTGAGGGTGGGTCCACTTTCAATCGCTTCGTACCGACAATGTAGTATATTAAATGAATGTGACTGCTTCCAAGGACTGTTTAGCAATCTTTACGTAGCAGAGTGTCAGATCTTTGCAGCTAATTAAATACATTGCGTCACTTTATTGTATACTGTGAGTCAGCTTCCAATCAGTGCATCAAACGCCCATGCTCTACATGTCTTCCTGCAGTTGAATATAGTTTTATTTTATTTCGTTTCATTTCGTGTGGCTCACTGGCCTTGTTCAAGTCTTTCAGTTGCACGGTAATTAGGCGACTTGCGTGTACCTACCGTATCTCAGTTGTCCAACCGTTTTTATCCGGTATTTTTCACGGAATTCAGTCTAGGCTACCGTCACATAACACTCTTGAGGTACGTCTTTCAATACTTCACTATATGTCTTTTTTTTCTTTTTTTAATTACAGAAGGCAGAGAACCCTTCGACTGAACACGATGGGCTGCCGTGCCAGCTTTGGATTGACCACAAGGCCTATTTTTCTACTTTTGTGACTTCTCTGTGTACAACATCATAACTCGCTAAAAACCTCATGAAGCTTCCGATGCTATTAATTAGGTCATTTATATGCGAAGGGCTCTCAATGAGGAATGCAACACATTTCTTTCTTGGACAATTTCGGTTGAAAATATGCGAAATTTGTTATGGAGTATTCATGAAGTTCCGATAGGTGTGACGATAAAACATATAATTCAAAATGGAGTCTGTGAAGGAAGTGCGTTACAAGCAGAGAACTGTCAATAAGTTTCTTTTGGCCGAAAACCAGACAATCGTAGATATTCACAGGCGCTTTTAGAATGCCTACGTTAAGGCGTTGGGCGAGGCGCCTCTCATCATCGCGATTTGGTCGTGCAAAACTATCTGATCTTCCGCGTTCCGTAGAACCCACACAACTGTGGCTCCTGCAATGTTGGAACGTGCGGACCCTCTCATTTCAGGGGTTAGATGGGTCAAACATCTCACTGTTCAACTACACGCCTCTGATGGTAGAGCTGCTAAACTTGTCAAGCAGTTGGTATACCCTAACACGTGCTCCCGCTGGATTCCTCGGCGCCTAATGGAAGACCATAAAAGGCAACGAAAGACCGTATGTGCTAAACTGCTTGCACGTTACGATTCCGATACTGACAAATTTTTGTCGAACATAGTCAAAGGCGATGAAACAAGAGTTCATCGCTTCGAAATGGAAACAAAACAGGTAACTGACGAAGTGGCGCCGCACCAGCTCTCCTCCGAGGAAAATTTCAGATTCACACTATCAGCTGGTAACGTCATGACGATGGCCTTCTGGGACGCTGGAAGGCTTATTCTGCATGACGTCCTTCCTCACAGTGGAGCAATCAATACTGGATTGTATTGCGCTATCCTTAGGAAACTGAAGGAACGACTTCAGCTTCTTCGTTGCCACGAAAATCCGAACTTCTTCTTCTCCTTGACAATGCAAGGCCTCACACAAATATGCGCATCCGAGAGGAGGTCACAAAACTTCCTTGGAATGTTCTTCCTCGTCAACTGTACTGCCCGGATCTCGCACCTTCCTACCTCCATCTGTCTGACCGTATGACTGATGCACTCCGCGGATGACTGGGAGATTACTGAAGTAACAAGACCTTGGTCAGTAGAGTGGTACCTTGTTGGCATGAGGGCCCTCCTAGTAACATGGTCTAAGGCCTTCGTACTCAACGGAGATTATTTTGTAAAATAGGGCTTTGTAGCCTAAAGAGAGGAGAATAACATGGTATGGCAATCCTGATAATACCAACCTGCTTTCATAAAAAGATGTGATAGATTACCCTCCTATCTTCTGGACACTTGCAGTCCTATAACATTCTCCTTACCATGCGCAAAGTTACTTCAGTGTCTAAGGTTTTGCTGTGCTCTGTTTGCGAGAAATTCTTCTATCCAAATAAGTAGCTGGTTTGATAATCCGTAAGCTCCTATTTTCTTCATTAGTTAATATTGCCGAAATGTATGGAACGCCTTCCGCAAGTCAAGGACACTTGGGCGCCGTTACCTTAGGTTCATCTTGTAAGGTTATCGAGGAAAGCATCGAATCGTGCAGCCACAACTTGGGAAGGCGAGGTGGTTATGAAAGAATATGCAGTGATTGGAAACTGTTGGCTTATACTTTTAGTGCATATATTTTTGCCCATAAGTTGCCGCTTATATTTTCATTAATAATCGGCACTGGCGACCGAAGACCTTCTGCAAAAATGTCAACCTCGTTCTGCCAACGGTCTTATCAAAAGAGCAGAGGGCGAAGGACAGGAAAGAGGTTCAGGGCACTCTCTTGCCGTTGCGGTGGGAAACTGTCCATAAACACGGGCGAATCATCAATCATCAACATCATGAGTATGCAGAAGACAATGGAAACAACCGTGTGAATTCACTGCACATGTGGCCTATAACTGAAAAAGTATTGTGGTGATCTCTCCATTGGCAAAAGATTCCGGAATTGCACCCCATTCGGATCTGCGAGAGGGCACTGCCAAGGGGGAGATTGTATAACCAACGAAAGGATAGTGACCGGGGGCTGTTTTCTTTCAATTATAACTATTCACGGTCTCTGAACGTGCAACCACGTACAAAACGTTGAGAAAAGATAACGCTCTAGGAGGCGAAACGTGGAATCTAAGAAGCTTGAATGTGGTAGGGAAACTAGAAAATCTGAAAAGGGAAATGCAAAGCCTCAATCTAGATATAGTAGGAGTCAGTGAAGTGAAATGGAATGATGACAAGGATTTCTGTTCAGATGAGTACTGGGTGATATCAAGAGCAGCAAATAGTGGAACAACAAGAGTACGATTCGTTATGGGTAGGTAGGGCCTAGAGTGTGTTACTGTGAACAGTTCAGTGATAGGGTTGTTCTTATCACAATCGACAGCAAACCAACAGCGACAACGATAGCAGGTATACATGCCGACGTCGCAAGCTGAAGATGAAGAGAGAGAGAAAGTGAATGAGGATATGTAAAGGGGTATGAAAATCTAATAGTCATGGGAGACTGGAATGCAGTTGTAGGGGAAGCAGTAGAAGAATAGGTTAGAGAAGAATATGGGCTTCGGACATGGAATGAGAGAGGAGAAAGACTAATTGCGGCTTCGACTACTTGAGTCCTGTAATAAATTTCAGCCAGTAATAGCCAATACTCTGTTCAGGAATCACAATAGGAGGAAATATACTTCGAAAAGGACTGATGATACGAGAAGATTTCTGTTAGATTACATCATGGTCAGACAGAGATTCCGAGTTCTGATTCTGGATTATAAGGCGTTCCCAGGAGCAGATATACACTCAGGTCACAAGTAGAGGTAATGAAGAGTAGACTGAAGATTAAAACATTAGTAAGAACACATCAATGCACAAAAAAGTGGGATACGGAAATACTAAGGAATGGCCAAATACGCTTGAAGTTCCCTAAGGCTATAGATACAGGAATAAAGAATAGCCCAGTAGGCAGTACAGTTGAAGAGGAATGGATATTTCTAAAAAAGGCGAACACAGAAGTTGTAAAGAAAAACATAGGTTCAAAGGAGGTAACTGCGGAGGAACTATGCGTAGACTGCTATGGTCCCAGGTTCGAATCCTGCCTCGGGCATGGGTGTGTGTGATGTCCTTAGGTTAATTAGGTTTAAGTAGTTCTAAGTTCTAGGGGACTGATGACCACAGCAGTTGAGTCCCATAGTGCTCAGAGCCATTGGAATCATTTTGAACTATGCATATCAGAAGAAAGACTTCAGTTGATCGATAAAAGGAGGAAGTACAGAAACATTCCGGGAAACTCAGGAATACAGAAATACAAGGTGCTGAGGAATGAAATAAACAGGAAATGCAGAGAAGCTTAGACGAAATTGCTGCTGGAAAAATGTGAAGAAAGCGAAAAAGAAATGTTATAATTTCTAACATTTTTATGCAGCGACAGCAACTGATATAGTTTTTATAAGAATATACAGCCTACAGTTGCGGGTTAACTTTATCGTTTACCTAGATTTCAACGTTAGTAATAACGTCTTCTTCAGAACATAATTTATTATTTTAATGTTTGCCTAAAACAGGCCAAGTGCTAAGTCAACTTCATAAAACTTGATGCATAACCATAAGGTCTTGTCACTTCTATTATACCAAGTGTAGAAATTCAGTTTAAGCCCATTGTATGGGCCTCGTCGTGTGATTATGTAAACGATAAAGTTAACCTGCTACTGTAGGCTGTATATTCTTTTATAAAAAGAAACGATTCTCTGAAGGATTGGCTCAGCATGTAGAAAAGTCCAAACAATCTTCGATGAAATTAAAAGCAAGAGTGGTAACATTAAAAGTGCAACCGAGGAGGGAGGGAGCAGATGAAAAGTGTCACTGAAGCCGTCTTAGAGGTGGAAGATTTGTCTGATTAATACAGGAAGAAACAGGAGTCGAATTATAAGACATAGGGGATACAGTATTAGAATCTTAATTTAAAAGAGCTTTGGAGGACTTAAGATCAAATAAGGCGGAAGGGATCGACAATATTCCATCATAATTTTTAAAATCATTGGGGAAGTGGCACCAAATGAAGGTGATGTGTTGAATGTGTCAGGTTTGTTACATACCATTTGAGTTTCTATAAAACGTCATCCACACAATTGTGAGGACTGCAAGAGCTGACAAGTGCGCAAATTATCGCATAATCAGCTTAAAAGTTCATGCATCCAAGTTGCTGAAAAGAATAAAATACAGAAGAATAGAAAAGGAAATTGAGGATTTGTTAGATGCACATCGTTTGGCTTTAGGAAAGGTAAAGGAACGAGAGAGGGAATTCTGACGTTGCAGCTGATAATGGAAGCAAAAATAAAAACAAATCGAGACATTTTCATAATGTTATAGGCTCGGAAAAAGCATTCGACAATGTAATATGGTACAAGATGTTCGAGATGCTGAAAAAAAGTAGGGGTAAGCTTAAGGAAGCTATATTTACAGGAGCCAAGAGGGAATAATATGTGTGGACGACCAAAAACGAAGTGCTCTGATTAAAAAGGGTGCTAGACAGGGATGTAGTGTTTCGCCTCTACTGTTGGGAGAGTACATCGAAGAAGCAATGATGGAAATAAAAAGGAGACTCAGGAGTGGAATTGCCGCGCACGATTAGCCGAGCGGTCTGAGGCGCCGCAGTCATGGGCTGTGCGGCTGGTCCCGACGGAGGTTCGAGTCCTCCCTCGGGCATGGGTGTGTGTGTTTGTCCTTAGGATAATTCAGGTTAAGCAGTGAGTAAACTTAGGGACTGATAACCTTAGCAGTTAAGTCCCATAAGATTTCACACACATTTGAGCAAAGGAGTGGAACTAAAATTCATGGTGAACGGATATCAAAGATGTGATTCGCAATTGACATTTCTATCCTGAGTGAAATAAAGGAGAGTTACATGATCTGCTGAATGAAATGAACAGTCTAATCAGTACAGAATATGGACTGAGAGTAAATCGAAGAAAGATGGAAGTAATTAGGAGTTTCAATAATGAGAACAGCAAGAAACTTAACATAAGGACTGCTGATCACGAAGAAGATGAAGTTAAGGAATTCTGCTACCTGGGCAGCAAAATAACCAATGATGTACGTAGCAACGAGGACATCAAAAGCAGACTAGCACTGGAAAAAAGGGCATTCTTGGCCAAGAGGAGTCTACTAGTATCAAACATAGGTCTTAATTAGGAATGAAATTTCTGAGAATGCGCGTTTGGGGCACAGATCATTGTATGGCAGTGTAACATTGGCTATGTGGAAATAGGAACAGAAGAGAATCTAAGCATTGTAATACAAATGGTTCAAATGGCTCTGAGCACGATGGGACTTAACATCTGTGGTCATCAGTTCTCTACAACTTAGAACTACTTAAGCCTAACTAACCTAAGGACATCACACACATCCATGCACGAGGCAGGAATCAAACCTGTGACCGTAGCGGTCGCGCGGTTCCAGACTGAAGTTCTTAGAACCGCTCGGCCACAACGGCCCGCGCATTGTAATCCATCCAGCATACAACTGAGGACGTAGGTTGCAAGTGCTACCCTGAGATAAAAGCGAGGAATTCGTGGCAGGCCGCATCAAATGCAAAAAAAAGGAAAGAGAGCAGAAATATAACATAATGTTTCCTTTATAAAGTGGAGAGAGAAAAATATTGGTGATGCTAATAATGATCGCTTTTACCACTTACTTGTACTCTAGTTATGTTTCTCCTTCAGCCAGGATCCACTACAATAGGTGAAATAATGAAATTGAGCCGTGCGTGGCTCTTGTTTTTGCCGTACTACTACCACCTTATGCTAGTTTCAATTACTTATGTCACTGAGTTGCCGCTTTGCCTGCCCGTGAGCGGCAGCAGCAGCGCTGCGGTATTATCTTTGCTGGACTGTTATTAGTTCCCAGTCGTCGTGTGTCGACCAGTCAGCTGGAACGTGCCAGCAGTTAGTTCGGACCTGGCAGGGTTTGAGTTGGTACGCGGCACAAGTTCAGTCGGGGCGCGGCAGCAGTGAGGTCCGGACAGCCATGACTCGCCCGACGGTTGCCGACACACATGACTGGATTGGCGACGACTTTGCTTGATCGTCGGTCGTTCGTCTTGCAGGACGATTTGTATTTGGCCTGCGATCTCTTATGGGTTGGCTGTGTGTGCCGACTCGTGATTCGTCCCTGTTATTTTAGAGTCACTGCCGTTAGCATTGTCTAGTTCTTCGTGCAGTGTTCGTTTAACTGTGTGTAGTTTGTGTGATTTTGATTGACTAGTTATTTTAAATGTTGTCGGCGTACTGGCTCTGAACAGTCGGTCCGTTGGTGGAGCAGTGAGGAATTCTCGGCGGGGCGTAGTTTGACCGGGGCCCGCTGGCGGTCTCTACACGGTGTCGAAGTGTGTGGCGCTGTTCCCATCGCTACGAAGTACGTGGCTTACCGACCCTGGACATGAAAGTTGAGTTTTGATTTCACCTACCTGCAAGTCAAGACTGTTCACATTGTGTCTTTTGGGGTTCGTTGTCGGCTGTTGAGATATTCCCGCGAGCACCAACGTGGTTTTCAAGTTGCAAAATGCTAGCCACCTTCCGGTGGAGTTTCACTGTATTTCGTTATTTGAGTTGAAGTGCACCAGCGGAATCTTCTGCTTTGTGGCCGTTAACGTTCTGGTTACCTGCCCTGGGCGTTGACGTAAATTTTATGCAGTTTAGTTTCTCCATCGTGTTTTGCTGTCCAGCACGGTATATAGCTTGAAGGCTCCGCGTATGATTGGTAGTGGGCGCCGATATCTTCTACGTTGTTCCGTTGAACTTCCTGTTGTGCCCTGGTCATGTGAAGTGGAAGATATCTGGACTCTATACTAGGGAAGTCTCTGTTGTCTTGTTTATGGTAAATCATGATCTCAATACGGCTTCTAGAATCCTGTACTGGCAGGTCGTGGTGACGCTCTGCCTGTGGCTTGTGCCTGGATTTCATTAGTCTATTCGTCAGAGCCAGTCAAACAATCGTAGAATCTCCTCTTTATGATTTTATGCAGTCATTCTGGGAGGACTCGTGCCTACTCTTCTTGCAAGACTAACATACTGACTCTATCTCACTGCCTTCAATTCTGCATCCATTACACTGTTGCCAGCTGTGTGTGCGACCTGTTGGAATCATAACCCAACTCCGAAAGATAGCCGTAAGCTACTCGTCAACGTAGTCTCCGCATGCGGCGTTGCCATATCCACCCGAAAAGTTACAAGGACTTTATACACACTCAGTAACCTCCACATGCTCAAATTATTCTTCATGTGTGTGGTTGGGTTTTTCCAGCAATGTAAACAATTGAAAATCATAAAATGGTTGAAATGGCTCTGAGCACTATGGGACTTAACATCTGAGGTCGTCAGTGCCCTAGAGCTTAGAACTAATTAAACCTAACGAACCTAAGGACAGCACACAACACCCAGTCATCACGAGGAACACACATCAATGCCCGAGGCAGGATTCGAACCTGCGACCGTAACGGTCGCGCGGTTCCAGTGAAAATCATCACTCATACAGGTGAAACCTTATTTAGCGTAACACTCGGGCATGGATTTAGTAGAGCATCAATTTGATCTTCAGGAGGGTCTTACAAAGTCTGTGTGCTGGTGCCGCCATGATCCAATGGCAGTGTGTTGAGGTGAGTCACTAGCCTCTTTGTGCAGTTCCGACATGCAATGTAAACACGTTGTGTTTCAGCATCTTTTCGTAACCGTTGCCAATCTGGCCAGCTTTCTTCCTGGTTATACACCAATGGCTGAAGGCATGCAGAATTATTATCTTCAAATAATGGCTAAAAATCTGTACACAAAGAGACACATTACCATACTTGATATGGTATAGGAAAACAGTTGCCATTCCAAGACAGCTTCCAGTCATCTCTAAGTGTTTAAATACAGGTCACATAAGGTTTCCAAGGGAGTCTTATACCATTCTTCCCTCAAAATAGTGTAAAGTTCAGGTAACAATGACGGAAGTGGAGAGTGGTCGCACATCCTTCTCTGCATAGTAGACCACAAATGCTCCGTAATGTTGAGATCTGGTGAGTGTGGTGGTCAGAAATGATGCTAAAAATCATCCTTGTGCTCGCTGGATCAGACCTTTGTGATGCGACCTGTATGGAAAAGTGTACAGTCGTCTGGGAACACAGCATCATCATTGTGGAACTGTCGTTGTACTATGAGACGCACCTGATCTGTCAAAATAGTCACATAATACTTGCCAGTGACGTCAGCTTGTTTTTAGTAATAAACTTTACTGCATTCGGCTGAGGTACAGGCCTTCCCGTTTGCTTCGGTGTCAGTGTATTATTTTCTCTTTTCGTGAAAATAAATAGAACAAGAATCATATAGTACTCTCGTACTATCTGAAAGTGGGCCTATGAATAGAACACAAAATTCGTCTTACGGTGTGTAACACTCAGATTAAACTTCATCCTGTCCTGCTATATGTTTTGTATCGGGAAAATGCTGGACTGACTCTTCAACTAAGCCACGACCTGTTCCTCATCGCTGGCCGCTGTGGCCAAGCGGTTCTAGGCTCTTCAGTCTGGATCCGCGCGACCGCTACGGTCGAAGGTTCCAACCCTGCCTCGGGAATGGATGTGTGTGATGTCCTTAGGTTAGTTAGGTTTAAGTAGTTCTAAGATCTAGGGGACTGATTACCTCAGATGTAAAGTCCCATCGACCTCAGAGCCATTTGACCCATTTTGTTCCTCGTAGATCATTGTTCATTAGTGTAGCTGCTGTGTTCGCGAGGATGACTGTATTGCTCCACATATCTATAAAATGATGTAATGGGTCGAACGTACATTCTTTATGTGGACAAAAATTACGGTAAAATTCATTATATTTTTTGATGTAATCATATTTGTTGTATTTATCTGATAACAAAAGTTGGAAACATGTTAGACTAAACGCTGCCAGTGTCATTTTGGCCTAGCCGGTGTACTGCTTTTCAGGATCGTCCATTGTCATTATCCAGCAATAATTACTTTCAATTACTGGTTTATTCCCTCGTCCTGCAGACTCCTCACAAGCTGTTTTCTTCTATTTGTTTCCTCCCCCCTCTCGTTTACTTCCCATTTGGCTCCACACATCGCCTCCCATTTCACACCTTTTCCCTGTTACGTCTGCCTCCTCACACCCTTGTTTTACCCGCTGATCACCTCTTTTCATCATCCACACGGCTCCTCAACTTTCCCCTTCTCTCTGTACTACTCATCCTTCTCCCTCTGAGTCCAGCTCCTTCTCCCCTTCTCTCTCCATCCTTTCTCCCCTCCTTTCATCTCTTTCTCCTTTCACTCTCTGCCCATCTCCGTCTCTCGTTGTCTGTCTTCTCTCCGCCCCATTTCTGCCTGTCTAGCTACTCCTTCCCCCTCTCGTTCATTTCCTATTTCAGCTAGATGGTTCTTAGACTCATAGTTCCTCTTTCCAGACAATGTTGTGCGTACGAAGTTTGGATATGAACGATTCAGTGGCTTAGGAGCAGATGTGGAAAATACGTACATTACACACATTAACTCACCTTTATGTATATACTAGCTGAACACCTGGCGTTGCCCAGCATGCTTTTCTCGTTTGAGAGCAGATTCTATCTGAGTGGGGATTCCAGACGTATTCTCGCATGGAGAGAGGTGGGAACACTAATATTGTCGAGCGTGATCGTTTTGGTGTTCCAAGAGACACGATGAGGGGACGCATAAAGCTGTTTGGGTGTTCTGTCCTCCAAATCTTTGAGCACCATACACTCTCCGCTCGACGTTATGGTGACAGAGTACTGTCTCCTCATGTGTGTCTTATTCGTGATATTTATTTTATTTTTACCTATTCGTGAGATTTATAAGTATAAAGACAAATTTTATCATCCCCTAATGAATTTGGAAACGGGTTTTTCTGACACGTAGTACTTGATATTCGGGCGTCTACAGCTCTTAAAAGGTATGGTGTTGAGAATATTTCCGATGACAGCTGGTAAAACTGTTGTTTTATTAATACACAACCGGTTTCACCGTCTACGGCCGCATCATTATTACATACTATACTCCATCGAACAAACAATCAAAATTAGCCACAATGCTCTGATGCTTTAGTTCTAATTGATTTTTTAACGCGAACTGTGGATTTTCTTTCTTTGGATCTAAAATTTTCTACTTCATCTGATATATTCAAAATATACCTTTTTTCTTTTTTATCAAATATTTTTAACATTCCAAAGGAATTGTGACGCTGTGCCTCAGCTCACATAATTGTGTTGTTAATACAAATCGGGTATTATTTAAGTTGAGATGTTCTTCAAATCTTTTTCGAAATGACGTAAAGGTTTTCTCTATATATTTCTTAGGGCAATCATCGCATATAGTGCACTATACACCCGTTTCATTATACTTATTGACCTCAGCTTTCTTCTTATGCCTGAGTTTACTTTCGAGGTCCAAAGAAGTAAAGTAAACTGGTATGAAGTTTTTGGGTCTCATACAACCGAATATATTTCCGGATGCTGTATCCAAATATGGAATTCTGCTAAAAGTAGCTTCTCTTCGCAAAAAAAGGAGAAAGTCAAATCTGGAATAAACTAGAGGAAGTACTAATATTAATAAACAACAAAAGAAAATACACAGTTCATGTTGAATAATCAAATCAAAAATTGCTCTGAGCACTATGGGACTTAACTGCTGTGCTCATCAGTCGCCTAGAACTTAGAACTACTTAAACCTAACTAACATAAGGACATCACACACATCCATGCCCGAGGCAAGATTCGAACCTGCGACCGTAGCTATCACGCGGTTCAAGACTGTAGCGCATAGAACTGCTCGGCCACTTCAGCCGGCTGTGTTGAATAATCAATTAGTTAAAAAGCACCATATCAACTTGATAATTTTGGTCGTTTATACGGTTAAATATTAGTACGTAATAAAATTTAGTGAGGAAGAGTCCCAGTTCTTCTAGACGTAAGTACATGCGTCACACCATCAACAAGATAGTGACCGTTCCGCCAGCCTGTTAGTCCGTCTCATTCGCTGGTGAGGGCTGCTTGTTGCCTTCCCAACACTGTGTTGCACTGCCGGTACACCGTAATAAACTGCGATTTTATACCGTTCCGCAAAGTAACTTGTATTGTGCCCCGACTAATGACGTAGTTTGGTTTTTACTGCCAATCCGGCTTTTTTTTTATTGCATCGTATCACTATAAAGTAATTTTGCTTGTTTTAGATGCAGAAAATTTTTTAAGCCAGGATCTATAAGAATAGGAACCATCTATAACAATATGAGCCACCCACCAGAAATTTTTACGACATTAATGGGTCACATCTTTATCACCCTATTCTCATCAGCATAATGTAGAATATATTCGCTGAATAGTATATCTTGACTAGGAGCGATAGGTATACCTATGACCTTTTAACATTATGGGTACATTGTAGATATTACTTATATTAATTTTAATATATACAAGGTTCAGACGCTACACATTATTCTTCACCATATGGTTTGCACGTGATGATGCGGCTTCAGGCTGCGAAACCTACTAAAATAACAATTTTACCATCTGTCAGTGAGATTCTTCTTAACGGCGTGGCCTATTCTGAATGTCAGTGACTAAAAGAAATTACGCTCGTAAATGAACAGGACAAGCGTTTTGATGCCTTTCGCAGCCACATTATTTTCTCGCCAGCAGTTGGGACTTCTAGGCGGAAGCGCCAAATGCAACAGCAAGAGCCCTGTGACACGGCGCGAACGATGCTCTGTGTATTGGAATTCCCACCGCGTGTTGACAACTCCGGGCACGGCCGTTTATCGGAGGCAAACTCGGTAATGTGTTTAGGGGCGCTTGGCGTGCAAACACCATAAATATTTGACAAGGAGCCGGCCGCTCAATAAATCTATCGCGTCTGTCCGCAATCGAGCGAATATTATTAGCAGGTGTTCGGCAGTGTTGGAGTGTCTTGCGTCACTCAGGCTAAGTCGATTGCGCTCCTGTGTTTGAGGTCAGGAAAACACTGCTGCGTTAAGCTATGTAGCGTGAATATAAATTTAGTTCCCTTTAGGAAATATTCGACGCACCGTAAAACAATTTTTAAGAACGTCTCTGAAGAATAATCGTTATTCGTGCTGTCTCCGTTTACGCTTGGTATCTTAATGTGTGCTAATTTGATCCTTCCTAGGAAGTTAAAAAATATTTTTATCAGTAGCGGCAATTTTTCGTATTCCAATTTTTGTATTCTTAGGTATATACTGCAGGTCAGTGTACACTGTCTTTCGTAGATCAAATATGTTGTTGAAATTGATGACACTGCAAATAAATCGAGTATATTAAATTATGAAATGTACAATGCACTGAAGCATGACAATCCTATTATTGCACCCACCTTTGACCGCCGTACAAACTCACAACTGGGTGATATTGACACAGTCGCATCTGCAGTGTATTTTATTGAAACTTCTCAAAGCAAAGTGTCGCTAACCGTAAACCCTGCTACCACTGATCAAAGGTCTTTGGGCAGTTATTAGTGGGCATTAATATGTGTCCATCATTCGTCTTATCGTGGTCTGTACACAGGGACACTTTCAGTAGGGGACTAATCCCACAGACAAACCATCGGCCCATCAGTTTATTACCTACTTTGTGAAAGTCCTCGAAAGGATAAACTTAAAACCACAACGACAACCAGTAGCCATGCAGGACTTAATTAGAGCAGATCAGTTCGCCTTTTAACCATGATTATCGGCGGAACTTTAACTACTGCGCGTTACGGAATATACACTCCTGGAAATTGAAATAAGAACACCGTGAATTCATTGTCCCAGGAAGGGGAAACTTTATTGACACATTCCTGGGGTCAGATACATCACATGATCACACTGACAGAACCACAGGCACATAGACACAGGCAACAGAGCATGCACAATGTCGGCACTAGTACAGTGTATATCCACCTTTCGCAGCAATGCAGGCTGCTATTCTCCCATGGAGACGATCGTAGAGATGCTGGATGTAGTCCTGTGGAACGGCTTGCCATGCCATTTCCACCTGCCGCCTCAGTTGGACCAGCGTTCGTGCTGGACGTGCAGACCGCGTGAGACGACGCTTCATCTAGTCCCAAACATGCTCAATGGGGGACAGATCCGGAGATCTTGCTGGCCAGGGTAGTTGATTTACACCTTCTAGAGCACGTTGGGTGGCACGGGATACATGCGGACGTGCATTGTCCTGTTGGAACAGCAAGTTCCCTTGCCGGTCTAGGAATGGTAGAACGATGGGTTCGATGACGGTTTGGATGTACCGTGCACTATTCAGTGTCCCCTCGACGATCACCAGAGGTGTACGGCCAGTGTAGGAGATCGCTCCCCACACCATGATGCCGGGTGTTGGCCCTGTGTGCCTCGGTCGTATGCAGTCCTGATTGTGGCGCTCACCTGCACGGCGCCAAACACGCATACAACCATCATTGGCACCAAGGCAGAAGCGACTCTCATCGCTGAAGACGACACGTCTCCGTTCGTCCCTCCATTCACGCCTGTCGCGACACCACTGGAGGCGGGCTGCACGATGTTGGGGCGTGAGCGGAAGACGGCCTAACGGTGTGCGGGACCGTAGCCCAGCTTCATGGAGACGGTTGCGAATGGTCCTCGCCGATACCCAGGAGCAACAGTGTCCCTAATTAGCTGGGTAGTGGCGGTGCGGTCCCCTACGGCACTGCGTAGGATCCTACGGTCTTGGCGTGCATCCATGCGTCGCTGCGGTCCGGTCCCAGGTCGACGGGCACGTGCACCTTCCGCCGACCATTGGCGAAAACATCGATGTACTGTGGAGACCTCACGCCCCACGTGTTGAGCAATTCGGCGGTACGTCCACCCGGCCTCCCGCATGCCCACTATACGCCCTTGCTCAAAGTCCGTCAACTGCACATACGGTTCACGTCCACGCTGTCGCGGCATGCTACCAGTGTTAAAGACTGAGATGGAGCTCAGTATGCCACGGCAAACTGGCTGGCACTGACGGCGGCGGTGCACAAATGCTGCACAGCTAGCGCCATTCGACGGCCAACACCGCGGTTCCTGGCGTGGCCGCTGTGCCGTGCGTGTGATCATTGCTTGTACAGCCCTTTCGCAGTGTCCGGAGCAAGTATGGTGGGTCTGACACACCGGTGTCAATGTGTTCTTTTTTCCATTCTCAGGAGTGTATATTGTACAACATGAATGGATCGAACTATACTGCGGTTGCTTTCCAGGGTGTCGAAAAAGCCTACGGCCAAGTGTGGAAGAACAAACTGGTCGTCAAACGTAACGTGTTAGGTTCGATACCGGACTGCATCAAAATTGATGCTGTTTCTCTTCAAGGGCGGCGCGTCTACTCCAAGTTAAACGGACAACGCTCCAGCACGCTACAGTTAGAAGAAGGCCTAAGACAAGTGTCCGTACTTTCGCCATTGCTTTTTATACTGTAAGAGAATAACATCTCGGTTCTCCCGCACGTTGTCCTCGCGCTGTTCGCGGATGACACCGTCGACGCATCGCCACTCCAGTTAGGCGGCTCCATCAGCAGCTCGACATCTCAGAACAATGAGTAATGACACATCATATAAAACATAATGCACAGAAGATGAGGGCTATTCTGCTCGCCACACGACGAGCTGACCTTCGTGACACCCTGGTTACAAAACAACGTTCCAGTCTCTTAGACTGACCACGTCCATTATTTAGGAGTCATAATTGATTAATAAAAACTACTCTTCAAGGAACATGGCAACGCTAAAAATGCTAAAACGTTGTAACCTCTCTTAAACAGCTCTCATATGTCTGTCACCACAAAATTTAAGCTACAACGAGCGACGGTGCTGCCCTTATGTCATATGGCTGCTCCTGCTGGGACATCACAAGCTACACTAGCATTAAACAACTACAGGTGCTGCAAACCCGCTGTCATCGGCTCAAACCTCCTCGATCAGCTCGGGCGATGGACCTCCACTGGGGACTCGACATCGACTGCACCAGGATACCATCAGTAAGACAGCACGTAAGCTCCTGGACAGCACTGAAGGCCTCCAGCCACCACTCGCCTCCTGGACTACATCGGATCTGTTGCCCCACAACGTCGACACCGGATTCGTGTGCCACAGGCTACCGAAGCTCCTCAATAAGGAATAAACACATGTAGAATCACCATTACAGAAGGATCATGGACCCAGAGGCTGCTGTCCTTACGGGTAAATAAAGAGAATCATACTCATTTTCCTTACCATCCAGTCCAGCCACACATTAGTAGCACTTCTCTTACACCATACATGAGAAACGACAGTTTCAGTGATGTTTCCGAATGTTTGTGGAGGCATGATAGCCCATTCTTCGTCAAGAGCTAACGCCACAGAAGGCACGTGGAGTTTACGTTGGGAACCTTCTGAGGCCATTCCACTCAGGAAAATTACTGTCCACAAACGACTGTCTCACAAGCGCTGCTCTATGAAGGGTATATCGTAATACTTATACAGTAATCGGATCCGAACTGTTCCTCTACGGTACGCCGTGAATAGTGCTGTAAAATGTGCTCATATCTACCCGCATTTAATGTTTTCGTAAGCGTTATAAGAGGACCACAACCTGGCCACGAAGAACACCTCCATTTTGTAACAACACCTCGTTACGTATTCCATCGTACCGTCACACGGAATAGTATGATCCGTCACTCTAAATCACTCTGTTAAAGTCACCCAATGTGTAGCCGCGTCCCTCTTGACACCAACTCAAGCGTCGCCTATAACTTACTGACATTTTAAGTGCATTACATCCTAATCTTTTTAACTTCTTACATAAGCCATTGAGCTAGCGGAACTGATTGTGGCATTTTGAAACTCTCGAGTTATAACATCCACTGATGTCACGCGACCACTTACAGCCACATTCCACAATGCTTGACGGTCTCTGTCAGTCAGTACATGTTTCCTGTCTTGTTTCCGTTTAGTTGCAGTTATTCCTTCACGTTTCCACTTCACAGCCACATCACAAATACTTGAAATGGGTACCTTCAGAAGGTCTCATATGTTCATTATGGATTTCCTACGCAGATGACATCGAATTTACTGGGCTATCCTGACCGAAGTATTCCCGCTGTTACTGCTTCACTACTGACAACTTCCTCTTGTGACTTCTAGTGGTCAATTTCACATTACGTAAGGATATTCAGATACTTTGCTGAATTAGTGTATTGTACACACAGTAAAAAAGTCTTACATCATCTCGGTTCCTAGAGTACCGGAACCTGTGCATAAAACTGGAATAAAGATCAACATAAACATCATTTACGCCCTTTTCACTGCTCATGAAAACCACACGTTGTATGTTATAGCACCATACGGCGAGACCTTCGGAGGCGTTGGTCCAGATTGCTGTACACACCAGTACCTCTAATACGCAGTAGCACGTCCTCTTGCACGGATGCATGCCTGTATATGTCGTGGCATACTATCCACAAGTTCATCAAGGCATTGTTGGTCCAGATTGTCTCATTCTTCAAGGGAGATTCGGCGTAGATCTCTCAGAGTGGTTGGTGGGTCACGTTATCCATAAACAACCCTTTTCAATCTATCCCATGCGTGTTCGATAGGGTTCATGCATGGACAACATGTTGGCCACTCGAGCGATGTCGTTATCCTGAAGGACGTCATTCACAAGATATGCAAGATGGGAGCGCGAATAAACGTTAACGAAGGCGAATGCCTTGCCAATATAATGCCAATATGGTTGCACTATCTGTCAGAGGATGGCATTATCGCACAGCCATTACAGCGCCTTCCATGACCACCTGTGGCGAACGTCGGCCCCACATAATGCCACCCCAGAACAGCACGAAACCTCCGCCTTGCTACACTCGCTGGATAGATGCATAAGGCGTTCAGCCTGACTGGGTGGCCTCCAAACACGTCTCCAAAGATTATCTACTTGAGGGAATATGCGACACTCGTCGCTGAAGAGAACTTGATTCCAATGCTGAGCGGTCCATTCGGCATTTTGTTGGGCCCATCTGTACCGTGCTGCATGGTGTCGGGAATGGAGTTGCGCATCATGCAGCCTATTGCGCACAGTTTGAATCGTAACATGACGTCCTGTGGCTGCACGAAAAGCATTATTAAACATGGTGGCGTCGCTGTAAGGGTTCCTTTGAGCCATAATCCGTAAGGAGCTGTCATCCACTGCAGTAGTAGTCCTTGAGCGGCCTGAGCGAAGCATGCCATCGATAGTTTCTGTGTCTCTGTATCTGCTTCATGTCCGAACAACATCGCTTTGGTTCACTCCGAGACGCCTGGACACTTCCCTTTTTAAGAGCCCTTCCTGGTACAAAGTAACAACGCCGACGCGATCAAGCCGCGTTATTGACCGCCTAGGCATGGTTGAACTACAGACAAAGCGAGCTGTGCACCTCCTTCCTGGTGGAATGACTGGAACTGATTGTCTGTCGAACCCCCTCCGTATAATAGGCTCAGCTCATGCATGGTTGTGTACATCTTTCGGCGGGTTTAGTGATATTTCTGAACAGTCAAAGGGGGCTTTGTCTGTGATACAATATCCACAACCAACGTCTCTCTTCAGGAATTCTGGGAGCCGGGGTGATGAAAAACTTTTTTTTGTGTGTACATATCGAAAACGCTGTGGGATGGTCTCCTTTCCTAATTTGTATTTGTAAAGAATCCCCGTACAGTGAACAGGCAATCAACATTTATAAAGCGGTTAACCAACAGCAGAAACAGAATTACACGCCACATAAAGTGCAGTCAGTTGGGTGTTCAACCATGATATTCTGAACCCAAACATGACGTTCCCGGAGAGATAGTGTCTTCCATATGATCAACACGCATCCATAAAGAAGTAATAACTGAACTGGAACCTGTCCATCTCTGTAGCTAAGTCGTCAGCATGTCTGACTGATATGCAGAGGACACGGGTTCGATTAGTGGTCCTGCCAAGGACTTTTCCTCTGTGGAGAGCTTGTAGGGTGGTATACTCAGCCCCGCGATGACAATTGAGACTGTAATTGAATGAAAATGACAGCTGAAAGCAAGCGAAACAGCGGTGCATAAGACATCCAAGAGCCCCATTGGCAGAAGGTGACTCGGTGGACGGTCGCTCCAGACTTGCCCATCAGGGCCTAAGCCCGGAAATTTGCTTACTTCGTTTTGCTTATGTGAAACACTAAACACTAAAAGCCAGTCGTCACCTGTGACTGACTGCAAATAACTAATGAACAAAATATGCTCAATATACTATAATTGGCAATAAATATCTTATGTATTTCCCGAAGAAACATATTTTGACAGTGAATAATATAAGTAGAGATTTATTGGGGCAATAGTCTCCTCAAACTTTCTAACGTTACTGTTTCCCAGAGGTGAGTGTGGTTCCTAAAATATATAACTTGGCCCTTATTTTCACTGAATCGCAGTTCTCCTTTAAAAGTGCATACTTGTTCTGTGGGGGTCACGAACAAAGAATATTAGCATGACAGCTTTCAATTAAAGTATTTGTGATACATACAGGAGGCTGCCACGTCGTGAAAGTACCTGCAGGAGTAAGTACTACTAATCCATATGTATTATTAAATATAGGGTGGTCATATAGGGTATATCACGTAAGATATGGTTGTACTGTCGATATCTTGATAGAAAGAAAGCGTTATATCTTGCATGGAAACTAGTCGACGGTTATAAAAGTTTTATTTAACAATGAAATTCGCCAAACAGCAATGAAATTAAGTTGCAGTCAGGTCTTAGAAGGAAGCACTTAAGCTATGAATTCACGATCTCCAGAAACATATTGCCTTAGTATGCCAATATCGATTACTTTTTAGAGGTGCGTACGGAGCCTGAAGATGGCATAATAAATTGCTTAAACGTAGTGAAAATAAAATGAAATCTCCACTGCACGGGTGCTTCGGGAATTTTACTGTTAAATATCTGACCAGCCACTGTCCCAAGTCCATAATGGATCAACACAGACTTTGTACAGGGTGGTCAGAAACTGTCTGAAAATCTTGTAACGACATTGCAGGGGATGTTGAGCTGAGAAATAACTGTTAAGAATAAAATTCGATGCATTGCACAGTTTCCGAGTTACTTAGCTTTGAAGTCAGCCAGTCAGGTTGTTGCTCGCTCAAATTCAAGCCCTTACATGCGAGAAAATGCGATGAGTCACAGACATCTGCGGGTTCTTGAGTTGCCAATTGTTGAGGTCCTCATTGCCAGTTAAAATGTGCCTTTTTCAGAAGTAATAAAGTTGAGCTAGGTGAGCAGAGGCTACGTTTTTTCGGTCTGAGGAAACAAAACGGTACATGTTTGACGACATCGCCTCTAGCAAGCTGTGTGACGAACTGATTGGTTACCTTTTTATTTCTTTAACTATTATTACTCGGCACAGCCTCCCCTGTAATACAGTTAAGCTCTGCAGACTATTTCTACCCATCATGTATTAGTTATATAAATATTCAATATTTAGTTGGGAAATTCGGAGGCTACGTCCGATATTTCTTGTCGTGCAGCTCCTGCAGGAGCCATTACCTGACAGGCTTACTTCCATGTGCGCAATGCCAGGAGATCCTCTAGAGAAGATACGTCTAGCGCCATATATCGTTCTAGCTCATTTAGCATTACCCGGAGTGCATGTGTGGACTTCTTCCACGGACGCGAGTTAAATTACACCCCTGAAACCATCTCAAGGAAGTTCAGCTATGCTGATTATATGGCCCTAGCTATCCAAAGCAAGCAGTTTGAAGACACTGAAAACATCCTCACAAAATGCATGAGTATTTCACCAAGTGGATTAATACCAAATCCCAACAAGACTGAAGTCAGCTGTTTTCATTTTTAACAACAGAATGGCGGGATATGAGGTGAAGGTTCATATGAATAACAGTCAATTGCGATATCAGCCATATCCAAAGTACCTGGCGGTCACTATATATAGGACATCATCCTGCAAAAGACACCTGGAAAATGTATCCAATAAAATAAGCTCATGGAACAGCCTCATTCAGAGGCTCTGCAGCACGAACTGGTGAGCAGCACCAGACACACTACGAACCTCTGCACTCGCCTTAGCGTACTCTGCAGCCGAGTACTGTGCACCAACGTGTTTAACCAACAAGCATTAAACAAGGTGGACACCCAGCTCAACGCTGCTATTAGAACCATTACTGGATGCATAAAGACTACGCCACTATATTGGCTTCCAACACTTAGTCATATAGCTCCTCCCTCCTTGCGAAGACAGTAAGCTCTGATGAAAGAATACACCAAAATAATGAATAAACCCCAGCTTCTTATCCATAACGATGTTCCAACTTGGGAAAGAACACGACTCCGCTCCAGATATCCCCCTTTAAGACTGGCCCAACAACTGTCAGCTGCCAACTTCAGCATGGATACTAAATGGCACGAGAGCTCGAGTGATAGTGCCTCTCCTGACAACTGTGAACTTATCTGTGCCTCAAAGAAACCTAAGGGCTTTGAACTTCCACGACAGCTATGGAAAAGCCTAAACAGAATCCGACCATGACATGGACTATGTGCACACAATCTACACAAGTGGGGAAAGCTTCCCAGCCCTAGCTGTGACTGTGGGGCACCTAATCAAATAATACAGCACATCGCCCAGGACTGTGAATTAACAGCCCACCAGGGTAGTCGGGCTGACTTCTTCAACGCCACACCGCCCTGCCTCGAATGGATCGCCAATTTGGACGTCAGAATTTGAAGACTTGTGTAACGCAAAATATCTGCTGTGATGTTACTTTTTATTGTGTTTATGTATCTGAATATGTATCCTTCATTTATGTATTTTATAGTGTATTTTATCATATAATTTCATAATGCAATAAGTGTTAATAATGTGTGTAGCGCCATACGCTAAATATATAAATACTAGTTACATAAATATTAAAATTATACAAATATAATTGTATATTATATATAATACACGTATAATATAAAATTATATAGATATTAAAATATGACAAGCTACTATTAGCCAAGTTAATGCATTTAAATATCTTGGTAAAACTATAACTGAAGACTTGAGATGTCACCAGGAGGTGAAAACTCGAATTAACCATAGCGAAGGAGGCTTTCAACAGAAAGAGCAGACTTTTATGTGCCCAATTAGATAAAGGTCTAAGGGAAAGACTTGGAAAATGTTTAGTCTGGAGTGTGACACTATATGGGGCAGAAACATGGATACTAAGACGAGAGGATGAAAGAAGGTTAGAAGCAGTTACGATGCTGATGTTGAAGCGAATGGAGAGGATAAGCTGAATGGAAAGACTAAATAACGAAAGAGTATTGGGAAGGGTTGTCGAGAGAAGATGTCTGCTGAAAGTTTTAAAAGAAAGTGAAAAGAACTGGTTGGGACACTCATTGAGAAGGGAGTGGTTGCTAGCAGATGCTTTGGAAGGACTGGTTTGTGGAGGAAGACTGAGATGAAGAAGGAAATACAAGATGATAGACGACAAAAAGAGAAGGGGAAATTATGCGAACGTGAAGAAGAAAGCAGAAGACCGGACGGCCTGCAGAACTACCACGTGAAAATCTGTCCCCACCGTTCATTTATATATTTATGACATCACACAAAATATTAATGGAAAACTCATACATTTTACAAAGTATGGAGCTATCTACCGGGTGTCTCTCCTATGGGTCGTTAGGCACCTTCAATTTAGTGTTTCAGCAGATATTTGCCATTTAGGTTTTGTAGCGCGTAGCTGCTATCACATCGTGTCTTTCACACGACGCCCGTGTGGACGGAAAGTGTCGTTTTGTACCCATTACAAATAAGGTGATTTTTAAATCGCATTTTTACGTGCTCATTCGACAGAGCAGTCGAAAATAAGGCTCGTGCGTTATTCGTTTGATCAATATGTATTACAAAGAACCTAAAATACGGAGAATAATTAGTACTCCAGCAATGATTGAGCAGCGCGTCTGCATGGTATTAGAGTCAGAGAAGGCCAGGGTGATGCTGTCGCTACTGGAGTACTGGTTATTCTTCTTGATCTCATGTCCCTGTAAACACACATCGACAAACCGAATGTCGCATTAGACTAATCTGGGACAGATGTGTCAAATGGGCACGAAAATACCACTTTGAAACTTATTTTGTTTATAACGGGAAACGAACCGATGCTTTCCATTAAAGCTGGGCGTCGCATTAAAGACGTGATGCGCAGCATCTTTTTGGACTGACTACAGCTACGTATTGCAAAAACGAAATTGAAAATGTCTGCTGAAACACCAGGGAAAATGTACCTGACGACTCTTAGGAGAGACACCCCGTATATTATTGTCCGAAAGACAGTTACGCAAATATTTAGTCAGTTCTTGATAAGATTTCAAAGTGATGGAATGACTGGTAACTGTTTTAAAAGTTGAGAAATGTAAACTTATGCGGTTCAAAAAATGAATAAAATCATTTCATGTTCTCTGACTAAACTATCAGTAAGAAATGGAATCAGTCAACCCATCAAGTACCTGGATGTAACAGTCTGAGGAAATATGCAATGGAATGATCATATTGGCTCAGTCATAGTTAAAGCAGGTGACCAAATAAGGTTCGTTTCTACGATACTGGGAAAGTGCAGTCGGTCTGGAAAGGATATCGCTCACCAAACACTCGTGTCACACATCCTAGAATATGGCTCAAGTTTGTCCGACATATACCAAACACGACCACCAAGGGATAACGTAAGTTGAAGTACAAAGGCGAACGACCTTGATGTAAACTCGACGAGACTTATGCCACTGCTGAGAATAACTTGTCACTTGCTACACAAAAATTCTGAGACATAGCATGTGTGATACAGTTATGACAGAAGAAGAGGTACAACAACAAGATCGTTTTGAAGAGATGAAGATGAGAGTGTTAACTATTGAAACCGGATATCGGTAGTAAATAGTACTGAATGCGATCTTGGCTATTAAAAGTTCCTTTAGAGGAAATACGCATCGCTCCTCCCCTCTCTGCTTATGAGAAATTTAGATCAATTTTAATGAAGACTTCTTTTTTTTGATGTTTTGCTGCACCCGAAAGGCATCAATAAGTAAAAATTTTTGAACACTAAATGACCTGTTATTCTAGCTACGTTTGCAGCAGTAGTATAAGTCTCTTGAAGTTTAATATAGCATACTACTCGTAGATAGATACAAAAAAGTCACACTAATGATATTAGGTTAATTTAGGTGCGGGGAAACGTCACAGTAGTTCTTAAAAACGTGAAATGGCAGAATCGAGCAGTCAGACGTATGCCGAGAAAGCCTTCTCAGCAAAGATCCAAGAAATAACTTTAAGTAAGGAGTTTAGTAATGTGCCACAACCCTCTGTGCAACGATTCCAAGGTTCAACTAATTATTTTGCAGTAGACGCATTAAATCTATCGTTCTTTCTGTGCACCATACTCAAATGGAACGGAAATAAACCCTGTAATGTGGTACAACAGGAAATATCTGCCATACACTTTACAATGGTTTACAGAGTGAAGGAAATCCGGTATAATTAAGGACATCTTATTCTGCACTAATACTGCCACGTTTGGGATCCACGTCTGATAAGAATTTCAGGAGACTTTGAATGACATTATAAATGCGCTGAGGTCTGTATAATCCATACATGTGCGAAACTCTGGTGTGGAGGGAACATCAAGGAAACCACTGGATGAAATGAGTCGTTGTTCTTGCGGAAACCTACAAGCAAATTTATAAACCTGTACTCGAATACGCTTTTACAACAGATCAGCTAGCTTTGTTGTAGAAAGCACGTCATGAGCATGAGAAAAAATACAGGAACGGATTTTGCTCATTACAAGTTCAATAGCTTACACTCTACCCTAAAGGGAAAGGAATACGCACAGCTGTCAATGACCGTACAGTGGCTTACAGAAATCAATATTTCTGAAGCTGTAACTACTTTTCTGGAGTTTTCAAACGACAATCCACAAGAAATTGAAGAAAGTCATATGTGGAATTATCACTTTATAGACGTTTCATAGAAAGGAACCACGTTGCAGTTGTGGACCAAACGAAAGAGGGCAGTAATTTTGGGAACACTGTTTATCCTCCACACTTGGCTCACTACTCTGTACTTTTCCCTTGTATTTGAACTCCATGCGTGCCTCTTCTGAAGTCGGGAAGTGGCTGGCTACCGATTTCCACCTCACCCGGTTTCTTATGGTCATCACTACACATAAAAAACTTCGATGTTTGTATTGGTTCACCTGTAGGCCAAAACCAACAAAAATACGGAAAAGGAATTTTCGTCTGAAATTCCATAACCCTAGGATGCTTCTGATAAATCTGTTTCCTAAAGATAGATAAGTAGGCGTGTTCCATTTTAAAACATTCCAGTAATTTGTAACAGTTTGCTAGCAATGTGACTCTGTAACCACAACAGCATCGTCCGTCAACGTCCTCAGATACTTACCTACCACACTCTCAAGGGATGACAATAAACTTTTATCACTGATTAAAACAAAGTAAATAAAATAAATCACGGACATGAGTATAAAAATAATTAAGAAATCTTGGTCAGTGATGAGTGTGCATATGTGTGTATCAGTTTTATGTGGAAGGCTATGTGATAGTAAATAGGCAACAAAAATACATAGCTATGGAGGTATTTTCCCTGACTGTTGTGAATCACTTAGTTCGACTTAAAGGCGACTAATAAACGCCAAGATGGCGGTTTCGGTTAAGAAACTTATTAGCAACCTAAACCCTTTCATTCTCTGAGTTACATCAGCAAGGTGGAGTCACCCATTAGAAGGCGTCAGTATAGAGGAAGTAAATTTTCATGGGCGGTTCCTCCGAATCTAATTGTTCAACTTTCCTTTATGACTTCTGTCCGTACGGTTCCATATCACTTTGTAGTACTGACTTGTATCTTTTTAACGAAGAAACGAATATTCACCGTTTATGTTGTAATCAGATGGCATTCTGCGTTTTTATACATATATCGTAACTTGTACCGAGTGTTAACATGGTTCAAGTTATTGTGCATTTCCATAACAAATTTATCACAACGGAGCGGTGTGTGCGCTGTTGTGAAACTTCGTGGAAGATTAACACTGTGGGCCGAACCAGGTCTACAGCCCGCTTCTTTTTGTTTCTTTCTTAGTGAGAAATTAATTTCAGTTTGAAGAAAGAAGAACTTAAAATCAGTTCTGTTCAATGAACGTAATTTTTGTCTTCCATAACAATAACAAAATTTACCACTTGCGATAAAAAAATTCCTCATCTTCTAGCGAAACTTATCAATTGGTACTAATAATGCCATCTTCTAAAGGATTGTTACTTTTTCTGCGTCATGTAAAATTAAAACCACTGTATGACTCTTTCCTCTTCTGAAACAATTTCACTTTATTTCAAAATGAGAAAATAATGGAAACGAAAACTGAATGCTTGTATTTCCTTGTTTAAAAAATAATAGTGCAAATCAAACTTCTACTGTAAAAACATACGCTGAAATCTTAGCAAACCTTCCTTTATTTCCTGATGTCCTCAGTGCTTATTACATTATTGTTCTAGTGAGGAATATTGCATTATTTTTCTTGTAGTTTTAGTCCCTCAGAGGTTATGGTGTTGTAAGGTACTCCCATTAATCTTCCTTGTTCTTCTTCCCTTCTGTGAAGATATAGTGCACTATGTGCCCTTGGATGCAGTAAGTAGCACTTGACTTTGGGTACGGAAGTCCACCTGGAGCCAGACCATCTGTTGGTGTGAAAGATTTGTGAGATTCCTGTTGATGACTACCAGCTTCAGTCGGACTAAATCTCAAACCTTCTGAGCTACAAAAGCACCACTGACGATGCGTGCTCATTATTTGCTCCAGCACCTCATCTTCCACCTCCAAAACGTCACAGAAGTTCTGCTGCAAAACTTCTGAAGTAGCAATCCTGGAAGTAAGGAGATGAGGTTCTGGCGGAAATAAAGCTTCGATGGCCGGTCATGTTTGGGTAGCTCAGCTGGAAGAGCACTTGCCCACGTAAAGGTCCCGGTTCGGCACAAAGTTGTCACGCGCCAGGAACTTTTACTGTGAAAGTTATTATAATTAATAAGGGGGGAGGGGAATCGTAAACAGTAGCATCTGAAGGGAATAATGTTATTGCTGTTGACATTATGTGTATCGAGAAGATCATTACGTATATCTAACGTTACTCTGATTACCGTCGAAAATTAATAGTCAAATATACACAGTTTAATTAGTAAAACATTCAGATAAAAGGTATTCAAAGCCCAGTGGTTGATAGATGAGGGGATACGGAACAAATAACGTCTTATTAACTTATGTCCGGAAAGACATGATTTCCAGGCTAGAGACCATCCATTAAATCACAGTTTGTTACAGAGACTGCGCTCTAATACGCGCTGTATCATTCAGTTACAGTTACAGTAAGCACTGAGAAAACTTCCAGTTACGTCATGCCCTAGCACCCTCACCTGCTACACTAATTAGTAATGTTGTGTCCGATTCACTTCTTTTGCTGATTTACCTAGTAGTTGATGTGATACGGCGTTATACTCAGTGGTCCCTTATTCGAATGGATAGCTTGCCGACATGGTTTTTACTTACGGAAAGGCACATGGCAACGGCGGCAGGCGGAAAGGTTGTATCAGGAGACCTATCCCCGTCGACAACAACATTATTCAATGTTTGCAACGTGTCTGCCGTTTGCCTGAGATATGGTCGTTTCAGGAAGCAGGAAATCTTGAAGGTCGAATGTGATTAGCACTCTGGAAAGCTACCGCCGTGTCAGTATCAGGTAGTTGGACCGCCAGTACAGGGAAAACTAGACAACCGTGTGGAACAGTCCATGAGAACAGTTACTAGCCTTATCACATAAGCGTGTACAGCGTTTACTAGCGACAGACGTTCCACATATGGAGCAGGCAACTACGATTCCGAGATTTTTGTCATCCATTCTATTCGTAGATGAGACCACGTTTGTAGTATCTTCAACTTTCATAACAGTCATCTTTGGGATGGTATGCGGAACCTCCATGGTATGGTTACCATGAACATCGTTGCACCTGGAATGTGTGGTCATGGATAATTGTAAACGTATCTTGGGACATCACCTAAGGGGCCGGAACTATCGGCATTTATTGCGGATGTCTTTGCCTCCCCTACTGGAAGAAGTACCATTGATGATTCGAAGGGCTATGTGGCTGCTACATGATGGTGCTCCACCCCACCTCGCCGTTAACGTCCGGACGCACCTCAATCGAGTCTTCGCTGGTCGACGGATCGGACGAGGGGGTCCAGTTGCATGACCTGCTCGTTCACCGGATCTCAACCCGTTCGATTTCTTTTATGGGACCATCTCAAAAGTATCGTGTATTCACCAACTGCGACATAATCGCGTACACAAACAGTGATCCGATACTGTCAAATATTTTTTTTCTTTATTTATTCTAGTCTCTGATCACAGTATCAATTCTTCATACGATGACCGGTTTCAGTCCGTAATGACTATCCTCAGAACTAAAATATATAAATGTATACATCTAGTGAGCAGTTTGTGTTTAAACATAAAACAGCAATATGTATCACAATATACTGTCATACAACCAGGGAAATGTACAGGTAAAATATGGTATAACGTACCTTTTTTTACACCACGTCCTAAAGTGATACGGCCATAATGGCATCGTCAAAACATAAATATCATCAGCATAGCATCGTCACATAGATCTAAAATAAGGTCCACATAGTGATTATTGCAGTAGCAACCAGAAACATGTTTGCCCTCACTCTCCCTAGATGTCGCAACTGTGGGCTTACTTAAATGTACTCATCATTTACGCAAAAAACATAATCTGACAAAAACACATTAGGCAAAACGCATGTAGCAGACTTATTAAAACTGATGACTATCATAGAAATCAATTGTGATACATTAAGAGATGAATCCAGTTACCCACATAAAATTATTAAAAGGAAATATATGAAAAGAACAAGTCCGACCCTTTTTATGGTGAATGTACGGTCAACAATTAATATCCGTAATACATTGCCTGTGGCAACCTATAAATTGCTTATGAAAGATAAAATGTCTATATGACAGCTGAAAAGAGACAGATAAAAAAAAATTGACAGCTTCGTGTATGCCCATTCCAGATCTGAAGACACTGGAGGACCGTATACATCGTAACATAGACACTGATAGGAAACCGTTTCCAGCACAGACGAAATGTTGCTGCATGATGCAGCGCATATTAGACAACAGTCTCTGTGACAATTTAGAATTGAATAAATGGTCTCTAGCATGGAAACCATGCATTTCCGAACATAGGTTCATTAGACCTTTTTGTTCCTTATCCTCGCATCGATCAATCCCTAGAGTTTGTATACTGTGAAAAAAAAATCAACTTGTATATTTGTCGATATTCCATGTTATTAGTCGACAATATGGTTTATTATCGCAAAATGAGGCCACTTGAACCTGCAGAATACACAGGCGACCTCTGGATTAAATTATAAGAATCACTGTCTTACTTAACATTTATTTAAATTCATAAGTCATTTATTGCCAAGGTGCGTGTGTCTCGCTGCTGCACTCGTTGGATATGATGGAAGCTGAAAAAGGTGTGATCAAGAAATTGTTTTTGTTATGTAACTGTATATTGTCATACAACTTTCGGAAATACAAGAAAACAAAATCTGTGTAGTCATCTGCGTATTCTGTTTTCAAGCTATCGTAATTACAGTTTGCTGTGTTTCACCTGTAGGGAGGTTTCAAAGTGTCGCTTGTTCTCCTGGAGCATAACTACCACTGTATGATAGCGAACAGAACCTGCGGACGAGCTGCATAGAATGTAATAGCATTCTGAGTTTCTGGCAGTTAAACTTACCGCTGATAGTTTTTTCCCTCTTCTTTAGGTTTCTCCGAGCGGCCACAGAACTCGTAAACAGCCGAAGACAGATTGACCTCATCCATCAGCAGCCGCATACGGCCCTCGGTCTTCCTTTCTGGGCGTCGTTTACCGGAGTCTACTTCCCAACTGTTACAGCAGTTTACTTTTGAGAAGAATGTACTCAACGATGTCCATCTCTCAGCGGCTCGAAAGAAAAACGAAATGTCGGCACGTACGGAATAAAACTGGGCTCCTGAACAACAGACGTTGTATTACTCTATTTCTTATTCATTTAGCTTACATACATTTAGAGTTACACGACGTTAAATTATGAAATTTCATATACTCATGTCCGCAGCACAATACCCGTTTTTTTTTCCAAAGATAGGACTAGGTATTTAAAGAAGTTCACAGCATCTGTAAATGTCTTTCATATTAGTGAAGCTAAAAAGGTTGTTTAGCTTATCATTGATCACTTAGACGTCCATAGACTGACGCGACCAGGCTCATCACTCGGTGAAATTAATGTTTCTCAATTTGTACAAGCAGGCAGGAGTAATTTCATGTAAATTTCGCGTGGAGGGCGCAAAAGACGGGCCCTCCTGTGACTCACCGGTTGCAATTATAGAGCGTAGTCTAGTACGCATGTTCTCAGTATCGCACTGGGCTAGTCACTTGATGCTAGGACGACACTACTTGTTTACTGTTTGCGGGCAAATCAACACTTTAATGTTACACGTGTTTGTCTGGTTTTATGTACGTTTCTGAACGTCTGAGTTTTACTAGCTGCTGTGCTTCTGTGTTGTCGTTGCAACGGACGTAAAGAGAAATTCATATATTGGAGACCATAGGCATATACAATAAATGAATAATTGTAAATGTTGTATTGACAAAAGGCACTTTATAAGTTGAAAAATATTGAACACAGTATTATAAAGATTTTTAGAGATAATTTATGCGATTTTATTGCCGTGTGTTTCAAAGCCAAGTGCTAGATAAATCTGCAAGTGTATTCGAGTAAACTGCCAGTCAGTGTGTACTCTACATATTGATGCCAGTGTGTACTCCAAATTAATGCTATGTTCACGGGCATATAATATTTATTCATGACAGTATAATTTCGTCCAGTTATGCAATTTCTCAAACACTTGTATGCATTGTTACCTATAATCCGTCTTGATTGCATAAATGTTGGTTCACATGACCGGTTTCGGTTCCTCTAGAACCATCTTCAGATCTGCAATTTCGGTTGCAGGGGTAACCCGTCCACACACAGCAATCTTCACAAGCTGCGTCACATGTGACGCAGCATGTGAAGGTTGCTGTGAATAAACATTTTTGCTATCAGGAGGGATTATAAGTAACATTGTATAACAAGTGATTGCGGTATCCCATCAGACTTTATGTCTGATTTTGCAAAACTTGTGTGCTAAGTATTTCTGCATGAGACAGTTCCCTATACAGTGTCACTGTAAGGTAATTAATTACAACAGATTCGACAATATGAATCAGTGCAACAGAAAACCTAAAAAATGTTGTCGACTATTACGAAATTCGAGCTTGTATTTCTTTGCGTAGTGTACGGTTCTACTTCTGTGACTAGACTGCGAAATAATGTTTTGTATTTTATTTATCTGTAAAAAGCAGAAGTGTAAATGAAGAAAAAGTGAAAATAATAATGGACACGCAAGAGGTGCAAATCGCTTAGCGTATTTATTGTAACAGTTTTATTGTTCCAAATGTGTTGCTTTTTCCTGACAATTCGGCGCCGTCTACAGCATCATTGTAACGTAATTAATTAGAACAGAGATTCGACAATATGAACAAGTGAAAAAAAGAAAAAAACGTAATCTGAGCTACGATACTGTGGTGAAAAAGCAAAATATAATTGCTCTTCACATCTTTAAGCCAACTTCAGTTCTAGGTATCAAACTGTTAAGATTTCTGTAAATAGGCATACAGTTTCACAGTATTTCTGCAGTCGGTTTGTCTGTAGCAACGAAGTAATAAGACGCACCAGACGGGCTAAAATGAACCCATCCCAGAATCACGTGACTTGACCTGCAAGAGATGTTAGGGATAGAGTTCTCGGTCTGAGTATCCGAATTCTCATTCCAGCGATATTTGTACTCTTGCCTGCACTAGGTGGCTTTGAGTCTTATGGCTGAAAGTGGTGGCGGGAAACGACCACATCTCAGGGTGGCCTAATTAATGCCGGGAACTAGCATTCATGAAACTATAGCAAAAGAAAAAGAAAAAAAAATTAAAAAACTGGAAAAATTTGTCCTAAAGCGAGCCGTTTACGAGTGAAATGCAAATGCTTGGTTTCTAGCCGTCACCGACTTCAGTATCACATATCGTTCTATTTAGTACAAACGTATTCGAAATGTAAACTTTTACATTATGTCCCCATCTCAATAGGCTCAGATGTCATGCATGGCATATAGTTAGGGAGTGTGGTAGACGCACTGCTGCTGACGAAAGACGGCAATTAACGCGCTAATAGGACTGAAGAAGAAAATGCCGAGCAGTTGCTTTACCTCGAGCTCATCTGACTACAGTCCTCTGGATTATTCTGTCTGGAGCGCGTCAGGCGTAAAGTATACAAAACACTCGTTAACCTGTAAGTACAAGTAGGTGGTCTGTGCGATCACGGAGACTTTTTCTCATTACTGCAGTGTCTTCTTTTTTCGTAACCTTCAGAGACTCTGATAAGAGTCATTTGGTATGGTGTACCTGGTATTTTGACAATATCACTTCCCGTTAGCTCACAACAAACAGTTCTAGGGTATCGTGGACCAGACTCGTACAGTTTATTATTAGTTCCGCTTAGTTTATACCTGAGCGCGTATGGATGCAGTACTGGTTTAGTATTAGAACAGACGGTCTCTTGCTTCATACCTTGTTTTATTTTGTAACTACTGTAACTGCATCATGTTATATTCTCACGAGGTAGTTGACTGAGCAAGTGCTGGCTGAAAGTGAAGCTGATGATTCCGAAGATAGAGATTTGGATTTGGAAGAAATCCTCGATCCAGAATGTAAAAATGATCTCGACGTCGGACAAGAAGCATCAAGTGACATAACAGGAGAAACTGTAGTGCACATAGTACAATAGTTGACGGCAAAGACGGAACAGTATGGAAGTCACGTGCACCGCCAAAGAACCTGCCCACACTTTCACATGAAGTCATAACTTATTTATCGGTTGTGAAACTACTGAAGAGAGTGCTATATATCCTCTACAGTGTTGGAAACTGTTTTTTGTTTAACTGTGCTAATACGTACGCTCAAAGGGTCCTCTCGAATTTTTCTAGGGAGAGAAATGAAGGGGGAATGAAGCCATTACTGGGATTGTTGGTGTAATGCCTGCCCGTCGGCTGAGCTTACAACAGATGGCACATGGTTTGAAATGTTTTATTTCACCACGGACATAAACAGCTTTGGTTCTCTGGTTTGGAGCCTCATACTCGACAATAAAGAGACAAGACGTGAGAGAAACAGATCATATGGCGGCGATAAGACAAGTTTTCAGTCTTGAAACTTCCTGGCAGATTAAAACTCTATGCCGGACCGAGTCTCGAACTCAGGACCTTTATCTTTGGCGGGCAAGTGCTCTACCGTCTAAGATACCCAAGCACGACTCACGCCTCGTCCTCACAGCTTTACTTCTGTCAGTACCTCGTCTCCTACCTTCCGAACTTAGCAGAAGCTCTCCTGCGAACCTTGCTGAACTAGCCTGGGGGATGTTTCCAGAATGAGAATTTTGCTCTGCAGCGGAGTGTGCACTGAAATGAGACTTCCTGGCAGATTAAAACTGTGTGCTGGACCGAGACTCGAACTCGGGACCTTTGCCTTTCGCGGGCTTGGGTGGCTCAGATGGTAGATCACTTCCCCGCGAAAGGCAAAGGTCCCTAGTTGGAGTCTCGGTCCGGCACACAGGTTTAATCTTCCAGGAAGTTTCATATCAGCGCACACTCCACTGCAGAGTGAAAATCTCAGCCTGCCGTAGTTGCCTTGCGGTTCTAGGCGCTTCAGTCTGGAACCGCGCTACCGCTACGGTGGCAAGTTCCAATCCTGCCTCGGGCATGGATGTGTGTGATGTCCTTAGGTTAGTTAGGTTTAACTAGTTCTAAGTTCTTGGGGACTGATGACCTAAGATGTTAAGTCCCATAGCGCTCAGAGCCATTTTTTTTAAATCTCATTCTGGAAGGTTTCAGTCTAATTACTGAAACCTTTCATAGGGCTTATACAGTTCTTCAATATGTGATAGTTGACGAACAACTTTAAGTATTCTGCGGAAGATGTAAATGCCACGAGTACATGCCAAATGAGCCAAACGAGTATGAAACAAAGATTTTTGCAGCAGTAGATTCAACATGGAGTTCTATATTGGGCAACAGCCGGAAGATCTAAACAGATAGGACAACACGCCAATCTCTCCCAATCTCTCCCAATCATTATACAAGTTAAGAGCAAGCAAATGCCCTTGTCACACAGAAAACGATCATCGTTGCTAGTCTGAGGAAGAATAAGAGACAAGTTAGCTTGAGATTTACTGACACTAAGAAGAGTTATATATAGGTCAACTTCAGGCAAACTTTACCTTACTCTCTTATGTTCTGGCGCGAAATAAAATGACGTTATCAGGTTACCTTCTATTCAGAGGCTGTTGCACGCAGTGACCGTTATTTTGATTGTAAATAATAGATTTCAGCTATGAATACTCAATGAACTGTGGAGAAATCCCGACCAACAGGCATTACATGCACTGACAAAAAATGATAGTGCCTTGAGAATGACTAGTTTCTAGCTGAAATCTCGATCTTCCAATACAAATTCCAAAGGACGACTGATAGCTGAAATCTGTTATGGAACAAAAAAAAAAAAAGAATGAGATTTATGTTTGTCTAAGAAGCAGACAATGGAAATATTGATGAAACTACACGAATGATTAAAAAAAAAAGTACAGAAATTGTCACATTATGTAACCGTCCTGAGAGTGAAGCGGACGTGACAGACAGATGAGTACAATACATAATACAGCTAGAAATACCCGAACCTAGCCAGTGGTTGTATTTTATAGCACCATGAATACAGCAGCCCTAAATGTCGTTATTATTTTTAACACAAATCAGAACGAACAATTGAGAGAAGCGAATTCTTGAGGCAGCTTTCTTTTGCGCTAAGTCATCTTCAGCAAAGGGCAACGTCAAAAGCTTTGTCAAAAAAGGTAACTAGACATCTGGAGAGCTTTGTGGTTTGAAAAGCTCTGACTTGGAATGAACTGCGCCGGCCGCGGTGGTCTCGCGGTTCTAGGCGCGCAGTCCGGAACCGTGCGACTGCTACGGTCGCAGGTTCGAATCCTGCCTCGGGCATGGATGTGTGTGATGTCCTTAGGTTAGTTAGGTTTAAGTAGTTCTAAGTTCTAGGGGACTAATGACCACAGCAGTTGAGTCCCATAGTGCTCAGAGCCATTTGAACCATTTTTTGAATGAACTGCGAGCTCACAAGGACGGGTTGTGGACTGCAAAAGCAAAAACAGAAAAAGCAGGTTCGTTTGTAAAACCTGCAAGAGGTACGTTTGCCTTGAACATTGTTACTTTGTTCCAAGGCTGTATCGACAATATATACCACTGAATGTGTGGTTCTATATCTTCGTGTTGTATCAATTCTTGTCACCAAAATATAAAAATTTTCTGTTACATAGCTGTATGAAAATTATTCATTTACCAACACTTCGCTTCACAATACTAACGCAAATTAAAAGCGATGAAATCTTTAAGGGCCTGTGAGACCAGCAGCGTGTACTGACGTCGAGTGTGTAGGCGCGTGCACCGCGGTTTAATACTGTGTAGCTACAGGAGCAGAGAATTATGCAGTTTCTGAAACGATTCAGAGGACAGTGAAAGAAGTGTTAACTCCCTGAGCGGATCTGAGCCAGGACGACTCGTGGAACGCCTCCTCCAAAAGCCACGGGTGTACAGCCAGTTGTAACATGTAATGTACTGAACCTGTATTCTATCTCTTGGATAAAATTTCATACCAACTGGTGGCTTAATCGAGAAGATTCTATTTTCAACACATTTGTTTTAAGGAGGAGGTATCCCACATCTCGTAAATATTTGAAAAGTTTACAATTTACTGCGAAGAGCCGCTGAAAAAAGTTTTTATTAAATAACCAATTTCGGTCCACAGACATCAACAGGTTCTTGAAATATTAACAGCATCATGATAGGCGATTAAATCAAATACGTGAAATAATAAAATCTATCGTTTCTTTCCTGATCAGTTAGTTGTATAAATTACGCTGTAGTTATTTCTATGAAAAATGATTGACGGTGTAACTTAAATTACTTTTTGAAATCGGTGACGAATTTATGGATTTTATTATTTGACGCCGTTGATTTTATTGCCTGGTATGATGTTGAAAATATTTTTTGAACCCGATGATCGTCAGTGGACCGAAACTTCTTGTTCAATATAGACGTTTTATCGGCAGTCTTGGCGATAAATCACGGCATTCTTCAAATAGATTTGCACTAATAGGTACAATTTTTCATCCGAAATCAGTGGCGATTCATAACCACACCATCGCAGTTAGCTCGCAAACGGCTCTTTTGTAGATCCATGTTTACTGGAACTACTTGCTTTTACTATTAATTTCACCCGTGACAGTTTTCGTTGTTAACTATGATATACTCTGTAGAACGTAAACATGAAAGAGTTTGCATTAAATCCCTATAGTTGATAATAATAAATTCTATGTAAAATGGCTACAGCCCCGTAATGAGAGATTTAAGAATATTTTATACATGCCACAATACCACACTAGACTGTAACCCCAACGAAACTGTCCAAATTGGAAATTTGTGGTAAGAGCTTATGGGACCAAACTGCTGAGGTCATCGGTCCTTAAGCTTACACACTACTTAATCTAAATTAAAGTAACTTACGCTAAGGACAACACACACACCCATGCCTGAGGGTCTCGAACCTCTGAGGGAGGGAGCCGCACGAACCGTGACAAGGCGCCCCTGACCGCTCGGCTACCAGCCGGCCGATGTGGCCGAGCGGTTCTAGGCACGTGGCCGCTACGGTCGCAGGTTCGAATCCTGCCTCGGGCATGGATGTGTGTGATGTCCTTAGGTTAGTGAGGTTTAAGTAGTTCTAAGTTCTAGAGCACTGATGACCTCAGCAGTTAAGTCCCATAGTGCTCAGAGCCATTTGAACCATTTTTTGAACCGCTCAGCTACCCCGCGAGTTTCGGCTACCCCGCGAGTTTCGGCTATTATCCACCCGTAAATGGTGTTTAAGTGAGTCCTGAAATGCATGCAGGCAGCGCATAGTACTTAGTGGAACCTCAGGTGATTCTTTGTAAAGTATAATTTGCAGGAAATTTGTAACAAATTCTACTGAAAGCTATTGATTTTGACCGTTTAGGTCATTACATGCTTTGAATGTTATGTATTCTGATAATTTTGAAAAACAAAATCATATTAAGTGATCACAATTAATTCAAGTGCTGTCCTCTGCAACAACTGACAAAGGGAATGAAAATATGAATGAGACTGCATTGAAGCTACGCCTTTTTCATGGGAATTGTACATTTCACCCATTGTGGATCCTTCAAGACAGGTAAGTGAGTGAATAACGGGCTACCATGTAAGGAGCACGTGGAAAGGTAGTCAGCTGACCTGCTAGGTGTGAGACTCATGTTGCAGGTTTCACACGTCGTTCGATATGTGCTCAAAAGCAGACTAACAATGCATTCTGAAACTGTAGATACCCTGAGATGATGAAAAACATCTGATGTCCCACTTAAGCATTCATTATGAGACGCGGCAGTGATAAGCCGTCTCACTCACCACACTTATTTTATAAACGTTTAGTAGCTGAGACAGTTGTAGCACGCTGGACACACGGGGGGTGAATGAGTGGAGCCTGGATCTTGATACACCGTGTAGAGAGACAGGCACGCCTCTCCTCGCAGACCATAACTGGGCCCTGCACGGGCACCGACTTTCACCTGCCGCAGCAGCAGAGCCGGTAGTTGGCACTGCTGAGACCGGCACCGTCTGCAGGCCACCAGCAAATGCAATCCGACAACAAAGGAAGTAGGTTACAGTACCGTTGTTCGCCCACTGCTTGAATACTGCTCAGCAGTGTGGGATCCGCACCAGATAGGGTTGATAGAAGAGATAGAGAAGATCCAACGGAGAGCAGCGCGCTTCGTTACAGGATCATTTAGTAATCGCGAAAGCGTTACGGAGATGATAGATAAACTTCAGTGGAAGACTCTGCAGGAGAGACGCTCAGTAGCTCGGTACGGGCTTTTGTTGAAGTTTCGAGAACATACTTTCACCGAAGAGTCAAGAAGTATATTGCTCCCTCCTACGTATATCTCGCGAAGAGACCATGAGGATAAAATCAGAGAGATTATAGCCCACACAGAAGCATGCCGACAATCCTTCTTTCCACGTACAGTGCGAGACTGGAATAGAAGGGAGAACCGATAGAGGTACTCAGGGTACCCTCCGCCACACACCGTCAGGTGGCTTGCGAAGTATGGATGTAGATGTTGATGTAGATGTCAGTGGTGCGACGTGTTACGGTGTGATGGTGTCCTCAGGAGACGGCGCCTCGCTTCCTAAACAGCGCTGGTGGCGACATAAAGAGCCTGCACGGTACGCCAACCGCTGTCCTCAGGCAGAAGTCGGCCAACACCGGGCTTCATGGCGCCGAGTCTCGGTAGGAACTCAGCGCTGGAGACTTCAGATGCAGATGGCAGAGCGGCAGGGCTGAAACAACAAGTTCCGTGAAGGACTTACTAAGTGTAGCCAACAGGCACAACCCGGTCTCAAACACATGGCTGCAACTGTCAGAGCCCAGTCGTCCAGCTTTCCAGCCTTGCTCAGGCGTCGTGGTGGTACTGCTGGCTTCCGATGACGATAAGTGATCCCTTAGTTAAAACCAGACATTCAGATACCTCCAGTACACATTTGTGTCGCTAGAGTACGGTGCCTAGTCGCATTACCAGCTCAATAGACTAGTCTAGGTATGGTGATACAGCCCAACTTGCTATATGCTTCCGGCTCTGCAGAGCCATTTAACATCCAGCTCGGCTATCCTCGCTCTCCAGTCCATGCCAGTGTTACTGTGATCCACCCTAGTGTTTACTGACCTGCTACTGTTAAAACAACGCTCTACGGTGTTTCCAAGCTACTTCCCTTTACTTTTGTTAACTCCTAATTCACGAGGTAATTTTTCTGTAACGTATACCAGGAGGTCGGATCTCTGGGTCTCCTACGTTTAAACCGAGATTTAAGACAAAAATCATTTGAGAAGTTTGATTTAAGCTATATGACGTTCATTTTTAATTACTTCAGTGTTGTTTAAATTATTCTTATTTATCTTATTGCACTAATGAAAGCCTGCAGCATTTTACTATATATCACACAAAAGCAAATATTTTTGTGTGGTTCTTTTAAATAGTACACATATATAGACTGTTAGAATACCGACTTTTACATTCTGTAGCAAATAAATTTCCAAATAAAACTAAATTCCAGGGTTTACATTTGCGCATAAGAATTCCACCGAACTGGTACGAAAAGAAAGTCTTGCAAATTGATTCATTGCTGGGAACCACTTTTTTATCGCCACTCACAAAATATTCGAATTTAACAGACACTGGGTTTCTTTGAAGAAACAGATAGATCCCCGCTGCAACTTTCCTGAAATTGTTCCTCTGAATGATACTCTTGTTCGGTAGCAGAACTGTGATCACTGACAAATGTAAAATCATAGTATTTTTCGTTCATTTCATGATCTGTACCACTGACACCTTCCTCTATAGTCCGACTAACAATTTCATCAAACTCGGAAAAGTTAAAAATGACACTTCCGTGTAAAAACATTTTAAGCTATACGATACCGGACTAGAGACTCCAACAGCTATCAATAACACGGGTTAACAGTAAACATAGAAGGCGATATCGCAACCGACAACAAAACATGGTAGGCTTTGAACTTTAAGGAGGGTATGGGGAGTACAGAAGTATTCCTCCACAACTGGCCTCGGAGAGCGAGTTGGAAAATTTTCGCACCTCGTGAGTTAAGGGTTAAAGACATTCTGACCAAAGATTGTGGCGTGGTAGTAAGCAGTTGAAGAACGAAAGACAGTGCTATATATTTTCAAGATTTGCACTGTTTAATAATTTAGTATTGATTGGTATCACCTAGGTATTAACCTGATCTTTTCGTCTATAGACATTTGAATAGAGTGCAAACAACAGATTTTGCTGGTGCGCGTTCTAAACATTCATGGTGGTGTCTGTTTGTTCTATATCGTGTCTCCCTGCCACTTTCGCGCAACGACGCTCTGAGCGTGTTTTTTAGGGAATTAACTAGTTTGAACCTGGGACCTGTTGCTGGTAAGGAGACGCCAGACCACACATGACATGTAGAATTCAGAAGAGTTCAGTGAGACTAGCGATGATATAACCAAATAGTAAATGATCTCAGCGTCAGCTCCACTGCACTCCCTGTAAAAGAATCTTAATATTAACTAAATTTAGTGGAAAGGGTTCAAGGCTTTCCTATTTTTAGTTAGTTGGTAAAATAACGAAGAAAAAGCATTTAAGTTTACCATTGATAATATTATTCTACTCACAAAACATCGTTTATAAATTGCAATATTGATAAAAGGAAATGTTTCAATACAGGATGGTAAAAATCAACTGCGTTCAACAAAAATGTGAACGAATATTCCCTGAGTGGTTTTCCAAGTTCTACAATGGATCGAAGGATGACCTATGCCATATTACATCTATAATCTAGTTTTAAATTAAGTTTCACAAAAGAGAAAACTATCAAAATGGTCTACAGTGACCCTCAATTATCTTCAATTACTTATCTAACCTGTCGTAAATTACAGTGGCTGATGTGGCTTCTCAATAACTATATAACAGAAAAATTATCGCGTTTCAGATTTTTACTTCAAGTGGCAAATGTTAACACCATCAGTTTTAATGGACGATCGACACTAGTATTACGCAAAAAGGGGGTGTAACAGATGAGTCTTCTGCAGTTCTGAGTGAAGCCTTATACGCTCAAAAATATTGCATCGCGTGCGTTCATTACCTTGTCGGTGTTTAGGCAGCGTCAGGGCGACAGCTGCCGGCGCACCAGCCATCCAGCTCGCCGTTTCGGAACCAACCCTCCTAACTTCTCCTTACTACAATTTATCGAAGTTAGTTTAAAAAAACTATCTGGCTATGTTGTAATCTGACCAATCAGGGTCTCAATGTTAACCTTAAGCTCCACCTACAAAAATTCTGTCTATCCAATGAGAATAGTTATACTTTTCGTGGTGGGACAATGTTTTTAAAGTTTGCAACGTAACAGAGACGCTAAAAAGTCTCACGCTAAACCTTCAGCTAGTGTAGTCCTTTTAGCGTTATCCAAAGATCTATACTGTTCTTCTGGAGGGCTCTAGCTTTTAACATGGGCTGGGGGGTGGTCCTTGACATACCTGAGACGCGAAAAAGCCTCACGCTAAAACGTGTGGGTGGTAGACTTAGCAGTAGGCTAGTGACGTAGGTGTCCACTCCGTCCGTTATCGTAGGGCCTTCTAGCTTAAGACGGTTCTGCTCTCGGCTTCTGTCCTCGTTTCTCCCCTCGGAACTGTGTCTGCCTCACGGTGGAAAGGTACGACATGCATTTAGGCTTTCTTGTGTTAGTCTGTGGCATTCCATTTGCTCACTCATTACTTGTATAACTTTGGTTAATTTAATGTCACGAATTATTCGGAGCTGTGTGACATACTACTAGATTTGCTTATTATGTCAGGGTTTTCTTGGAAGGTGTTGGATTTGCCTGACACCTTACATATCACCACTCTTCGAACTTAATTTTTCACTGAATTTTGGCAATGATTGAATCGTTGTCTAAGTCGTCAAAAATTATTCCGGTGTGTAAATTTGTTGCCTACTGTTCAGCCACGTTATTCTGTTCTATGCTAGTTTGTATTACTAGTTTCTATTTTTATATTCTTCCACATTATAATTAAAAATGACAAGAGAAGAATATTTTTATGCTATTATTAATTTTTAATTATTTTCTTTCTTTATTTAAGTGTGAAGTTTGTTTTTTAAGAAGTTTGTTTCGAAAGTGAGGTGTCTTTCACATCGATTTTCTTAGAAATACTTTTTTTATAAATGTAGTAATTGAGTAAAATCTATTCCTAACACATTTTCTAAATATCATGTACAAGTAAAAATGTTTTTGTTTCTAGACACTCATTTCAACATTGTTACACTAATAAATCAGAATTATTTCCTAGAATGGCTTTGACAAACAAATATACATACACAAGTATTGAGATATAATCCTAATAAATGGTACAAATGTTTAAAAAAATGGAAAACATCCAACAAGATAATTTTTCATTCTTTGTTTTTATAAGGAGAAAATAAGTAAAACATAGTTATTCTTTTATTTTGATGAGGAGAAAATAAGTGGCCTATTGTTTCTTTATACGTATACTGTACATTTCAGAACTAATGACTTATTTTTATCGATAGTCTATTCTTTATTTAAGTCCATAGTCAATGACTGTTATTTTGTAGTTTATTAGCTGTCTGGTGTGCTTAACTTATTTAGTTTTCACACGTTTCTTTTGCACAATTCCTACATCGCATAATTTTATTTCACACATTCACACAATCTTGTGAATGTTTAAGCATGTTTTGCACGAAGGTGATGGACTTGAGCGAGATGGATGTGGGCAAGTATTTGATGTACAGCTTCGTTCGTCGTTCCTTGATGGCTTTGCAAGTGTGTCTTGCTGTTGTGGAGGTCCCTTAATGGAATGAAGCTGTAAGTGGAGAATCTCGTGGTTTACTGGCTTTGTATGCACGAACGTCATCGTTATGTGTCGCTGAATGCGGTCGTTTTTCGTTGTAATACTTCGCAGACGACTAGTTTACAATAGGATAGGGATTTGGGAGGTATGTCGACTATTCTTCAACCATCTTCTTTCTTGGTCTCAGTCTTGCGAATCTTCAACTTCTGTTCTTCCTGCTTTTTCTCTGCTTCATACTTGCTTCTTGGTTCTTCTCTGGGCAGGGTATGGAAATATTTATTGATAACTAGTCGCTTTGAAGCTCTCCTCCTAGTAACAGTTTGATAAATTGTTTGGGCACGTCATTTTTACTTTGGGGAAGTTTTTCTTCAGTTTCATGCATCAGCATGCTGTTTAATAGCAGTAGTGTGACTTTTACACATATTTTTTGCCAGCGGTGGCTTGCCTAAGCGGTCTTCTCGTCGGGCCGTTTTTTGGTCGCTCCGTTCATTCGGGGCTCAAAGACCCTTTTGGCGTTTGCCGTCCCAGCGCCGACCCGCCGTGTCTCAGCAGGGGTCTGTCACTGTGCGGCTCGGTGTTCCATCCCAGCAAGGTTCCACCTAGCGGGCAAATTTATTGCCCACCTTCTCTACCAGGGCCTTCTGTTAGTTTCGCTGTGCTTTCCCTTCTCTCGACGCTCCTGCTATGTAGGAATCGTGTCTTGCTAATTACGTCCTTTTCTTTCTTGATACTTCTCACGTTGCAACTTGTGGGTCGTTGCATCTCTTCCTTGCTGGAGTTTTTACAATGGTTCTTACAAAAAGCTTTAATCATCTAACATATATCTAGTACCTACTTGTTATACGCCTTCTTAAAAAGCTTTACAAATTTCGGCGCCCTTTCCATGTTACAGTTCTAAGATATTTGGAGTCTTAACGTCTACTCAAGAATTCTCAAATTCGTTTTTTATTTTTGTGTAGTGTCCTGGTGTATAGCATTTTAGTATTTCATGCTGTTAGACTATCTACGCTTTATCCCTTCACTTAATCTATCGTACTATTGGTGTTATTATTGAAACTACTTTCTTTTTCCCACCTTCCTCTCTCTTCATTCTTCTTTCTACTGATGATCGTATCTGCAACATAATCTTGAAATATTGTGCTGATTATTTACCAAGTAATAAAATTAATCTTCAAACTTGTACTGAAAGTGCTTAATACTGCCAGTCTTAGGTAAAAATACCTCTGTTTTATCTCGTAAAATACCCTCTAATTCTCTTTTACTGTGTTCCGAAATACCGTGAACTTCTTGTAATTTTTCAACGATTTCTTTATGGACTTCTAACATAAGTTGAGGCGATTCACCCTTTTGTGCATACCATTCTAATTCTTCATCCTCTTTATCTCAAGTCATTCTTAATTGTTTGTTTATAACAAGTATTTCTTCTAATTTTAGCTTTTGCTCAAAGAGAAGTGTGACATTCCCGAATGTTACGCTACCTTTGCACATATCTATTATCGCTCATCTCTCATTTAAAAAATCTGCAACTATAATCAAATCTACAGTTAGTTTAGGTATAATCACGAAGTTGGCTTCGATCTTTTGACCTTGGCACGAAAGAGTTAACATTGTTGGTCTCGTAACTTCCGCAGCATTGTTTCTAATAGGACCTCTTACTTTAATCTTACATGTTTTCAGAACTGGTAATTCCTCATTGGCATTACACTGCATGAATAAATTTTCTGAGATCGCAGTCAGTTCACTTCCGCTATCAATTACAATATTGACTGGGATATTCTTTACCATGGCCTTCACAATTGGTTGAATTTGAAAGGGTTGGTTCTGTTCTTCTTCCTCTTGCATCAACGAATCCTCCACTGAATCATACATGAGTCTTTTTAGGAATTTCCCTTGTGAATTCGAACTTTCTGTAGGATAAGCTTCGACTGCTCCTTCTCTCTCTTTTATTTCCTCTTCTCTATTTCTTCCTTCATTTACGCTTTCTTCTACATCCTCTACTTTTTCCTCATCCTCATCTATCTTCTCCTTCTTCGCTACTTCCACATAATCGCATCTAAATGCTCTAATTATCGCTTCATAACTTCCTTCATTATATACGTTGGGTTGTGTGCACACTTGTAACTTATTTTCAACTTCTGTCGACTGCGCATTATCCTCATTGAATTCGCTTTCCCTGGTTTCCATATCAAAAAGCTCTGCAATACTCATTACTTCGTCCTTTCCTCCTACATTCTTTGTGCATGCCACTGGTAATTCACCTTCCTCGTCAGTATTCTCCCAATTAATTTCGTCCCAACACGATAGTGTTATTTTCTTGTCTTCGTTTTCATCTGGTCCTTGCGGAATTGTTTCTTCCTTCTTCTCTTCTCGTGATAAGATTTTTACTTCTCTGTTCAAGGTGCTGCAATGTTCCTGGGTCGGTGCGTCATCCTCTTTGGCATGGGCGCTTAGCTGTCAAATCGAACGATTATCGGGGTTTGGTGGTCTTACTTCCGACTCTTCTATATGCATTCTCTTTTCTTGTTCAGCTTGTTGATAGTGGTTTCTTTGTTCATAATTTGTCGGTCTATGTGTTCTCCAGTACCCGTTCCGGTTGTCGTTATTCCCTCTGTAATAGTTGTTGCCGTTCCTGGGTGAATTATAGTTATTGCCATATTCTCTTCTAAATCCATAACCAGTTCTTTGTTGAAATCTATTGTCGTTTCTTGGTGCGAAGTTATCACGTAGTTCGTAATTATTGTTTCTTCGTACTGTGTCTTGTGGATTCCACTGCTTTTTCTTTCGTTTTCACGTGCGCTTCTCCTTTTTCTTGCGCCGTCTTCCGAAAATATGAACTCTGGTCCCCTTAGAATACCTTTAAATGCTTCGACGTCATTGCCTCCGCGACCTACTAATGATTGCTGGTAGTTCAATGGTAGCTTGATCGCGCATAATTTAATCAACTCTCCGTCACTTTATGGTACATCTAAGCATTGATTTTTGTTTGCCATTACTTCGAAAAATTTCACGGGACTCTTCTCTCCTGAATTTTCAAAATATGGGTTCTGTAATAATTCGTACTTCACTCTGTTCTGTGCTTCACTGGACCAATATCGTGAGAGAAACTTCTCTCTGAAATCTTCGTACGATCGGCATGTCGCGGCAACATTCTGCATGGTTTCTGCGACTGTTCCTGACATGTGAGCACATATAAAGTCTAATTTGTGTGCTGGCGTCCAGTGTTCTTGTAATCCTACTCGGAACTGATCAATAAAAGTTCGTGGATGTAATGAGTTTCCTTCTCGAAAGTGTTGAAATTTTCTGACTGTGAGGAAAGGATCGTTGTCGTACTTCGTCATAGTTCCATATGAAATTCGCGATTCTTCGCCACTTTTGTTTCTGATCATTTCTCTCATCGTTATTTCCGGTTGTGGTAGACCCATTGGATATTGTCCACTGTAACTTTCGCGTACCCACGGTGCAGGCTGTCTGATTTCACATATGCTACTTTCCGCTTGTGATTGGAATCGCAAATGCATAATGTCTTCCTTAATTGCTTGTTTTTCCGGTGCTGTTACAGATACGGATGTAGTTGCAGACTCAGTGCTTGTTCGATCTTGTTCACTACGCTCTTCAATGGTTTGCAACAACTCTGTTAGCAATTTCTGAAATTGTCGCTTCGTTTGCGCTTCTATTTTGACTATGCGGCTATCATAACTTTTCAGCGCTGCTTTTGTGATACGTTTGTGTAGCACACATTTTTCAACAATTTCACGCGCTGTACCTGCTGCTTGTCTAGTAATTACGTTTATCTGTTTCTTTAGTTTCTTGACTTCTCCCTGGGTGTTGTTACGTAATGTTTTGATCTCGTCCTCAGTGTCATTACGCAATGTTTGTACGTCCGCTTGTACCTTGGCAATGTCTGTTCTCAATTGATTATGACCTTTTATTAAGTTTCCTATCACTTCTCGAGATTCTTTTGCCTCGTCTTCAATATGACTTAGGTGTAACTGAATTTTTTTGTTTCGTTCTTTAATCTCACGCATTTGTCTCGTGGTTTCTGCATTCTGAATTTGAATTTGGTTCGCAAATTCTTTTGTCTTTTCATAGTTTCCGTAATTTGTTGTAATAATTCTGCTAGATTGGTGGGTCCTATTGTGTTTTCTTCCGACGTCCTACGCTCTGTGTTTTCGCCCAAGTGTTGGTTGGCAACCGAATGCATTGACCTGTGCTGTGACACGTTTTTGCTCGCATTCCTTGTACTCTCTGATGACGGAGCTCTGATTACTTGTACTATGGCTTCTACGTATTCAAGACGTAAGTTAGAATCCTCATCGACTGCCTCTCTACTCTCCTGCACCTCTGTAGTATGCTGACCTAGTTTTTCTATGCCTCGACGTACATAATCCTCGTTATGGTGCGTTATCTGTCCTATTTCTCGTGATACTGCATCGTCTGTTGTACTGTCCTCTATTCTCTGTCCATTTTCATGCTGGGTCTCTACCTCAATAGGGTCAAGGTCTCGATCTGCCATAGCTAATCTTTCCGAATCCCTTATTTTCTTTTTCAAAAGCAATTCACGCGCCCTACTTCGCGTCAACATGCGCTCATACGATCTCACGCGTTTCATAAACTTTTTGTTCACATGACTTGACACTACCAAGACTGACAATCCATTCACTTACTTGTTGGGCAGAACCAACTTGTCAACGATGTATCCGCCACCTGCGCGCTTGCATTGGAGAGAAAACTTAAGTCTAACAATTTTTAATATTCATTACTTAATTATGCTATTGTCTCTGCTACACTAATTTCTGTTTAATATTTTTACTATCTATCGATGCAGCTACTCTTTTTGACTATGTATAACTTTAGAAAAAAAAATACTATGAAAATTTTTCAGCAGGATATTTTTCGACATTCAGTCATGGTATTTTACCATCCTGGCAGGGTCGCCATTTTCTAAACATTCATGATGGTGTCTGTTTGTTCTATATCGTGTCTCCCTGCCACTTTCACGCAACGACGCTCTGAGTGTGTTTTTTAGGGAATAACTAGTTTGAACCTGGGACCTGTTGCTGGTAAGGAGACGCCAGACCACACATGACATGTAGAATTCAGAAGAGTTCAGTGAGACTAGCGATGATATAACCAAATAGTAAATGATCTCAGCGTCAGCTCCACTGCACTCCCTGTAAAAGAATCTTAATACTAACTAAATTTAGTGGAAAGGGTTCAAGGCTTTCCTATTTTTAGTTAGTTGGTAAAATAACGAAGAAAAAGCATTTAAGTTTACCATTGATAATATTATTCTACTCACAAAACATCGTTTATAAATTGCAATATTGATAAAAGGAAATGTTTCAATACAGGATGGTAAAAATCAACTGCGTTCAACAAAAATGTGAACGAATATTCCCTGAGTGGTTTTCCAAGTTCTACAATGGATCGAAGGATGACCTATGCCATATTACATCTATAATCTAGTTTTAAATTAAGTTTCACAAGAGAGAAAACTATCAAAATGGTCTATAGTGACCCTCAATTATCTTCAATTACTTATCTAACCTGTCGAAAATTACAGTGGCTGATGTGGCTTCTCAATAACTATATAACAGAAAAATTATCGCGTTTCAGATTTTTACTTCAAGTGGCAAATGTGAACACCATGAGTTTTAATTGACGATCGACACTAGTATTACGCAAAAAGGGGGTGTAACAGATGAGTCTTCTGCAGTTCTGAGTGAAGCCTTATGCACTCAAAAATGCGGCATCGCGTGCGTTCATTACCTTGTCGGTGTTTAGGCAGCGTCAGGGCGACAGCGGCCGGCGCATCAGTCATCCAGCTCGCCGTCTTGGAACCAACCCTCCTAACTTCTCCTTACTACAATTTACCGAAGTTAGTTTGAAAAAACTATCTGGCTATGTTTTCATCTGACCAATCAGAGTCTCAATGTTAACCTTAAGCTCCGCCTATAAAAATTCTGTCTATCCAATGAGAAACGTTATACTTTTCGTGGTGGGGCAATGTTTTTAAAGTTTGCAACGTAACAGAGACGCTAAAAAGTCTCACGCTAAAACCTGCAGCTGGTGTGGTCCTTTTAGCGTTATCGTAAGATCTATACTGTTCTTCTGGAGAGCTCTATCTTTTAACATGGGCTGGGGGTTGGTCCTTGACGTACATGAGACGCGAAAGAGCCTCACGCTAAAACGTGTGGGTGGTAGACTTAGCGGTAGGCTAGCAACGTGGGTGTCCACTCCGTCCATTATCGTAGGGCCTTCTAGCTTAACACGGTTCTGCTCTCGGCTTCTGTCCTCGTTTCTCCCCTCGGAACTGCGTCTGCCTCACGGTGGGAAGGTACGACATGCATTTAGGCTTTCTTGTGATAGTCTGTGGCATTCCATTTGTTCACTCGTTAATTGTATTACTTTGGTTAATTCAATGTCACGATTTATTCCGTGCTATGTGACATACTACTAGATTTGCTTATTATGTCAGTGTGTTCATGGAAGGTGTTGGATTTGCCTGACACCTTACAGCGTGACAAGACGTTTCTGAAAATTATAGTGTGGAAGGGCTCCGAACATCCAGAAAAAATGAGTGTCAACCATGCCTGCGTCGGAGCGAGGGTTCTGCAGTGAGTGCTGTCAGCGAAACTAAAAGTAAGACACAGTTTGTGGGGTCATCCACCTTGTACATAGGCGGTTGGAATCATCCCAGTCCCTGATAGGTGATAGAAGCACGACTAGTGCATCCAAATAATTCGTTGAACAGAAGTCATTTATTGACAAGGTGCCTATGTCTCGCTGCTGTACTCGTTGGTTCTGATGAAGGCTGAAAAATGTGTGACCAAGAAATTGCTTTTGTTATTTAATTGTATACTGTCATACAACATTGTGAAATATAGGAAAATAGAATCTGCGTAAATGACACTCATGCTCTCACATTAAGGATGTGGCGCCACTCAACGTGGCACTACACGAAAGTATCGCTAATAGAGCACAGGCACATAGGGAACACACACGACACAGATCTGTAAGTCCACGGTATTGGTGTTGAGAAAACCGTCCCGAAACACATGTGGGAAAAAAAGAGGTTCAAATGCCTCTCAGCATTATGGGATTTATCATCTGAGGTCATCAGTCCCCATCAGTCCCCTAGAACTTAGAACTACTTAAACCTAACTACCCGAAGGACATCACATATATCCATGCCCGAGGCAGGATTCGAACCTGCAACCATAGCAGTCGCACTGTTCCGGACTGAAGCGCTTAGAACCGCTCGGCCACCGCGGCCGGCACGCAGGTTCGAACCCTGCCTCGGGCATGGATGTGCGTGATGTCTTTCGGTTAGTTCGGCTTAAGTAGTTCTAAGTTCTAGGGGACTGATGACGTCAGATGTTAAGTCCCCGAGGTCCACGAGAAAGACAGGGGACGGCGCGTACGTCACGAAGGTAGTCCTGAACTCGCTCGCCAGCTCAGCTCAGCCGACAAAATGCGTTTCTAAACCTGTTAACTCGAAGTTGGTCGTGTAAGTACTAACGAGAATTGCATCTTCCACTGTAATCTGGTATTATAAAGTCTTACTGATTAACAGTACTACAGCAAAATTTAATTTAAGATCAATACTCGATATTAATGGTATAACGGCTTGTTTATAGCATGCAGTCTCTCCTGCTTAACATTACTCATTACATGATGGAAGTGGTGCCTTATGCAACTGATAATCATTTTAGCATGATTTTATTTTATTGTACGCGAGTACAGCCGTAACAAATTGTAAGTAGGCCCATGGACTTCCCATCATTATAGGACTAATAACAGTAAGATTCCATATTAGCGGATACCAGTAGATGATTAAGTTTTCGTTTGTACGGACACGCCTAGTTACGAGTTAACAGATGTAGAAACGTAGTTTGTCAGCTGATTTGAGAGAGCGAGCGAGCGAGCGCAGGACTACCTTCGTGACGTACGCGCCGCTGCCTGTCTTTGTCTTAGGTCTTGTTAAGTCCCATAGTGCTTAGGGCCATTTGAACCACTACGTGGTACACGGAGGGTCCGTGCTACGATCTGCTGTGTTAGACCATCCTCTTGTCGCCCTAGTTTCTACCCCTCATAACGTCATCAATATGTGTTCTTTGAGCCATTTTCATCATACAGTCACGATTAGCACGTCTGGAAACGTCTGCACACTTACTCGCTGGCCGTTCTCTGACATGCACCAACAGACCTCTGCGTATATGGACTGCTGCCAGCGCCACCGCGCGACGACCGCAGGTCAAATGCACCGCATTGTCATACCCCGAGGTGATTTAAACCCGCAAACCGCCCACCAGAGCGTTGTTTCACCATTATCAGCATTATCCTTAATTTAGGAGGATGAGTGTATTTCAAGCTGTGTTACTAGAAAGCTATTACTGTAGGAGCCATCAGATCGCCATTCCACCTCAGTCTCGCAATAAGTGTTTTAATACCGTTCTTCTTATGCATCAAAGACAAAATATGAACAATTTGGTTAGGAAGTGACTTTGATTGATCCTGAGAAGCTATATTTTTTTACTGTAATGTAAGTAGGACGCCACTTATTATTTCATTGTGGACTTTCTCACTGTACTGTTGAAGAGTCGCTGATGACCAGTTTCGTTGCGACAGAGGATGTCAAAATTTTGTGGTCTTGGAGAATGAGGTGTGAAGTGTCTGGCCAGTTCCGTAACAGTTGTGTCGTTTCGTTCTGAAAGTCCTGCGTGGCGATAATTGCTAAGTGAGTTAAATTTAAGGTAAATATATATACTACTGATTGTATATGCTGTTTATTAATTTATTTACTACGAGAACTTGTTTTCATTGATATTAACTATTAATATATGCACAGTAGGTACTCTGATACGTACGAATAACGTATTTATATTTTTAAGACGACTATCTCGGTATACCAGTGATGAAGTGGACAATGGTATCATTATTTACTGATGCCCATGACGCCTTCGTCTTCAGAGCTGGTTTTGTGTTCAGCAAGGATTTCTCACCTTTGGATTTAGTCTTCTAATATACGTATCTTCTGACAAACGGCGCTAAGTTCAATTTATAGTTATATATCCCACATTACAAAGTATAAGATTATTATAGGACTGTTTGCAACCATAATTACATCGTATATGTAAGCAAATAAATTGCTGTGAATTCACTTTCTAGTTTCAGCCCCGATTTAGTGTTCCACCTTCATGAGTATCAATATTTACAGCTACATAACTCATCGTGGACTTAGAGATACAAAATAAATTGATCTGTTTCATTAATTACTATTCCCATAGATCACATACTGACGTGGATTTAACTGTTAAACTGGATAAAACGTTTTCTCACTTTCAGGATTAAAACTATACTTGTGAGTCAGTATTAGTAGCTCCTCTGAGAAATGCGGTGCGGGGAAATTGGATATTGGCGTTTGCCTTGTTTTTACTGTACACCAAACCAAACAAAAGGTTCGAGCACTGTGATTTGTTTTTACCCGAGTAAAGTGTTATTTATTTGATGATGAACGAACATCTTACTGAGTTTGTTGGCCTTATGAAAGCAGCTACTATGTCACAACAGTTGAAGCGCAGTGTAAAAAACGACTGAAGACCAGGTAAGGGCAGGTAGGTTTTTAACAGGTAGAGAACGTGCTGACTGACTACTGTTATACGGAACCAGAAAATACGTCGCTTTAATCGACTGATCACACACCCCTGTTATTATTCCGCTGATGCCTGCAGACAGTGTGTTGCCGACAGTAGGTTGTTGTCTTTGTTTCGGGTGCATTCCTGCTATCCTATCTAACTCGAACTACTAAATTTTCATGGGTACGGAGGTTTCACATATCACTCTGTCCTTGTAGCAAATCCTTTACAGCGACAGTTATTTTTATGTCGGTGTCTCTTGTGAGCCCAAGGATTCTTCAGTCGCATAGACATGCTTATGTTAGCGTCAGAACTATACTTTTGGAATCAAAGCATCGATAATTAAGATTTAAGAGCTGTCAGCGCCAGCGTTTGGAAACCGTGTGTTACTCGTTGCACAGTTGGCTTATGTGATAATATGTCAGATTTCATTACTAAACACTGCAGATGTGTTGGACTGAGAGTGAAACGTGGACAGCTTCACAGATTAGTTAGCTAATAGTAGGTAATATTCTTAGGCTGAGTGTCTCCTACACTTGTGACTGTGTTTGAATCATGCACGAGGGTATGCTGAAAAGTAATGCCTCCCAATTTTTGCGTGAAAATTCTTAAAGATTTTTAAATAAAATAAACGTTATTTAGATTCTGCATATTTGTTCTTCTTGTGTAAATATTTGCAACCCTCTGGCTCTAGACAGCTCCGCATTGCAGCGTGTATCATGGTGGAGTGTAACATAAGTACTTCGGTGGGTGAGGAACACCGTGCTGTAATCGAATTTCGGATTCGAAGAGTGCGTCCTCACATGTAGAACTCTTTCCTCCAGCCTGACAGTGTCAGACCACAGACGTGCTCTGCGACATCTGTAAGAATCCAACGCCGTGGTCTCACTGGCATTGATCGTCCTCCAAGTAATCCTGACTTGACCCCATCCGATTTTCATCTGTCTCCAAAACTTAAAGAACACCTTCGATTACTTCACTTTGACTGTAATGAAGCGGCGCAAGGAGAGATGATGTTATGGCTACGCTAACAAAGCCAAACATTCCACAGTGATGGTATCAAAAAACTGGTTTCTCGTTAGGACAAATGTGTTCGTTGCCATTGTGACTACGTTGAGAAACAAATGTTTAGACGTGAAGAATGAAGATGCATAATGTGAATAAAATTTGTTTTATTTAAAAATCTGCAAAAGTTTTATATAAAAATTCGAAGACATTACTTTTCAGCAGGATCTCATATTATCATGGAAACTGCAAAATAGCAGCTTTTGTTACTGAGCAGTGTAAGGAAAAAATCTAATTATTGTGGTTTGCGTTAGTAATTCTGTTGCGACCAGAGCATCCACAACATCACGTTAGTCTTGAAGCCTGAGGAGCTATCCCACATTCAGGAAACTCGTCATATTTCAGAAAGACTTTTTCTCAATCTGGGTTACTGCTTGATGATACTCTGTGGATAATGATAGAAACTGCACAGAGGTAGATTCTCACATACAGAAACTCCCTTCGTTTCCATACCTCTGCGCTTACAGGCTCTGACTACATTTCCGTGGTATATTCTCAATCTCAAAGTCAGCTATCATAATTTATGTAATTCTACAATATTTTCATTTTTTTAATTTCATGTACTTGCGTTATAATGCAACAAATTAACTTGTGGGTGCTGTAATTTCCACAACTTGAAGCATGTCTGATAACACAGAGTAGCAAGATGGAACACACCGTAAAATGCACCTTCAGGTAGACAACGAATCGTACACCGGCCGCCCATGTTGTGGATGATGTAAGCAATCCTGTCTGAAGGTAACTCATTAAGACATTGTACTTAAAGCTTTTCTGTTTTGCAATTTTCCTAACCTTACATCCAGTATTCCGTACTACTTACCATCAAATGCATAATAGGCACTCTTTTAACCTAAAGGTGGACAGTTGAAATTCCTTCTGAAACGAGAAGTGCTAGACACATAACATAATTTGATTTCAGTAGACAAGAAGATTAACCTTCACTCCTCGATGTGAGGTGGAGAGAAGCTAAGTTGCATTTGTTACACAGTCTGTAACGAAGACCAGATTTAAAGCTTGTATGTCAGAAACAAGGAGAGGATCCCGCTTTGGAGGCTAATGACACTGCAAAAACAAAGAAAACTTTACGGTCTCAGCGAAGGGGCTTGTCGCACAACAAATAAGAAAAGAACGTTACTCTTTTGAAACAGAGACGCCTCTAAGACACGGGCTGTTAGCATCGTAAATAACGAGGTTCTGTTTATGAAGAAGACCACAACTTTCTAAAAGATGCCACGTACATTATAACAGAGCAGCAATGAGCAGCTCCATACTAAGAATACGGTTTCGTTTGAACGAAAGTACAGTAACTGTTACTGAAGTATAGAAACAAGGAAGTAAATGGAAGACTAACGTGAATGGACTTGTTGATGTGATTCAGATTTTTACGTTTCCTTTATGTAGCCTCAGTCCGTTCACCTAAGCATTCTTGCATTTTAGAGGTCGTAATAAACTGATAATTTTCGTCATGTGCCCAAAAAGAAGAAACATCTTTTATCTGAAACAATAATGGATGTGGGAGCGTGTATTACTTTTCAAAGTTGCACAGTCCCTAAGCGTTACTTCGGTAAAACTCCAAACAGTACTTACACACAAAGTTGATCGCAGGGAATATCCTATAGATACGACACTATAATTACTATTATTCGGTGACGTTTATAGTATAACTCGCGTGCAGGTAAACATACTGGAAGATCATTTTTAGAATAGTGCTTTACACTTTTGTAGGGTAATGGGACTGATTATACTGTCTCCAGCTCAGAAATGGGACGCTTAACGCTTTATATGAAGGATCAGTTGAACTTCGAATAACTATTAGCTACTACGGACGTGCAGTGCACTTCGAATTATATCGAGTAAACTTGCGCCAATAGCTGTTTGTTTACCGTTTCGGGATCGCGCTAGAACGTAAAAAAAAAAAAAAAAAAAAAACAAATTGCTTGTCGAATCATTGTTTCTAACTCTCGAGTATTGTCGTTGATACTCAGGTCTGTGAAGTTGCTGAACAATGAATTTTTTGATTCGTGTCCGTGTCACCCTACACTCTCCGCAGGTCTTCCCATCTTTAAGGGCTGCTACACACTGTATCTACGATAGAGTCTGCTATTGCTTCGATAAAAGAATTGTTCAAATGATCTATGGATCTAACCAATTTAGTTATTCTAATGACTGTCTAACCTCAATACTTCCACTCCAACACCACTTCCAGAAGCATTGACTGAAGGTGTTATGACTCTAGAATAAGACTGATATTAAGCAGCTACTGTGATGAAATAGACATGAATCCACCGCCTTACATATTCAAAAACTTATAGAACTATGCAGCTATTAATCGATTTCTTGGAGCTACAAGCATTTAACTATTAAACCAAGAAACTACTCAAAGTATGTGGTTCCCAAGATATACGAATTATATTTTTTCCACACCTTATGATTCTACGAAATACTGAATTTCTATGAATATCAAACACTTTCCTGTATCCACTTAAATACGTCAAAAAAGGAGCTAGTTTAGGCTTCAGGTTTTATTTTTTTAAACTGTGCTTATCCTTGACTGACAGTTCTTTATTTTCAGTAGAGTAGGAAGTCTAGTAGAAGACCGCTTCCGTGAGCTAACGCAATTTAACCTAAAACACTAAAAGAATGAAAAATACTCTCTTTACTTTATTCAGTCTGCTTTTATAAGTTAGAACAAAAGAGTGTACAACAACCAAAGTTTTTGTAGCAATAAGTGAGATCAGATAACTGGTTTCCCTCACAAGAAGAAATTTCATTACTATGGTTAGTTAATCATCAACATAAACACTAATTGTATTTCTTGCCACCTACTTTGGCGAAAGAAATGCGATTCGTATACCAAATAGCAAATGCTGTCATTTCATAGGCATACCGATGATCTTAATAATGTTGAATTTTAGCATTAATCTAGTATATTGTAGTCCGCAGCTCGTGGTCGTGCGGTAGCGGTCTCGCTTCCTGCGCCCGGGTTCCCGGTTTCGATTCCCAGCGGGGTCAGGGATTTTCTCTGCCTCGTGATGACTGGGTGTTGTGTGATGTCCTTGGGTTAGTTAGTTTTAAGTAGTTCTAAGTTATAGGGGACTTATGACCATAGATGTTAAGTCCTATAGTGCTCAGAGCCATTTGAACCATTTTTTAGTATATTGTATTTGTTAGAGTTACTGGTACTAATATTGTCAAGCAACAAATTTCAGACATTATTATCATGTTTTCCTAGCATAAAGATTCGGATATCTCTAACTCACTCTATGCCCTGATTTAATTTGTACATTTGTTTGATATTTTGATCTTCAGCCTGTAATAAAATTTCCAGAAGCGTCAGTTGCCTAAAAAATTATGAGCAAGTGGTAAGTCGATAAGTTCTATGGGTCCAAACTGCAGAGGTCATCGGCCCCTAAGCTTACACACTACTTAAACTAACACTAAGGACAACACACACACCCATGCCCGAGGGAGGACTCGAATCTAAGACGGGGTGAGCCGCGCGAACCGTGGCTAGGTGCCCAAGACCACGCTGCTACTATGCGCGGCCTAGTGAGTTGTAGTTTTTATGTTTTTGTAATCTGTGTTTTAACCAAGAAGTCATATAAACGCGAACAATAAGGCTTTCGCTTTGAAAGCGAAACGGTTCGTAATATTAGACTGTATGTGATTGTAGTGTTTCAATCAGAAGGTCAATCAACACAGGAGGGAAAGCAGTTGAATTAAGACGTGTATGTTGGTTGATAAGTAAGTATTTCTCGCCTCTTTGGTAGGAATGCAAGAAGATGAGACATTTAATCCACAGTGTGTCGAGTATTTAGTACAGGTGGAGGTGGTTTCTAGTGTTTTGGAGCTGTTTTCATACCTTCAGTTGGGTCCACCCCGTTTGGATTACCGTGTACATTCAGTGGCTGTTTCCGTGCTCCACAAGGCTGCACGAACACGTTTTTAGCTGGAGGAACGCTTAACTGCTCTATCATACCTGCACTAGACTACCTTGTCACCCGATCTTAATCGCGCTGAAAAATATCTACTTCTAACAAAGCGTGGAATGTAACAATCAGCTCCCCCCACAGTTTGGCGGCTTTACGTGATCTGACCATCAACGGCTCGCTTGAGCTGGATACAGTATACCTGAAGAAGTTTGTGGATTGTCTTCGTAACATAATTGCCACTACCACTTAGAGCCGATATTGCACGATATTAGCTTGATGAATCCGGAAGGTCCCAGGTGTGCTTATCCTACAATGATCAATACATCAATCAGTCAATCGGTTTGACGACATATCTCGAGATATGAAATTAACAATAACACAGAATGTACTATGTGAGTGTTAAGTATATTTGAACGGCCTTTCTCCCAAAGCGCGTCCGGTGCCTTACCATCGTTGTAGCCTTCTCTTTCTTGCTATGCTGATGGAGAAACTAACACAAAATGCCTAAAAATTAATAATTACTAACAGCACGAGGTAGTAAAACGGAATGGACACCACTGCAGATCCGACTGAAACGGTAAGTAGATATGCTCGTCGCGTTGACATCAAATCAGACCTTAAGCTAGCGTTGACATCAAATCAGACCTTAAGCTAAGAGAAAAGTGAACGAGTCGATAAATAGTTCGCGAATTTCGTTAAAAATGGTGGCGTGACATTGCGGTAGTAAATAGTGACATTTGTTGGACTCACTAATCTGAAGCACACTTTTCTTCTAAGGTCATTCATGCACAGACAATGTACGTGAACGTACTCAAGCCGTAATCGTCTCGATGACCAAGTAATTTCAGTCCTCTTTCAAATCAAATATAAAACTATATTTGTCACCGATGTGAGAGACCTCGCTATCGGCGAGGCCATTGTCTTGGATGAATTTACTGAGAATTACTTTCATTCTGTTCACGTTTCAATATGTATATCCTACAGGCATGTAGGTAGCTTCTCTTACATCACAATAGCTATTACGACACCCACGTCTGTTTGGCGGTATCATGAAATAGTACAACTCACCCCAAATAACCGTAAATGTTCCTCATATCCTGGCTTAAATACTACACCTCGTTAAAAACCACAATACCAGCAGATCAATTAATTTTCGTTCCATAAAATGTAAGAGCCACATATTTTATACGAGGGTCGGTCAAAAAGTAATACCTCCCATTTTTTTTCTACTTAAAAAAATTAAGTTAAGTGAAAAATTTGAATTTGGCGCCATTCCTCAAACCTTCTTCTGCAATCCACTGCAGTAGTAACTTTCTGTGTCAACAGGTGGCAGCACAGCAGAAGTTTGTAAGATGGCCGACATCGATGTTCGTTTGAGACAGCGTTGTGTGATTGAATTCTTGAATGCAGAAGGTGAAACGCCCATACACATTCATGAAAGACTGAAGAAGGTGTATGGTGTTGTGACAGTGGATGTCAGCACTGTTAGACGATGGGTTCGTCGTCGTAAGGAAGCTGAAGGGCAAACACCGTTGACTGACGAAAAGCGGAGCGGCAGGCCGGTGAGTGCAGTGACTCCACACAACATTCAGCAAGTTGATGACATCATTCGTGGTGACCGTCGGGTGACTGCAGATGAAGTGTGTCGCATTATTTCTCTTAGTAAAGGCAGTGTGATCACGATTATTAAACAATTGGGGTACTCAAAAGTTTGTGAACGGTGGGTTCCAAGAATGTTAACCGATCAGAATAAAGAGGCAAGGAAAACAATAGCCTCCCAACACTTGCAACGCTTCCGTTTGGAGGGAGATGAGTTTCTGAAAAAAATTTTGACCGGGGACGAAACATGGGTGCATATTTTTGAACCCGAATCAAAGAGGCAGTCAATGGAGTGGCGTCACACAAGCTCGCCGAGGAAGAAAAAATTCAAAACTGTGCGATCGGCAGAGAAAGTTATGGGAACAGTTTTCTGGGATACAGAGGGTGTGATTCTGGTTGATTTTTTGGAGCAGGGATGCACAATAAATTCTGTTCAATACGTCACAACCCTCAAAAAACTTAAAGCACGTCTTAAGCGAGTTCGCCCAACAAAATCAATGGCAGATGTTCTTCTTTTGCATGACAATGCAAGACCACACACCAGTCGTCACATCTCTGACGAGATTGTCAAAATTGGATGGGAAGTTTTGCCTCATCCCCCATACAGCCCTGACCTGGCACCATCAGACTTCCATCTGTTCGGGCCACTAAAAGAAGCTCATCGTGGGATTCATTTTGAAGATGAGGAGGCCGTCAAAACATCCGTGCGTCAATGGCTTAGGAAGCAGAGCTGTGATTTTTACCGTGCTGGGATACATGCCCTTGTTCAGAGATGGACCAAAACTGTAGAGATGGGCGGAGATTACATTGAAAAATGACAAAATGATCCTCAATGTTGTGGTTTTCAACCTATGTAATTGCATTTAAATTTCCTGACAATTAAACGTAGAAAAAAAATAGGAGGCATTACTTTTTGACTGACCCTCGTACGTTCTTCATTACCTGCACGAAAGCCCTCTTTAGTGAAGCTGGATGGTTGTAATAACAAAAAGTCATCGCAGAATTAAATATGTGGGTATAGCACCCTTTGTTCCATGTTTGCTAAGCTTCCTCTCCAGCCAACGTACACGTTAAGCGAAAGGATTAAGTCTTTATTTATAATGTAACATTGCACTTTCCATGTACAATGTCATATAAACGGTTGTTGCTACCATTAAGGATAAATACTTTATCCTTGAATATGGTGCATTGTTTTTCTTATATTCTAAACCTAACAATTGAACACCACAATTAAAAGGGTTACTACCAAGAGAAGCAGTATTTTACGTCCCAAAAAGTTTTTCCAACTCCACCCAACTAGTACAGTAAGTTTCGTATATTTAACAGACTTGTTAAGTGAACCGTCAATTAGGGCGGTTCACAAACAACAACTCAAGTACACAAGTTATTCCAAAAACGTTATCGTGGAAATAGGGCCATTAGGTGCTGGTGAAATAACACACGCTGGTAAGGTTATCTTTATTTTAAAAGGCTTTTTCAATGATAAATTTTTAAGCCTGGCAATGAAAAAAAATTCAAAAACAATTTCGAATAACTGACAAATTTTCTTTATGAAAAGGAGATTTCCAGGTATGGCGTTAACAATATCCCAATAATAAGACTGTAAATTCGTTATATCTATAAGAAAACAATTCCATTACAAGCCACCACCTCCCCGAGTTACCCAAAACCAGAAGATGCAGGGTGGTGCCTGCACAGACTCCAAACCACAGACACACGCGACACCGACCCTAAATCACCCAATCGAGGTGTGAATGAAACGGTCAGACCAAGAATCAATTACCACAGTCTCGGGGGCAGTCAAACGAAAACTATGGTGGTGAGACCCCAACGAAACCACTCCGGAGTGGTTACACGACAATAACATCCCAAAGCTTTCAAAATGTGGTGCTACAGAAGAATGCTGAAGATTATATGGGTAGATCATATAACTAACGAGGAAGTATTGAATAGGATTGGGGAGAAGAGAAGTTTATGGCACAACTTGACTAGAAGAAGGGATCGGTTGGTAGGACATGTTCTGAGACATCGAGGGATCACCAATTTAGTATTGGAGGGCAGCGTGGAGGGTAAAAATCGTAGAGGGAGACCAAGAGATGAATACACTAAGCACATTCAGAAGGATCTAGGTTGCAGTAGGTATTGGGAGCTGAAGAAGCTTGCACAGGATAGAGTAGCATGGAGAGCTGCATCAAATCAGTCTCAGGACTGAAGACAACAACAACAACAATGGACTGGCCTGCACAGAGTCCCGATTGAACATATACCTACGAGAGTGGAAGCTTTCACGAAGGCCAACGCCATATTGAATTCCAGCATTAACGATGGAGGGCCCTACCAACTTCAATGTCATTTTCAGCCAGGTGTCCGGATACTTTTGATCACATAGTGGATATATTTTTCAAAAAAATAAACATTATTTCTTTCAAACCGAAATATGAAAAGCGATTGAAAATTTGCTGTATGCATGTCAAATTTCTCCTTATTCCCACACTCGAATATTATATTGAACCTGTTAGTAAGTCGCGGAATCCATTTCGTCATATGCCTAAACTTGTGATAGCATTTCGCAAGTACTTGGTTTCCAGTCACAATCCGACTCATTGCTACAAAAAGTTTTATAACTAAGGATGGTACTGCCCTTTAAGACACTACGCTATTGTAATTATGGACACCACCATTATTATCTGCCACGGGAATGTTGGACTCTGAGGTGCCGCGGTAATCACACTGAAGCATAAATGTCCATAGGACGTTTGAAGTTGTTGATATTTCTGTTTGCATAGATGTAAACGCAATGATGAGTTTTGGTCATGAGTTAACACTCCCACGGGAAAACAGTTGGTGGGAGGTGCGTAAGTAGTGTTCAAATGGAAAGGTTCGAAACGTCGTAACAAGGAAATCGGTTGAAATTTGCATATGCTTGTTTGGTATAGTGTATGAGACTTATGATGTCATCACCTCATCCTACATAATTCAAAGCTGTACCCTGAGCGGGCAAGGTAATGCTCACCATATTTTTTGGAGATCCGAGGTCAGATATGCATCGAATCCCTTGAGCACCGAGAAACCATTAACAGCGTGGTGTAATATCAGAAACCAATGTAGCCTATGCAGGTTCATCAAGAGTTAACGGTCTGGACTGCTTACGGAAGGAGTGATTCTGCTCCACGATATCGCTCGTCCACACGTCTCTAACGTCACACAATGTGTAATGGTCAATTTCTATTGGGAGCAGTTTGAGCATCCGAACTAAAACTTGGATATGTTGACCTGCAACTTCTATCTGTTTGCCAATATCAGTGAAATTCACCAACAACCATGTAACTAAGATATCATTCCATTTTCGGCGTTCCACTATTCCATCTTCCGACCCATATGCATCTCTCAAAATAAACGATAATGCCATGCAGTGCCACATATCCCTGAATTACGTGAATTCAAACCGTTTCACAAGTGCGTTATTCGAAGACTTGATACCAAGGTTGCTATCAAATCTTCAAATAAGGCACTTTTGAAACGGTTTGAATTTACGAAATCCAAGGATATATGGCACTGTATGGCATGTATGGCATTATGGTTTATTTTGAGAGCTGCATATGGGCCGAAAGATGGCATAGTGGAATGCCGAAACTGGTTGTCGTCAAAATAAAATAACGTCTTAGTTACATTGCTGTTGGAGAGTTACAATGACATTGACCATTACTTAATTAGCTGTTGTGCCCTGTCCATGAAGGATCAACAGATATTCCATGTGTTTGCTCCGCCATAAAAGCATCTCAAAGGGAGTAGCTTCACTTCGGGCAATGAAGTACGCAGTGGAGGGCTGGCTCCGGTCTCAGCCACAGGAGTACTGGGAACAGGGAATCCTTCGGATCGTGGAACAGTGGGATAGTTGTGCTCACATCAGCCAAGTCCCTCCTCTCGCGGAGACCTACAGTATACTCTTTCCAGCGATCCGCTCTTTTCTCTGCGTTTGACTATAGAATTCCTCTTGCACTCTTGATGTTGATGTACTTACTTTGAATTTCGTGGAAAGATGTTTTAATGTTTTGATATGCTGCAGTCGTCCTTCAGATGTCCACTTCTTTTTCGATTTCTTCACATTTGTTCTTCAGCCTTTCCGCTTTACTTTCTCTATATTTCCCATTGATTTCTTTCCTGAGTGGCTTACATTGCTATATTTCTCCCTTACCTTGAACGTTTCTGTACTTTCTTCTGTCTTCGATAATTTGGAATATGGGTTCTGTTACCAAACCTTTGTTCGCAGTTACCTTCTTTTTACCTGTACTTTACTGCATGACTTCTATGATTGCTGTTTTTACAAATTTAAATTTCTCTTCAACTTAACCGCCTGCTGTGATGCTCATTATCGCATTATACATAGCCTCAGAGAACTTGAAATGCACCTCATCATCCTTTAGTACTTCAGTATCTCACCCTTCCCACACTGGATGATTTTCTTAAGCCTTAACCCTCTATTTGTCAATAATTTTTAACTGAATTTATAAGGGGCAGTAAAATGAAAACGAGACACGTGGAAAAAGTAAGTAAACTGTTTACTGTTTCAAAAGTGGTCGCCGTAACTATTAATATGTTTATCCCAGTATGAGACACGATGGTGACAGCCTTCATGAAAAAATGTTTGCATACGTACCCAGGCGGGCACCTCTTCGTCCAAAGGAAATTGACAGGCACGAATGTCTTTCTTCAGGGCTCCACCTAAAAGCGAAACTTTTGCAGAGTAATGGAAACAACCTTAGCAACATTTGGCCCCGCCCACATGCTGCCAAACCTTATTTCGAACACACCGTAGGCTTGTCTCACAGTTATGGCGATTACTTTTGAAATAATAAACGGTTCATTTACTTTTCATCACGTGCTTCTCTTTCATTTGACTGCCCTTATGTATCTGTTCATGGGTATTCTCTGCAATCTACGATCAGACCTCGGGAGCTCTCTCTCATTATAAAATAATCTAGTCGAATTTTCTCGTCTCTTCAAGTCGTGTAACTTAAATCATCTCCTCGTGTGAGTTTTGAAAAGAGTACTGATCTTACTAGCAGAAACTTGTTGCAGAAAATTATTAGTTCACCTCTCTCACATTCACTCAGTAAATCTTCATTCTGTTCCTTTACCTAGAAAAAAGGCTTCAAGTCCCTGCTAGTGATTACTTTTGAATAAAGACTTCTATTATATTCACAGTGTTGTTTCGTCACATTTCTTTTGAACATCCCTCATGTTAGAGGAATGGGACCGTACACTTCTGGCCATTAAAATTAAAACGCAAGACGGTTGCACGCTACAAAGTAAAATTAGCTTCAAGTGCCATTTGTAGTGCCACTGTGCTTAAGGAGAAATTACGTGGCGGATCTCTCATTCAGAAGTCGATTTTGAATGTAGTTTATGAGAAGGTAGGGCCAAGCTTCTTGTAATAAACATAAACGGCTGTCAACACCAGTCTGAAATCGGTAGAGGCAGAGGCAGAACGATACTGTACCGCCCCACGACGGCGAAATTCCGAGGCTGCCTGTAATCTGAGTATGGATTCAGAACAGTCTTAGTCAAGGCGATGCACTATCTTATCTGTATTCTACGACTAGAGAGTCGACCCTGCAGCACCGAGCTGTTCCAGGCGCTTGTCGGGAACCGCGTGACCACTACGGTCGCAGGTTCGAATCCTGCCTCGGGCATGGATGTGTGTGATGTCCTTAGGTTAGTTAGGTTTAATTATTTCTAAGTTCTAGGCGACTGATGACCACATATGTTAAGTGGCATAGTGTTCAGAGCCACACGCACGAGCGATAATGAGGAACAACAGCTTCACTGGCGCATTTAACTTGGACGGCACTAGACAGTCAGCGTCCAATTAACCTGTTATGATGAGAGCAGTTGCAGTTAACACGTAAAAAGAGACGAGAAGAGAAACAATACAGCTTCGAATATCATTTACTTCTAAAAGAGAATGAAATAGTATTCGGAGAAACTCCAGCACTAACGCGCGCTTCCTAGATGGGGACGGAAAGCATTAAATGCACTCGTTCTCATCTGACATAGTGTTCCAATTAAAAACATGAGTGATGAAAATTTCTAACTTAAACATATGACAATTTTTTGTGCGGGCTGTGTGTAATGCAAAAGCATACTGCAGGGATTTCACCGTATTGTTGAATACTGAAGCCACTGACGGTATTAGTTACAGTCACCTGATAATCTCTTAGCTCTTTCCTTACCCGACTCCTAGAAATACATTTCAGTTCTGCAAGTGTCACGTGCTACGTTGGTAAAGAGCCTATCAAGAACAGAATCAATAATGCCAACCAGGCGCTGCCTTTTCTCTTTTTATTTTATGACGAGCCGTTCTATATCCCACCACCGTTCGGCACTGACGTGTGAAAAAGCGGCGTGCGTTAGTTTCAGTGCGTCTGACAGCTTAAGAGTCTTGTTACATCTCGGGACAAATCTCGCAACTTATCTCCAGATAAATTCCGTTGGGTTCATATTATAATGGTGCAATAGTAAATGTAAAAATGCAACATTTTTATGTTGTTCTCAATGGTGTGAAAATGATTGTTTTTTGTGTTTCTACGATACTTATCTACCTCCGTGATATAAAACTACGGACATAGTACAAAAAAAGAGGAACTGATTTTTCATTTTTGCCTTAAGAAGTTATATTGTTATGTTTTCTAAATTTAAGCAACTTTTATGAATAGTGATTGACCAAACATCGATAATTAAGAATTTGTGTTTGAAATAAAAACTGGAATTTCGCCTTCAATTGAATTTACAAACAAGAAGACGCGCATTATTCATAAAAATGATGATGTTTTTTATAATTACGAGATGTTGGTATTTCAAATTGAATGAGGAAATATTGATACTCAGTAGATTTGAACGAACGTACGATTACTTGTATATGGTTAAACTTCCATTGCGCTTCCGACTGCGCTACACGTTCGATGCGTGTTACTTTGTCAGCTGTATTACATATAGTGCCTGGGAAAACTTCAAAGCTGATTATCTCCGTACATTTATGAAAAACATTAAGAATAGCCTATTTCCCGACACTTTTTAATCGTATTCCACACGTGCATTTCACTACGGAACAGAAAGCAGTCCCAGCCATTTTCATAACGCGTACTAAGAGCGAAACACAGCACAACGCTGCAGAGGCTATGACTGCATACAATTTCTGAAATAAAAACTACGTAGCTAAAGCGGGATTAAGAAAAACGTTGATTGCTGTTAATACATTTGAACATCTTAAGGTTTCATTTAACGTAACTTAGTAATAATATCTCTAATACATAAGTAGGACGTATTTCCCAGGGTGTAACAACATCAGTGTACGTGTTACAATCCTCTGTATCCATATAGGATAGGAAGGGACACGATAAGTAACGTAGGGTCTTGAGTTGTCTTGTTGGAAGATAAAGTCACACAGACATTAAAGATATGGAGAGTTCTGACCAATAATCGCGTTTGTGTTTGTTTAATTCAGGTTTTTCCTATGATGAACGGATTATAAGTGCGAGTGATTGAGTAATGCCGGCCGGTGTGGCGGTTCTAGGCGCTTCAGTCTGGAACCGCGCAACCGCTACAGCCGCAGGTTTGAATCCTGCCTCAGGCATGGGTGTGTGAGATGTCCTTAGGTTAGCTAGGTTTAAGTAGTTCTAAGTTCTAGTGGACTGATGACTTCAGATGTTAAGTCCCGTAGTGCTGAGAGCCATTTGAACCATTTGACAGAGTAATATTAGTCGGCCACAATGTTACTGCACCCGCAAGTAAGGGCGCTTCGGTCAGATTATCGTTAGCTTTAATCGTGTTATTTCAGGGTGGAGACGCTGAACAGCTTGACATTATACTTACAACTGTCTTGATATCATTCACAGTGCGATGCACTTTCCTTTGTCACCCCTGTACTTGTTTACTGTAATGCCACGGAGAGTTTCCGATAAGGTCACGGGAGGCCAATTGTAATATCATGGTCGCATAGTACAATATCTTGCCTAGTCTATATATTAACAACCAACTAGGTAAGGTAGGGGCCGCCCTGGCCTGCTAAGTGAAGACGAAAGTGTGCTGGTCAAATGGTGCAGGGGGCAAAACTGCGTATACCAAACGGAAAACGATCAGCACCGATTTGTGTAGCCAGTAATTTGGACGAGAGGCGGTACAGTCCTGATGTGCTGTGGGAAGTGTGTCTGGCCTATGTTTAATGCCGGCCGCGGTGGCCGAGTAGTTCTAGGCTTCAGTCTGGAACCACGCGGCTACTGCGGTCTCAGGTTCGAATCCTGCCTCGGGCACTCGGGCATTGATGTGTGTGATGTCCTTAGTTTAGTTGGGTTTAAGTAGTTCACCACTATTGGCCATTAAAATTGCTACACCACGAAGATGACCTGCTACAGACGAGAAATTTAACCGACAGAAAGGAGATGCTGTGATATGCAATAATAAGCTTTTCAGAGCATTCACATAACGTTGGCGCCGGTGGCGACACCTAGAACATGCTGACATGAGGAAAGTGTCCAACGAATTTCTTATACACAAACAGCAGTTGATCGGCGTTGCCTGGTGAAACGTTATTGTGATGCTTCGTGTAAGGAGGAGCAACGCGTACCATCACGTTTCCAACTTTGATAAAGGTCAGATTCTAGCCTATCACGATTACGATTTATCGTATCGCGACATTGCTGCTCGCGTTGTTCGAGATCCAATGGCTGTTAGCAGAATATGGAATCAGTGGATTCAGGAGGGTAATACGGAACGCCGTGCTGGATCCCAACGGCTTCGTATCACTAGCAGTCGAGATGACAGGCATATTATCCGCATGGCTGTAACGGATCGTTCAGCCACATCTCGATCCCGGGGTCAACAGATGGGGACGTTTGCAAGACAACTATCAGCACGAACGGTTCGACGACGTTTGCAGCAGCATGGACTACCAGCTCGGAGACCACGGCTGCCGTTACCCTTGACGCTGCATCAGACACAGGAGCGCCTGCGATGGTGTACTCAACGACGATCCGGGGTGCACGAATGGCAAAACATTTTTTTCGGATGAATCCAGGTTGTGTTTACAGCATCTTGATGCTCGCATATACGTGTTCGCCGACATCGCGGTGAAAGGACATTGGAAACGTGTATTCGTCATCGCCATACTGGTGTATCATCCGGTGTGATGGTATGGTGTGCCATTGGTTACACGTCTCGGTGACCTTTTGTTCGCATTGACGGCACTTTGAACAGTGGACGTTACATTTCAGATGTGTTACGACCCCTGTCTCTACCCTTCATTCGATCCCTGTGAAACCCTACATTTCAGCAAGATAATGCACGTTCGCATGTTGCAGGTCATGTACGGACCTTTCTGGATACAGAAAATGTTCGACTGCTCCCCTGGCCAGCACATTCTCCAGATATCTCACCAACTGAAAATGTCGAGTCAACGTTGCCCGAGCAACTGGCTCGTCACAATACGCCAGTCACTAGTCTTGATCAAATGTGGTATCGTGTTAAAGCTGCATGGGCAGCTGTACCTGTACACGCCATCCAAGCTCTGTTTGACTCAATGCCCAGGCGTATCAAGGACGTTAGTACGGCCCGAGGTGGTTGGTCTGGTACTGATTTCTCAGGATCTATGCTCCCAAATTGCGTGAAAATGTAATCACATGTCAGTTCTGGTATAATATGTTTGTCCAATGAATACCCGTTCATCATCTGCACTTCTTCTTGGTGTAGTAATTTTAATGGCCAAATAAATAAATAATCAAAGGTTTTTGCATTTGCAGACATCATCACACATTGCCCATAAAATGGAACGCAAACTGTCGCTAAAACAAGGCAAGATCATTTCTTCTTCATATAACATTAAGGAAACCATTGCGCTTATCTGCACATCCCCAATTACGGCTACAAAATGTCGGTATTTCCCCGAATTGGTCCTAATTTTCAGTGCGTCCAGAGGCGTGTTGGAGGGCCTTAAATACAACTGACCGGGGTAAATCTGGATTTTTTTCGTGTCCGTCGAAATTAGTTTAATAAGTCACAGCTGCAAAATACTAAAGCGAATTCGTTACAGTCGAATGGAAAAACTAGTAGAAGCCGACCTCGGGGAAGATGAAAACAAATGTTTCAAATGGCTCTGAGCACTATGGGACTTTAACATCTATGGTCATCAGTCCCCTAGAACTTAGAACTACTTAAACCTAACTAACCTAAGGACATCACACAACACCCAGTCATCACGAGGCAGAGAAAATCCATGCCCCGCCGGGAATCGAACCCGGGAACTCGGGCGTGGGAAGGGAGAACGCTACCGCACCCCCTTTTTTCGTGAGAAAGTGTTTTCCCAGCTCTCTCACGAATTTTTCCCAAAACAATTCGAGACACCTATTGTCTTGGATTTAACAATTATGAAACGTTTTGGGTATTAATAACAGCTTCAGCTGTATTTTGGTCCTTTATTACCGTACCACTACCAGTTTCGTGGCGTTAAAGCCACATTTTCAGCTGACATATGATGAAAACATTAGAGTGGAAAAGCTTTTGGACACATCCACGATACCTGGTTGAGTTGATTTGGGAGAAGACACCAAACAGCGAAGTCATAGGTATCATCGGATTAGCCGGCCGGGATGGCCGTGCGGTTTTAGACGATACAGTCTGGAACCGCGCGACCGCTAACGTCGCAGGTTCGAGTCCTGCCTCGGACATGGATGTGTGTGATGTCCTTAGGTTAGTTAGGTTTCAGTAGTTCTAAGTTTTAGGGGACTGATGACCTCAGAAGTTAAGTCTCATAGTGCTTAGATCCGTTTGAACCATTTGAACCATCTCATCGGATTGTTGAAGTATGGGGAAGGAAATCGGCCGTGCCCTTTCAGAGGAACCACCCGCCATTTGCCTGGAGCGATTTAGGGAAAGCACGGAAAACCTAAATCAGGATGGCCGGACGCGGGATTGAACCGTCGTCCTCCCCAATGCGAGCCTAGTGTGCTAACCACTGGCCACCTCGCTCCGTCACTATATTGGAATTTGGTAGTTTTTAATCCATGACGTACCGTCTTTTAGCGGTGTTTTGTATTTGGCGGACAACGAATGTTGAGAGAAAAGATTCCGAGGTTTCCAATCTAATGTTTTAATCATATGTCTCCTGAAGATGTAGCCTTAACGCCACGAAACCTACCGTGGTGAGGTAATAAGGGACCAAAAATAGATCTGAAGTGGTTTTTAATAACCAAGAACTCAGAACTGTGATTGCCCAAACCGAAAGGTTGTATGCAGAGTTATGAAACGACTTATCCAGAATTATAAGTTCATTTCACCTATATCAGTATGCTGTTACTGAAAGGTATTTTCCCAAATGAATGATGTGTGGAGCGATGACAAAACACAATTTGTCGTAGAAACTACGAAAGCGTTGTCAGTGACTAGAGTGAATTATGATGAAATTAGAATTGAATGTTTTCGTAATGCTGTTGAAAAATACAGACATGTCGAGGTAAATTTTCATTAGTAATGAATACCAAATATCTGCTCACACTTCTACGTCTTAGAAGATAGTAATAAAATATGATTTATTGTACTTCTTGTAACAAATTAAAGCGATAGTTTGCGTTTAACACATTCAAGTAAGACGATTTGCAATATTAAAATTTTCAACCGTGTCCCGAATTTGGCTCTAGATAATATGTTCACCATAACTCTGTTAAGCGGCAACTATAACCTTAGATATGTTTGAAAATTACTAAGCAAACCGCTCTTGTCTAACTATCACCATTGCTGAAATATATGTGATCAAATTTGTACACACCGAGTGAGGTGGCGCAGTGGTTAGCACACTGGACTCGCATTCGGGAGGACGACGGTTCAATCCCGTCTCCGGCCATCCTGATTTAGGTTTTCCGTGATTTCCCTAAATCGTTTCAGGCAAATGCCGGGATGATTCCTTTGAAAGAGCACGGCCGATTTCCTTCCCAATCCTTCCCTAACCCGAGCTTGGGCTCCGTCTCTAATGACCTCGTTGCCGACGGGACGTTAAACACTAACCACCACCACCACCTCCAAAGTTGTACAGACAATTTTGGGACACCCTGTATTTTCCATACTTCTTTATTGAGACAATGAGAAGCCGCTGACAATGGGCATCGCATATACCGCGACACCGCCCCGCCTGCCACACAACTGAATATCTTAAATGTAATTTGCCTTCTTCTCATTGAGCTGTATAAAACTGATCTCATTTACGTCCCTATTCCTTATTGCAAATTAGTGCTACGTGATAACTGAACGTCTCTATAACGCACTTTGACAAATCCTTGTCACTCTGATGTGTAATTTATATCTGTTGGTCGGATGGAGGCGTACAGCCGCTGGCTTTGCCGGCACTGAAACCCAAGTTGGGAAACGTTCTCCCCTCTCATGTCTACGCTCCCCGTGCAACATTGTGGCTATCGACCAACGTATCGTCTACAGACTGTGTCCGGAATAATAATCTGACTTGACCCAGGTGTACGGGGTTCCCGAAGTTTTTGCCTGGGATCGGCAATTGAAGTGATGGCAATCCCACCACAGCGATACGTCAGGTTAATTAGTTAATGGCACCTGGAACAATTTAATCCACAACAATACACGAATCAGCTTTAAATGATGAAAAGAAAAATTACTCCATTAGTACGTAATTAAATGAACATGTATACAGCTTATTTTAGCTTTGGCATATAGCTGACGTGCTTCTTTTTTTAGGGCCACTCTCTGGCAGTACAATGTATCACTGCTTTGATTCAACTAATTACATTACAGCAGGCTGGTTTCACCAAGAAGAATGAGTGAATAGCTGGGTTATCTAAAACACAAGGAGTGGTTTCATTTAAAAGAATGAACACATAGTTTAACTGACGGAAAAACTACTGATTGTTTCACTTGAAAAGAAAGAACGAATAATTCAGTCAATATGCAAACCTAAAAGGGCGTCGAATCTTTTCCTTCACCACTATCACTGACTGCTTTCACTCGAAAAAAGTAAATGAATAATAACCAACCGACAAGCGACTGGCACGATAGTTTTCATTCGGTTGCTCCTATAGACTGGTTTCACTCAAAACAATCAATGAGTAATTCAACCGATTGTGTCGACTGTTTTCCAACAATTGAATGAATCAATTGTTTTCATTCGGTTCTTCCCATCACAAGCTACTTTTTCGGGATGGGAGGCAAATGAATACGGTCTACGTTGCAAGTGGCTAACATTAAGAATGGGAACAGCCTAAATATAAAGAAATAAAGTGCATTAATTGATAAAAGACTTTTGTTTCTGCTTACATTGTTCTACTGCTCATCAAGTGTTGTAGCTGCAACTTATAGATTGCATATAGGTCTGAAAACTGTCTATAGCGGAGACTTTATATCTGCACGCTGTAGATACAGTAAATGGAGATGAGCCACGTCACAAGAAAGCGTTTACGCGATTAAAACACATTTGCATACACAGTACTTTTAAAAACTTGTGTACATGTGTACAAACGCTCCATGTCGTGTTCGAGTACGGCGATTGGTCTGTTTTACCACAGTTAGCTCATGTACTATTCAAAGCTCTTGTGGCACACTGATTCCAGGTGTGTGAAAATGGCTGTTGTTTGTCCGCCCCCATAGCTGGGTAGTCAGCGTGACGGAATTCTATGCCAAAGTGTCCGGGTTCGGTCCCCGGCTGCGTCGGACATTTTGCTCCGCTGAGGGACTGGGTATTGTATTGTCTTCATCATCATCATCTCATCCCCGTCGACTCACAAGACGCCGAAGTGGAGTCAACTCAAAATACTTGCACCAAGCGACCAGTCAAGCCGACGGGAGGCACTAGCCACACGACATTTCATTTCAGTGGCAATTGTTGACATATATGGCTACATGGAACGCGCATGATGGTTTGTAATGTTACAGATACGTTTGTATCGATTCCGCTTCGTCATCGGATTACCAGAAAGAGTGCTGTACCACAAGCGACGTAGAGGGAGCGCTCTCCGCGTAAAGTAAAAACATATTAAGCCGTGCAACTTGGCAGGCAGGGGGTTTGAAAATATGGACGAGAGAGAGAGAGAGAGAGAGAAATGGATCTCGTAGACAGTGCTCTAGCCGGAATTACGTGCTGTGTGCACGTCCGTCCAAAGCTATCTTTCCGTGAAGTGTTTCTCCGACAAGCGGCAGGTGTAGGAAATGACCATGAGTAAAGTTACTTAATAACCATTTAATGATTTAAATTTAGTAATACCATTTTGTTTCCTTGTTTGCGAACTAGTGCTTGCTGGTGGATTAGGTTGTCTGTCAATTACCTTGTTCGCCGCACGGGATTAGCCGAGCGACCTAAGGCGCTGCAGTGATGGACTGTACGGCTAGTCCTGGCATTGGTTCGAATCCTCCCTCGGGCATGGGTTTGTGTGTTTGTCCTTAGGAAAATTTAGGTTAAGTAGTGTGTAAGCTTACGGACTGATGACCTCAGCAGTAAGTCCCATAAAATTCTACATACAATTACCTTGTTCGGAGTGTGCTTTTCGAACTTTGGGACCTTGTTCAACTTGTGAGAGCTAGTGAACTTGTTTTATTTTGTTATTTGAACCTTTGGCTCAAGATAGTGTGTGAAACCAGTTTTGGACGTGAGCGTGGTGGGGTACTAGCTGGCGTATCATATTCTTGTTGAACACACACACTCGCTGGTCAGTGCTCTGCCGATTGCAGAATGTTCATGTATCGGCCGTTCATTATTTTCACTGCTTGACGTGGACATTTTTATTGTTAAGTTTATTTGCTGGAAACTATTAGTTCACAACGAGAGATTTTTCCGTTATTTCTGATTGAGGTTTCCAGGATTTCCGGGACAGTTCTTCAGTACTAAGTCCGTCATTAACTAATTTGTTATCATCGTTTTAAATTTTTGTTGTAGATTCGATTTGTTAATGTTAGTGTGCTAGCGACCTTGGTCTGACAAACAGTTTATAATTTTGCTACCACAAGACGGACTGGAGTTACCTATCAAGCTGGCCTAACATGTGGTTAAGACTTACGTGCGCTATCATCAGGATTAGATGTTACTCTTCATAAATTGCCTTTTGGATTAGTTAATTTACGCGAGTTAGCACTCTTCCTACGGACTTAAGGTTATTGCTTCTTTTGAAATGGAGTTATTTTCAGCTGTTAATCTATGTGAGCTACCACACTTAGCTGAAGAAACTATTCAAATATTTTGCTACTACTAAATCGAACTAGTGTTACTTACCTACGTGATCTAATTAGCTGCTAAGGAATTCGTCCGATATTCTCTAGATCTCAACTTACAGTGTTTAAACTATCCTTTTTTGTATTTGCCAGTTTTAGCAGTCTAGGGCCCTTCGCTTGAGTGGCTGATGCTTTCCTTCAGGAGCACCAAATCAAGTTGCTGTTTCTTATTAAACCTCCCTAATTAACTATGGCGGATTAGGTCCGAGATTTTATTGGCTAAAATGAATGCTTTAAGATTTGCCTTTTTAATTTGTTAATTTATTTGAGCAATTGCTCTTAACTGATGACTTTCAACTTTTCATTTTAGTGGGTTAGTGCTCTTAACTCGAATATGTATCTGTATTACCCAAGCACAACGTGTCAGTTATATTTCTGACTATTCCGTCTGATTAGTTGAGCCGAACTACGTTCGGTATATCATCGATTAATGGTTACTGCTTAAAAAGTGTCTACTGCTGCTTAATTATGCGGCTCGTTACCCTTAGCCTGACAGCCCGAGGTAGTGGTCGATGTTGTGTATAAGTGCAAAACTGTTTGGTGTCAAATTTAATTTACTGAGCACACTATACTACCAAAGTTTAGTTGTGACCCTAAGGGCAATTTAATGCTCGCTAAGAAATCTAGTAACTGCCTTGAGTCATTTACCTAGTTTTATCAGCTCTGTTCTTGAAACTATTATTGTTATATAATAGGGTTGATTCCTGTACACAAACTATTGAGGTGTGCTACCACCTTAGGTGTTAAAAGAACTTTCGGCTGTTTTGGTAAAAATAATTGTTATTACGAACTACATAGGTTACTAATTTATACATACCCATGATGACTTTTTTGCGTTGTTATAATGAATTATTTGATATCTCATAGTTGGAAGCAGCCCAGTCTTTCCCGTTACCCCTTCAGATACTGTCCTTTCTTTTCGTTGGATAGTGACGAAGATCTTCGAAACTGATTGTGCTTCTATGGAAAAAAGAAGGATAATGTGTACAGCCTGTGGTATTTAACTAAAAAGGCTTTCATTAAATTCATTAAGGCCCTTAGCTACTACCATCATGAGTCTTTTACAGTGGAGTGTTTTTGGTTCTGGAGAAGATAAACAGTCCACAATAGCAATATTTGGCTATTTAATTTAGCCATTCTCAAAGAGTTCTACCACCTTTAAAAGAATTTTATGCTCGGAAACTAACAACGTGAAATACTGGAGAAGAAAATAGAACTCTATTAGTACCCGTGAGGGTTCATGATTTATGTTTCTCGTTATGAGCTTGTGAAATCGCTTCAGGAGAGGAGAGGTTGATTCCATTGCCGACGGCAAGGCTAAAGCCGTTCCATATTCTTGGCAAGTTTATGCCAAGAACGCAATAGGACCTTGATACTGCTTGTTGAGGGTTCGTTAAGTGCAGCGCTCAACTTTTTGATGGTCGGCGGAGCCACAATGAACTCTCTTTTTCGGACCCTCTTCGTACGCTGACGTGGTAAGATATTCTAATATTAAGATCTGCGCTTCATCTAAGGCTTCTCTGAACTCCAGTGCCACATAAAATCGACTCTTCAGAGGAAGCTGGGGGATGCTACTTTCTTTAAAAGCACACTATTCGTCGTAAAAACCGAAGTTTTAATGATAAACATGAAAGTCACTAACATCCGTCACAGAAGTTTGTTGAACGGCCTATTTTTTCATAAAAGTAAAGTTCTGAAAGGTAACTTCAAAGTAGCTCTCAAACCTTAAAAAGTTTCGTGCCATTAGTTCAGTGTGAACACGTGCACACGGCGCTTGTTCTGAGTTGAAGACGCTCCAAACACAATCTAACATCTAACTGCCAGTCAACCTCGTGTGCCGTGAGAAGTGAAAATAGTTGCTATTGTTTTGTTTAGTTATATCCTACTGCAAGAATAAAAAAAATCTGCTTTTTTGTTACTAAGGTCACATCAGTTTTACGGACGCACGTTTTTAGACAGTCAACTATCTATGAAAATAAAAAATCTAGATGTTCATTTGTTCAAAATCGTGTATCTCCGAAACTTCTTGGCCGATTGCTTTTGAATTTTGACAAAACATTACATGCTAATACAGGCGTGTTCTAGGTACCTATTTCTTTAATGTGCGGTGCAAGTTTTATGTGGTATATATAACATAAAACTTGCACCTCCTATATCGCGGAAATGGGAAGTGATGTTTATGTGCGATTTTCACAGAATGGATTGGTAGTCAGGAGCTCGTACCGTTAGCCAATCAACAGATTGTAATAATGCTTACAAAGTGTATTTCTTGTGCAAACACACATATTTATAAATAGTAGAATGACAGTTGATATTAAGAAACAAAAAGTAGGGTCAGTGTCGTGTGTTGCAGGATTCTAGTGCGAGTCCTTTACGAGATACCGTATTTTGAAAGGTTTCCATACAAGTACTTGTTTGTGCCAGTCAACGTGCTTAGTTGTCTGGTACTATGTTGTTACGTTTTCTCACAGTATCGTTGTGTTTTACTGGTGTCCACTTCGACTTGCTAATCAGTTAGTGTGAGACAGTTCAGACAGTCCAACCAGTTAAGTCGTGAATGGACGATGGGATTTAACAATGCAAAAAAAGTCGATGTGCTCGTGATGCATGAAGAGTGAAGAAAGAATGTAGTTCGTTCATGTACGGTGTAAGTGACAAGATATCTGAAAAGTCGTCAACCATATCGCAATTATTTATGAACCTATTCAACTATCTACATGAAACTGGTAGTGTAATGCCTAAGCAACGTGACGGAGGGAAACAAGTGACAACAGAAGAGGTGTAAACTAATGTTCGTGGTGCTCTTTCAGCTGGCCATCACGTTAGCTACGGCGAAATCGTGCGAGGAAGTGGCATGTGCTACACATCCTACACACGCTACGCTTTCTCCATCGACATACTTTCCACCCCTATCACCTCTCTCTCCATCAAGAGTTGCGTAGAAACGATTATCAGAATCGTGTTAACTTATGTACATGGGCACTAAGGCAGAATACTCCAGATGTATCATTTACCTTGTTCAGTGATAACGCCACATTTGCCAAACATGCCCAGGTAAATCCCCGAAACAAGCACTATTGGTCTACTGAATTTCCCTGTTGACTTCAAGTGGAACGTCAGCGTTCGTGGAGGGTAAAGCGTGGTGTGGGGTACTGAACCATTAGCTCATAGGACCGTTTTTCATAGACGGATCACTGAACGCGCACAAGTATCGCAGCCTCCTAACAGACCATCTTCCATGCATGCTAGAAGTCGTTCCTCTGCAGAGCAATCTGTGGTACCAACAAGACGGTTGTCCAGCCCATTGTTCACGAAGTACTACTACAGCGTGTCTTCACAAATTGTTTCCAAAAAGTTGGCTTGTAACCTGTGCCTTGGCTCGCACTTTCCTCGGATCTGACTCCTGTAACAGTTTTCTGTGGGGGAAACTGAAATACACTGTCTACTAAGACATAACAGCTACACCGGATGATACCCAACTATGTATTACTGCAGTATGCTTGGATATATTTATTGAAATGCTAGCATGTGTCGAGCAGTCGTTCTATACCAGACTGGAAGCGTGTATTGGCGCTGCCGATGGTCATTTTGAATACAACTATAGACGGTCACTTGTCTCGTTATTGGCCAGAACCCACATAATCAGGGTATGTACAAGTGTCGGTGCGGGAACTTTTCAAATTACCATACCACTTAAACGACTCACCCTATAATCCTGCAATAATACTAACAGCCTAATTTACGCTATGTATAGTCTCTTAAAGTCAGTAGGCACTGTTCCATGTCACAAGTATGCTAGCAAGAACTTCCACTTCAAAATGTTACTACAATGTGCTGATTGGCTAACAATAAGAGTCTCTGATTACCAATCCATTCTGTGAAAACCGCACATCAGTACCACTCTCCATTCCCAATATATTTGCGTTGCACAAGTTCGTACACCCATGATTACATTTATAAAAATTATATATTACATAATTGTATTAAAAGAAGGTAAAGAAAAACAAACGCGTATTCCATTGCAACGTTGTATCAAAATTTAAAAGCATTCGTTAAAAAATTTTCGGAGATAGGCAATGAGGAACATTCACAGTTTCTATACACGTACGAATGTATATGTTCGTTTCTTGAAAATCTCAAATCTCCGAAAATTCATCACAACTTGTATTCCAATACTCACGCGTTTTTATATACCTGCTCGACACCAACTAGTGTGTATGTAATATACACTCCTGGAAATTGAAATAAGAACACCGTGAATTCATTGTCCCAGGAAGGGGAAACTTTATTGACACATTCCTGGGGTCAGATACATCACATGATCACAATGACAGAACCACAGGCACATAGACACAGGCAACAGAGCATGCACAATGTCGGCACTAGTACAGTGTATATCCACCTTTCGCAGCAATGCAGGCTGCTATTCTCCCATGGAGACGATCTTAGAGATGCTGGATGTAGTCCTGTGGAACGGCTTGCCATGCCATTTCCACCTGGCGCCTCAGTTGGACCAGCGTTCGTGCTGGACGTGCAGACCGCGTGAGACGACGCTTCATCCAGTCCCAAACATGCTCAATGGCGGACAGATCCGGAGATCTTGCTGGCCAGGGTAGTTGACTTACACCTTCTAGAGCACGTTGGGTGGCACGGGATACATGCGGACGTGCATTGTCCTGTTGGAACAGCAAGTTCCCTTGCCGGTCTAGGAAAGGTACAACGATGGGTTCGATGACGGTTTGGATGTACCGTGCACTATTCAGTGTCCCCTCGACGATCACCAGAGGTGTACGGTCAGTGTAGGAGATCGCTCCCCACACCATGATGCCGGTTGTTGGCCCTGTGTGCCTCGATCGTATGCAGTCCTGATTGTGGCGCTCACCTGCACGGCGCCAAACACGCGCACGACCATCATTGGCACCAAGGCAGAAGCGACTCTCATCGCTGAAGACGACACGTCTCCATTCGTCCCTCCATTCACGCCTGTCGCGACACCACTGGAGGCGGGCTGCACGATGTTGGGGCGTGAGCGGAAGACGGCCTAACGGTGAGCGGGACCGTAGCCCAGCTTTATGGAGACGGTTGCGAATGGTCCTCGCCGATACCCCAGGAGCAACAGTGTCCCTAATTTGCTGGGAAGTGGCGGTGCGGTCCCCTACGGCACTGCGTAGGATCCTACGGTCTTGGCGTGCATCCGTGCGTCGCTGCGGTCCGGTCGCAGGTCGACGGGCACGTGCACCTTCCGCCGACCACTGGCGACATCATCGATGTACTGTGGAGACCTCACGCCCCACGTGTTGAGCAATTCTGCGGTACGTCCACCCAGCCTCCCGCATGCCCACTATATGCCCTCGCTCAAAGTCCGTCAACTGCACATACGGTTCACGTCCACGCTGTCGCGGCATGCTACCAGTGTTAAAGACTGCGATGGAGCTCCGTATGCCACGGCAAAGTGGCTGACACTGACGGCGGCGGTGCACAAATGCTGCTCAGCTAGCGCCATTCGACGGCCAACACCGCGGTTCCTCGTGTGTCCGCTGTGCCGTCCGTGTGATCATTGCTTGTACAGCCCTCTCGCAGTGTCAGGAGCAAGTATGGTGGGTCTGACACACCGGTGTCAATGTGTTCTTTTTTCCATTTCCAGGAGTGTATATTTAATAAAAGGGGAGACGTTACAAAAATGTAAATTTTGTTGCGTTCAAAATCATTGATTTCCGAAATTTCATGACCGATTGCCTTGAAATTTGTACCCGATGTTTCGTTGAAATACGCAAGTGTTTTATTTATCTTTTCCTTTCAATACATATAATACATAAATTTGTAAATATATAATAATAGGGAAACGTTATAGAAGACGCAATAGTGAAGCGTTGTTGGAAAACAGGAAAGATGGCTTATTCTTTTATGATTACAACACTATTCCAGAATCGGAATTACCTGTAACAACAAATAAGATCAGAAAGAGGAGAGAAGGGAGAGAAAGGGGTGGGAGAAAATGAAAATACGCAGTAGATGGACAGAGGGAGGGGGAGGAGGGGGAGATGGACAAAGAAAGGGAGGAAGGGAGAGTTGTAAAGACACATTAGAAACGTGTAATTCCTCTGTTCTTTGGTTTCCGTTTAAGCAGACTGAGCCACTGCAAAGCGTGGCCGGATGAATCTAGTTTCTTCAATAAAGTAATGTTAGTCAATGAATTAGGTTTCATAGATGCTACAATCTTATCGAAGGTTGTAACAATGCTTTTGTTACAAATTAAAATATATTGACATACATTAAGATTTTACTTGTCTGTTTGGATATTATAGGCCAATATAATGCTCGAAATATCCGTCTGAGCGTCCAACTGATCTACTTCAATCTGGGCTTGCTGAATGGCATACACTCGCCGAATCTCACGAGGAGATTATGATATCTGTTAATCGCGGCTTTTGATGATTCGGATATGTTGCAAGTAGAGGGACCTGTCCTGAGTACCTGCCTAGAGGCAGTTTCCGAAAAACCAGATGCTAAATTCTTGTGCATAACAGTGGTACCAATAATGCTCGTCAAGTTTTCATCACATTAGCTTAGTGCAGCGGCTAAAGTTCCTGGCCACCATGCCAGCGGTGTAGACTAAGACCGCGCCTGTGTACTTTGCTTTTCAGATCCCACGTACAGTACATCATACAATTGTGTATGTCAGACCCGTGTGTAAGGTGTCAGGCAAATCCAACACCTTACATGAAAACCCTGACATGATAAGCAAATCCAGTAGTATATCACATAGCTCCGAATAAATCGTGACATTAAATTAACCAAAGTAATACGAATAACGAGTGAGCAAATGGAATACCACAGACTAACACAAGAATGCCTAAATGCATGTCGTACCTTCCCACCGTGAGGCAGACGCAGTTCCGAGGGGAGAAACGAGGACAGAAGCCGAGAGCAGAACAGTGTTGAGCTGGAAGGCCCTATGATAAGGAACGGACGGCCCAGCCTACCTGTACAACTACCACCCGCACGTTTTAGCGTGAGACTTTTTCGCGTCTCAGGTATGTCAAGGACCACACCCAGCCCATGTTAAAAGCTAGAGCCCTCCAGAAAAGCAGTATAGATCTTACGATAACACAAAAAGGGCCACTACCACCCGCAAGTTTTAGCGTGAGACTTCTTCGCGTGTCTGTTACATTAGGACAATCCTCCAGCCCATGTTAAAAGGTAGAGCCCTCCAGAAGAACAGTATAGATCTCACGATAACGCTAAAAGGACCACACCAGCAACAGGTTTTAGCGTGAGACTTTTTAGCGTCTCTGTTACGTTGCAAACTTTAAAAACATTGCCCCACCATGAAAAGTATAACGTTTGTCATTGGATAGACAGAATTTTTGTAGGCGGAGCTTAAGCTTAACATTGAGACCCTGATTGGTCAGATGAAAACATAGCCAGATAGTTTTTTTTAAACTAACTTCGGTTAATTGTTGTAAGGAGAAGTAAGAAGAGAGTTAGTTCCGAGGCGGCGAGCTGGATGGCTAGTGCGCCGGCCGCTGTCGCCCTGACGCTGCCTAAACACCGACAAGGTAATGAACGCACGCGATGTCGCATTTTTGAGCGCATAAGGCTCATCTGTTACACCCCTTTTTGCGTAATACTAGTGTCGATCGTTAATTAAAACTCAAGGTGTTCACATTTGCCACTTGAAGAACAGATCTGAAACGCGATGATTTTTCTTTTATATAGTTATTGAGATGCCACATCAGCCACTGTAATTTACGACAAGTTAAATAAGTAATTAAAGATAATTGAGGGTCACTGTAGACCATTTTTATAGTTTTCTCTTTTGTGAAACTTAAATTAAACCTAGATTATAGATGTGATATGGCATAGGTCATCCTTCGATCGATTGTAGAACTTGGAAACCCATTTAGGGAATATTCGTTCACATTTTTGTTGAACGCAGTTGGTTTTTTACCATCCTGTATTAAAACATTCCCTTTTATCAATAGTGCAATTTATAAACGATGTTTTGTGAGTAGAATAAAATTTCCAATGGTAAACTTAACTGCTTTATCGACGTTATTTTACCAGCTAACTAAAAATAGGAAAGCCTTGAACCCTTTCAGCTAAATTTAGTTAGTATTAAGATTCTTTTACAGGGAGTGCAGTGGAGCTGACGCTGAGATCATTTAGTATTTGGTTATATCATCGCTAGTGTCACTGAACTCTTCTGAATTCTACATGTCATGTGTGGTCTGGCGCCTCCTTACCAGCAACAGGTCCGAGGTTCAAACTAGTTAATTCCCTAAAAAACACGCTCAGAGCGTCGTTGCGCGAAAGTGGTAGGGAGACACGATATAGTACAATCAGACACCTCCATGAATGTTTACACGTGGTCTAAGGGTTGTGCTCCATTAGCGTAACGGTTAAGGTGAGGAGCTTCTCTGCGAAAAGTTATGAGTTCAAACCTTTTAATGGCCGGCACGATAGCTCAGCGTGTTCGGTCAGAGGGTTAGCAGCCCTCTGTAATAAAAAAAAAAAACTGAGCTAATCGATCAACAACGAACTTAAAACGGATGTCTTACGACGTTCGCTATGAGCAGATAAAACGATCAAAAGTGAACAAAATGAGATTTACAAAAAAAAGGGGTAGCGTCTTTGATTCATAATCAAAAACGTCTTCGGTCCCGGGTTCGATCCCCACCACTGCCTAAATTTTGATAAATAATCAGCATTGGCGGCCGAAGGCCTCCGTCATAAGAAGTCAACCTCATTCTGCCAACGGCCTTGTCAAAGAAGGATAGAGGTTCGGGGCAGTCTCTTCTCCTAGGGGTGGGAAATTGCCCCTAAAGGCGGAAGAATCAGCAATGATCAACGGCATGAGGATGCAGAAGGCAAGGGAAACCACTGCATTAAAGACACGTAACGTGTATCCACAGGACATGTGGCCTGTAGTTGAAGAAGTGTCATGATGATCTGTCCATTGGCAAAAGATTCCGGAATAGTCCCCCATTCGGATCTCCGGGAGGGGACTGCCAAGGGGGAGGTTACCATGAGAAAAAGATTGAATAATCAACGAAAGGATAATGTTCTACGAGTCGGGGCGTGGAATGTCAGAAGCTTGAACGTGGTAGGGAAACTAGAAAATCTGAAAAGGGAAATGCAAAGGCTCAATCTAGATATAGTAGAGGTCAGTGACGTGAAGTGGAAGGAAGACGAGGATTTCTGGTCAGATGAGTATCGGGTAATATCAACAGCAGTAGAAAATGGTATAATAGGTGTAGGATTCGTTATGAATAGGAAGGTAGGGCAGAGGGTGTGTTACTGTGAACAGTTCAGTGACTGGGTTGTTCTAATCAGAATCGACAGCAGACCAACACCGACAACGATAGTTCAGGTATACATGACGACGTCGCAAGCTGAAGATGAACAGATGGAGAAAGTGTATGAGGATATTGAAAGAGTAATGCAGTATGTAAAGGGGGACGAAAATCTGATAGTCATGCAGTTGTAGGGGAAGGAGTAGAAGAAAAGGTTACAGGAGAATATGGGCTTGGGACAAGAAATGAAAGAGGAGAACGACTAATTGAGTTCTGTAACAAGTTTCAGCTAGTAATAGCGAATACCCTGCTCAAGAATCACAAGAGGAGGAAGCATACTTGGAAAAGGCCAGGAGATAGGGGAAGATGTCAATTAGATTACTTCATGGTCAGACAGAGAATCCGAAATCAGATACTGGATTGTAAGGCGTACCCAGGAGCAGATATAGACTCAGATCACAATATAGTAGTGATGAAGAGTAGGCTGAAGTTCAATACGTTAGTCAGGAAGAATCAATACGCAAAGAAGTGGGATACGGAAGTTCTAAGGAATGACGAGATACGTTTGTAGTTCGCTAACGCTATAGATACAGCAATAAGGAATAGCGCAGTAGGCAGAATTCGTAAAGAACCAGGCACGTGAAGTGAAAACTATTGCCTTGCAGACTCTACGAAGCCGGAAAACACCGTTTAGACTAAAAATGATTGTTCTTTGTTCGATCAATTTCGAGGTGAACCACGGGTGTCTGATCAATCATACGAAGAATGTGCACTAAATTTATGCATAATTAAGGAATCGGTGTTTTAAGTAATCTTCACTGGAAGTGATTTCTCTATCCGTCTTTAATAAGACGTGAGCGTTTACAATTTTTTTCGGGAAATTTTTAACTGTCTTTGAAAACAAACTTCACAGGAATGGCAAGTCCGTATCGCCAGCGTGGTACCCGTGAACAGAATCCACTGCGCTCCTCGAGCTGCGTCGGAACAGGCCTACCTTACAGGTATACGGCTTAAGCATCAAACCTCAGCATCAATTTTCCAGGAATCTAGTGGCCGTAGCCGCTAGCCAGGTACTCAGGACACGTCGCTCTACAACATACTGAAGACTCATAAAAATCGTCTCGTCAGTGCCAGATTTATAAATGACACCACAAGATTTGAAAGTGGGTAGACAGCCAAAACCGCGACAATTAGCCATGAAATTAAGTTACAACACTGGCCATTAAAATTGCTACACCAAGAAGAAATGCAGATGATAAACGGGTATTCAGTGGACAAATATATTATACTAAAGCTGACATGTGATTACATTATCACGCAATTTGGGTGCATAGATCCTGACATATCAGTACCCAGAACAACCACCTCTGGGCGTAATAAAGGCCTTGATATGCCTGCGCATTGAGTCAAACAGAGCTTAGATGGTGTGTACAGGTACAGCTGCACATACAGCTTCAACAGGATACTACAGTTCATCAAGAGTAGTGCCTGACGTATTGTGACGAGCCAGTTGCTTGGCCACCATTGACCAGACGTTTTCAATAGGTGAGAGATCTGGAGAATGTGATGGCCAGGACAGCAGTCGAACATTTTCTGTATCCAGAAAGGCCCGTACAGGACCTGCAGCATGCAGTCGTGCATTATCCTACTGAAATGTAGGGTTTCGCAGGAATCGAATGAAGGGTAGAGCCACGGGTCGCAACACATCTGAAATGTAACGTTCACTGTTCGAAGTGCCGTCAATGCGAACAAGAGGTGACCCAGACGTGTAACCAGTGGCACCCCATACCATCACGCCGGGTGAAAGCCAGTATGGCGATGACGAATACACGCTTCTAATGTGCGTTCACCGCGATGTCGCCAAACACGGATGCGACTATCATGATGCTGTAAACAGAAGCTGGATTCATCTGAAAAAATGACGTTTAGCCATTCGTGCACCCAGGTTCGTCGTTGAGTACACCATCGCAGTCGCTCCTGTTTGTGATGGAGCGTCAAGGATAACCGCAGCCATGGTCTCATAGCTGATAGTCCATGCTGGTGCAAACGTCGTCGAAGTGTTGGTGCAGATGGCTGTTGTCTTGCTAACGTCCCCATCTGTTGACTCAGGGATCGAGTCGTGGCTGCACGATCCGTTACAGTTACGCGGACAATATGCCTCTTATCTCGACTGCTAGTGATACGATCCAGCACGGCGTTCCATATTATCCTCCTGAACTCACTGATTCCATAGTCTGCTAACAGCCATTGAATCTCGACCAACGCGAGCACCAATGTCGCGATACGATAGACCGCAACCGCGACAGGCTACAATCCGACCTTTATCAAAGTCGGAAACGTGATGGTACGCATTTCTCCTCCTTACACGAGGCACCACAACAACGTTTCGCCAGGCAACGCCGGTCAACAGGTTGTAGGTGTCGCCACCGGCGCCAACCTTGTGTGAATTCTCTGAAAAGCTAATCATTTGCATATCACAGCATCTCCTTCTTGTCGATTAAATTTCGCTTCTGTATCACGTCATCTTCGTGGTGTAGCAATTTTAATGTCCAGTAGTGTATAACGACGAACAGTGCGGGTGGCAAATATAGTCTGACACGGGAACGTGGTTAGATCGAATCACCTTCCTCTAGTATTATTACCATACATAATTGCCAAATGAAGCATGTATGGTTGTGCCGGAAAGAGAACATGAGATTACATGCAGCTCGCCTGTCCGCCTAGTCATGAAAGGTCAGCGTGAGTTTCCTGAACGTTACCTAACATTTAGCTTCATTCTGCCCTAACCAGCCGATGCCGCTACATATTGTCACCCTCAACCGCCTGTGGACGTGGAGATAGAGTGTTGCAGGTGAATGTCTTGGCCCGTCTGCTCTGCAAGTGATCCCCCACGCTCTGTTTCTACGTCTTATGTCCAAAAACCCTGTGCTGCCAGAACTGAAGTCCGCCGAAGGAGAGAAGAGCTGCTACGCGAAATAAATCTGTCACTAGAATTCATGAGAGTGATTGCCACAAGACCAATGCCAGATTTCTGCTAGTAGAATGTTGTACGTAGCGGAATTAGAAGAGCGCATGTCTCCTGTGCTTGCTTTCCTCAAAGGCTCCCTCGAAAAGGCGTCAAACACCAGCACCTAGTTCGCCTGGCGCTAGACAGTCGTGTAATTCTTTTGTATTGTAAATTCTCCCACTATGCACCGTCTAAAAACCGTTGTCTAACACCACATTCACCTGTTCCCACCGCTCAGAGAATTATTTTCAAGTGGGCCCGCATCAGACTTTCGTGTCTGTAATTATTAATCTATGGTCTACGCCCAAAACATTACGGAAGTCAGTTAGTGATATCCGTTTCTGTACTGTCGTTTTCAGAACAGCGAAGTTTATCTCTCACGATCGTAGGGTGGAGAATTTTCTCTCGTTCCATTTGACTTCTGCGAACTCGCTGGCAAATGCACAATGCCCTGTGGAAAAGAAAAAAAAAACACTTCTAGAAGGGGTATACTGTAAAACTATCTCTATGCGGTAGGCGAGTCGCCACAGGCTATCTGTTTAGCGTATTTTGTCGGGGAAATGGCGTTATTTGCTTTCCAATTTTCCCGGAAGAGCTTGCCAGGGCGATGGCAGTAGAACAATGCAAGTTCAGAGCAACTGGCTTCACGGGCCATGAGTACCTACTCCACCATAGGTATTCTGCTTTTAAGTTGATCCATGGGCCCTCTGGAAGCAGCCTCTAGTGCTGGCTTTTCACGGCTTCAGTTTTATGCCAATATTCTACATACATGAACCAATTCCCAAGTACCAGATACAAAGGAAATTAATGAAGATGGTTTGATCCACACGAACACTGTCGTAGTCAGTATTTTGTTATAGGCCAGACTCGCAGCACAGAATACTTCAAAATTACGAATAATTTGAATTGGTTCTTTGATTTTACTCGCTGTGGCTTTTCATGTCTGGTTTCTGAAGTCAGACAACATATAAATAATAACTATTATTAATAATAGTATACTGACCGTGATTTTATGGTTAAAATCTGACTTCGAGGTTGGAATAATTCCAAAGCTTTGCTTCGTTCTGGAACTTGATTTAACGATTTAACGAAACCTTCTCAAGATGCCGTTTAATTGGAAAAACAGCTTGCAACATAAATGAAACACAAGATGAAATAATATCACTGGATTCATGAAATATTATACTAAACTGAATAACAGACACTTACATTAATTCTTTTGCTCTATGCAATTATGAGTACGCCTAGTGAGATTGTGTCTCAATATATATAATAATGGCGTTTTGCCAAACAATTATCTGCAGCGACTGCAGATATGCATCCGATCAGGACGGCTTCCAGAACAAAAAAGGTGGCGCCTTCTCGGTAAGACAATTAAACTGCGTAATTATTGTAATGTTTCAGCGGTTGCAAGCCACAACCGATACAACCGCTTATACTAATTAATATCTTACGTAATTAATTTTAATTTTTATTCTGAACTTATATCTACGTTTTCGCTGTATATCCACGCCCATCCTGCAAATGTGCCTTTAAATTTTGCCCCTGAATTGCGAGGCGAAAGGATGCACCTGCAGGCGAGTAATTCAGTCTAAAGCACATTGAGTACAATATTTACATAAATATTCAGTTCATGGTATACAATATTTGAACGAGGGCGTGCGCCCAGAATAATTCAATGTTGGTATTGTATCCGCCGCGCATGCGCAGTCGCGTGTATTTCAGTCTAGCAGTAGCCGTTAGTTGAACTCGCGACACGGTAATCACAGTTTATATACAGTTCGTATGTGCGTGTCCGCTAGACATCACTGAGACATGACAATCCCGGAAGTTTTACCAAAAAATGCACTAACATATATTACTACATTTATTGAAGTAAAATACATTTCGTTGTTGGTCATTGTATCACATGGAAAGTATAGCACTTAATATGTCTTTCTGTTTTAGTTTAGCTGTCCTTGTACGACGTTTCGTCCTTTGCAGTGCATTTACACAAGACATACAATAATAACGCAAAGGTGAGCATTATTTTGGTAGTTTGCCTAACGTAAATTTTATTGCATATCGACGTCACTGTTCACAAATTTGACAACCAACACGTTTTGCATGTTCACTCGTTACATTGTTTATTTTCACTGATAACACTGTTCTTCCTAGTTCATGGGTCGCGTGGTTGAAGACTAGTCGATGTCCATTCTACAACGTGAGTTTTGTCTAGGCATTGATCAAAGACTTCCGCCGGCAAACTGCTCGCATCGATCCTCGATTTGTCCAGGTAAGAGTGGCCGTTGTATTCCGAGAATATTACATTCCTTGAAGTCCTACCAAAAATTCCTCCACCCGTGGAGTTTTCTTCAGGGCTTCTGTGCGTCGCGACCGTAGGTCCACTGGTTTACCAGATCCTTATTGTGCACAGTAACATTATGGTAAATGTGATTAGGCGGTGTACTTCAAATGTTATTCCACTTTACATACACAGTTCCATCGCGCTCACAGTTTATCTGGCGTCGTACAAAGAATGTTTGTTATCAAGTTTTTACATAAATATTTCATCGCGGTCATTCTCATAGAGATATATAAAGAATAGTTTTAACAATTTAGCACACATGCTTCATCACGGTTACAGGCATTGCGATGTGTGTAGAATACCTTTAAATCAGTCTCTTCCCATAAATCTCGTGGGTTACACATTTTGACACTTATTACAAATTCTGATGACATTTAGATACCAACATATTACATTTGGCTCTTCATCAATGCAGATAATTACACATAAATACATAAATTACGTTTTGGGTTTATACGGAATACAACTACTTACGTAATTTTACAGACGTTACACATTTTTTAACCAAATTTTGCATTCGCTCAATGATGTCACCTGAAACTGGAAAGATTAAACACAACATCTAGATTCATCAGCAAACAAGCCCAAGCACACATCTACTAATGGACAAAAGTCTAAAGTAGCATACTAGAATTTAGCCTACAGATTTCTCCCCTTACGAGTGTGCGTTTAGTGTGTATATGGCCTTGGCTTCACATAAACATGTGTTATGCAGTATGAAGTGCATCCAATCCGTTCCTAGGTGATAGTGTATGGTTATCGTGTGGTTTTGTGTATACGTCAATCAGTCATGTATAGTACTTGACCGACGCTACAGTTAGTCAATTATGTTGTCTCAAAAATATTGTCATCTCCCTTGCGTAAATGTCGTCATAACATTTGCATTAAAATTTAGCATGATGTTGCATATGTACGTTCGGCGAAGTCGAAATCTCTTCTTCTTCTTCTGCTGGCTAGATCAGCTGAAATAAAATTTCTTATGCTACCTTCTTTCCTTGCAGTAGTACAGAGACGTATTTGTGTTTTATAAATATACAGTTTACTTAATCGCTACTAACAGACTCACGTCGACTGTTTAGAATGAAATACTCTTAAGTTTCGATGAGCGTAAAGCCCAATGATTTTATTTGTTTTTGTGTTCCGAAACAGGTATGCACCATGATGTGGTGTGTAGACAATTACGTATGGACCGTCCTATAGCAGTGTGGATCTCGTTCCACCGTTTTAGTGCAGAAGAGTTTTGGTGAGTACGCAGTAGTACTTGTACCCCTACCTTGAATTCATGCTTTCGCTTAACAGTACTAGAGTAGTATCTGTTTCTTGCTTTAGCAAGCTGCGTCAGCGTGTTTAGTACTTTTCTTATATTTTCAACATTCGACTGCTGATGAGGTGACAGCTCCGGAAGCGGATCGCTCCACTCATTTGATTCTTTGCGGTCGAACATAAGCTCCTTAGCTGTACAGGTTGTGTCATATATATAAGGTTGTTGTGAACGTCTTCAAATAGTGACAAATAAGTTACCCAATTAGAATGCTGTGTAGGTATATATGTTCTCAAGAATCTGTTCAGTTCTCTGAAAATTCGTTACTAGGATTATATTGTGGGCAAAATTTCGAGATAAACATCTTAATGTTATTGATCTTCAAGAATTTTCGTAATTTGTACCTTGTGTAGTACGTGGCGTTGTCAGATAAAATTGACTTGGGTTTTCCCACGTGAGGAATGTAGTCACATGAGAGTCGTCTGATGACTGCGTTAGCAGTTGCAGATTTTGTGGTGTACAGCTTAACACGTTTAGAAAATATGTCATAAAATGCTAATATATACCTCACACCACCACTAATTGTTGGATGTGGGCTACTTACGTCAGTAGTTACAGTCTCCAGAGGCTTGCTAGCTAATATGGAATGTAGGTCTGTCTTTGAAGATAGGTGCTGTGGTTTATATTTCTGACAAGATATGCGCGTTTTAAGTACAATTTTATTTGTGGCACGTGCGTCCAACACCACTCTAATATTACCGTTAGGTTGTTTGACATCAAGTAATGGACTACGATAGGGATAAGTGGAAGGTTCAATGATTTTCCACTCTAAAATCTGTTTAAGTTCTTCCCACACCGCAGGTACAGGGTGTTTCAAAAATGACCGGTATATTTGAAACGGCAATAAAAACTAAACGATCAGCGATAGAAATACACCGTTTGTTGCAATATGCTTGGGACAACAGTACATTTTCAGGCGGACAAACTTTCGAAATTACAGTAGTTACAATTTTCAACAACAGATGGCACTGCAAGTGATGTGAAAGATATAGAAAGCAACGCAGTCTGTGGGTGCGCCATTCTGTACGTCGTCTTTCTGCTGTAAGCGTGTGCTGTTCACAACGTGCAAGTGTGCTGTGGACAACATGGTTTATTCCTTAGAACAGAGGATTTTTCTGGTGTTGGAATTCCACCGCCTAGAACACAGTGTTGTTGCAACAAGACGAAGTTTTCAATGGAGGTTTAATGTAACCAAAGGACCGAAAAGCGATACAATAAAGGATCTGTTTGAAAAATTTCAACGAACTGGGAACGTGACGGATGAACGTGCTGGAAAGGTAGGGCGACCACGTACGGCAACCACAGAGGGCAACGTGCAGCTAGTGCAGCACGTGATCCAACAGCGGCCTCGGGTTTCCGTTCGCCGTGTTGAAGCTGCGGTCCAAATCACGCCAACGTCCACGTATCGTCTCATGCGCCAGAGTTTACACCTCTATCGATACAAAATTCAAACGCGCCAACCCCTCAGCGCCGCTACCATTGCTGCACGAGAGACATTCGCTAACGATATTATGTTGTTGTTGTTGTGGTCTTCAGTCCTGAAACTGGTTTGATGCAGCTCTCCATGCTACTCTATCCTGTGCAAGCTTCTTCATCTCCCAGTACCTACTGCAACCTACATCCTTCTGAATCTGCTTAGTGTAGTTATCTCTTGGTCTCCCTCTACGATTTTTACCCTCCACGCTGCCCTCCAATGCTAAATTTGTGATCCCTTGATGCCTCAGAACATGTCCTACCAACCGATCCCTTCTTCTGGTCAAGTTGTGCCACAAACTTCTCTTCTCCACAATCCGATTCAATACTTCCTCATTAGTTATGTGATCTACCCACCTAATCTTAAGCATTCTTCTGTAGCACCACATTTCGAAAGCTTCTATTCTCTTCTTGTCCAAACTATTTATCGTCCATGATTCACTTCCATACATGGCTATACTCCATACAAATACTTTCAGAAATGACTTCCTGACACTTAAATCTATACTCGATGTTAACAAACTTCTCTTCTTCAGAAACGCTTTCCTTGCCATTTCCATGTCTACATTTTATATCCTCTCTACTTCGACCATCATCAGTGATTTTGCTCCCCAAATAGCAACACTCCTTTACTACTTTAAGTGTCTCACTTCCTAATCTAATTCCCTCAGCATCACCCGACTTTATTCGACTACATTCCATTATCCTCGTTTTGCTTTTGTAGATGGTCATCTTATATCCTCCTTTCAAGACACTATCCATTCCGTTCAACTGCTCTTCCAAGTCCTTTGCTGTCTCTGAGAGAATTACGATGTCATCGGCGAACCTCAAAGTTTTGATTTCTTCTTCATGGACTTTAATACCTACTCCGAAATTTTCTTTTGTTTCCTTTACTGCTTGCTCAATATACAGATTGAATAACATCGGGGATAGACTACAGCCCTGTCTCACTCCCTTCCCAACCACTGCTTCCCTTTCATGTCCCTCGACTCTTATAACTGCCATTTGGTTTCTTTACAAATTGTAAATAGCCTTTCGCTCCCTGTATTTTACCCCTGAAACCTTTAAAATTTGAAAGAGAGTATTCTAGTCAACATTGTCAAAAGCTTTCTCTAAGTCTACAAATGCTAGATACGTAGGTTTGCCCTTCCTTAATCTAGCTTCTAAGATAAGTCGTAGGATCAGTATTGCCTCACGTGTTCCAACATTTCTACGGAACCCAAACTGATCTTCCCCGAGGTCGGCTTCTACTAGTTTTTCCATTCATCTGTAAAGAATTCGCGTTAGTATTTTGCAGCTGTGACTTATTAAACTGATAGTTCGGTAATTTTCACATCTGTCAGCACCTGCTTTCTTTGGGATTGGAATTATTATATTCTTCTTGAAGTCTGAGGGTATTTCGCCTGTCTCATACATCTTGCTCACCAGATGGTAGAGTTTTGTCAGGACTGGCTCTCCCAAGGCCGTCAGTAGTTCCAATGGAATGTTGTCTACTCCAGGGGCCTTGTTTCGACTCAGGTCTTTAAGTGCTCCGTCAAACTCTTCACGCAGTATCGTATCTCCCATTTTATCTTCATCTACATCCTCTTCCATTTCCATAATATTGTCCTCAAGTACATCGCCCTTGTATAGACCCTCTATATACTCCTTCCACCTTTCTGCTTTCCCTTCTTTGCTTAGAACTGGGTTTCCATCTTAATATTCATACAAGTGGTCCTCTTTTCTCCAAAGGTCTCTTTAATTTTCCTGTAGGCAGTATCTATCTTACCGCTAGTGAGATAAGCCTCCACATCCTTACATTTGTCCTCTAGCCATCCCTGTTTAGCCATTTTGCACTTCCTGTCGATGTCATTTTTGAGACGTTTGTATTCCTTTTTGCCTGCTTCATTTACTGCATTTTTATATTTTCTCCTTTCATCAATTAAATTCAATATTTCTTCTTTTACCCATGGATTTCTACTAGCCCACGTGTTTTTACCTACTTGATCCTCTGCTGCCTTCACTACTTCATGCCTCAAAGGTACCCATTCTTCTTCTATTGTATTTCTTTCCCCCATTACTGTCAATTGCTCCCTTATGCTCTCCTTGAAACTCCGTACAACCTCTGGTTCTTTTAGTTTATACAGATCCATCTCCTTAAATTCCCACCTTTTTGCAGTTTGTTCAGTTTTAATCTACAGGTCATAACCAACAGATTGTGGTCAGAGTCCACATCTGCCCCTGGAAATGTCTTACAATTTAAAACCTGGTTCCTAAATCTCTGTCGTACCATTATATAATCTATCTGAAACCTGTCAGTATCTCCAGGCTTCTTCCATGTATACAGCCTTCTTTTATGATTCTTGAACCAAGTGTTACCTATGATTAAGTTGTGCTCTGTGCAAAATTCTACCAGGCGGCTTCCTCTTTCATTTCTTTGCCCCATTCCATATTCACCTACTACGTTTCCTACTCTCCCTTTTTTTACTACGGAATTCCAGTCACCCATGACTATTAAATTTTCGTCACCCTTCACTAACTGAATAATTTCTTTTATTTGATTATACATTTCTTCAATTTCTTCGTCATCTGCAGAGCTAGTTGTCATATAAACTTGTAGTAGGTGTGGGCTTCGTATCTATCTTGGCCACAATAATGCGTTCAATATGTTGTTTGTAGTAGCTTACCCGCATTCCTATTTTCCTGTTCATTATTAATCCTACTCCTGCATTACCCCTATTTGATTTTGTGTTTATAACCCTGTAGTCACCTGACCAGAAGTCTTGTTCCTCCTGCCACCGAACTTCACTAATTCCCACTATATCTAACTTTAACCTATCCATTTCCCTTTTAAAATTTTCTAACCTACCTGCCCGATTAAGGGATCTGACATTCCACGCTCCGATCCGTAGAACGCCAGTTTTCTTTCTCCTGAAAACGACATCCTCCTGAGTAGTCCCCGCCCGGAGATCCGAATGGGGGACTATTTTACCTCCGGAATATTTTACCCAAGAGGATGCCATCATCATTTAATCATACAGTAAAGCTGCATGTCCTCGGGAAAAATTACGGCTGTAGTTTCCCCTTGCTTTCAGCCGTTCGCAGTACCAGCACAGCAAGGCTGTTTTCGTTATTGTTACAAGGCCAGATCAGTCAATAATCCAGACTGTTGCCCCTGCAACTACTGAAAAGGCTGCTGCCCCTCTTCAGGAACCACATGTTTGCCTGCCATCTCAACAGATACCCCTCCGTTGAGGTTGCACCTACGGTACGGCTATCTGTATCGCTGAGGCACGCAAGCCTCCCCACCAACGGCAAGTTCCATGGTTCATGGGGGGAGGGCTAACGATATAGTGCACAGGATTGATGACGGCGATATGCATGTGGGCAGCATTTGGTTTACTGACGAAGCTTATTTTTACCTGGACGGCTTCGTCAATAAACAGAACTGGCGCATATGGGGAACCGAAAAGCCCCATGCTGCAGTCCCATCGTCCCTGCATCCTCAAAAAGTACTGGTCTGGGCCGCCATTTCTTCCAAAGGAATCATTGGCCCATTTTTCAGATCCGAAACGATTACCGCATCACACTATCTGGACATTCTTCGTGAATTTGTGGCTTTACAAACTGCTTTAGACGACACTGCGAACATCTCGTGGTTTATGCAAGATGGTGCCCGGCCACATCGCACGACCGACGTCTTTAATTTCCTGATTTAATATTTCGATGATCGTGTGATTGCTTTGGGCTATCCGAAACATACAGGAGGCGGCGTGGATTGGCCTCCCTATTCGCCAGACATGAACCGCTGTGACTTCTTTCTGTGGGGACACTTGAAAGACCAGGTGTACCGCCAGAATCCAGAAACAATTGAACAGCTGAAGCAGTGTATCTCATCTGCATGTGAAGCCATTCCGCAAGACACGTTGTCAAAGGTTTCGGGTAATTTCATTCAGAGACTACGCCATATTATTGCTACGCATGGTGGATATGTGGAAAATATCGTACTATAAAGTTTCCCAGACCGCAGCACCATCTGTTGTTGACAATTGTAACTACTGTAATTTCGAAAGTTTTTCTGCATGAAAATGTACTGTTGTCCCAAGCATATTGCAACAAACGGTGTATTTCTATCGCTGCTCATTTAGTTTATATTGCCTTTTCAAATATACCGGTCATTTTTGAAACACCCTGTAGTTGAGATAGTGGTATATTGTAGGTTTTGTGGTAGTTAATTTGGTGAGGCATGAGATAAATTTTTTAAATATAAGCCTTAACGACTCCTGGTTGATTGGAAAAGATCTGCATATACTTTGATAGTACCTGATAAAGCTCATTGCGTTCATCACCAGTAATAGCAGTAGTTTCACTTGAATTAAGGCTAATCAGTGTTTTCAAGTCATCATATTCAGGTGCGAATGCCTCTATATTTCGGCGCTCTCTTGCAAAAATTGAACTTTGTACCCTCCACAATACTTGTCATCTTTGAGAGTCCTGGTATCCAAGTAAATCGCGATTTCACCGCCCTTATGTTTAAGGAAACATTTACATTTCGAGAAGTCAATAATACTGTCCTTCTCCCAAAACATAACTAAACCTATAATACAATTAGTAACAGGATTCTGGACCAAGAGGAATAGCCATTGTACTGTTTCATTACCTTTCTTATTGGTCACAAAAACCTATTTCGTAATTCTTCTTGACCTATTACCTGTTGTTGTTGTCTTCAGTCCTGAGACTAGTTTGATGCAGCTCTCCATGCTACTCTATCCTGTGCAAGCTGCTTCATCTCCCAGTACCTACTGCAACCTACATCCTTCTGAATCTGCTTAGTGTACTCATCTCTCGGTCTCCCTCTACGATTTTTACCCTCCACGCTGCCCTCCAATGCTAAATTTGTGATCCCTTGATGCCTCAAAACATGTCCTACCAACCGATCCCTTCTTCTAGTCAAGTTGTCCCACAAACTTCTCTTCTCCCCAATCCTATTCAATACCTCCTCATTAGTTACGTGATCTATCCACCTTATCTTCAGTATTCTTCTGTAGCACCACATTTTGAAAGCTTCTATTCTCTTCTTGTCCAAACTAGTTATCGTCCATGTTTCACTTCCATACATGGCTACACTCCAAACAAATACTTTCAGAAACGACTTCATGATACATAAATCTATATTCGATGTTAAAAAATTTCTCTTCTTTAGAAACGCTTTCCTTGCCATTTCCATGTCTACATTTTATATCCTCTCTACTTCGATCATCATCAGTTATTTTACTTCCTAAATAGCAAAACTCCTTTACTACTTTAAGTGTCTCATTTCCTAATCTAATTCCCTCAGCATCACCCGATTTAATTTGACTACATTCCATTATCCTCGTTTTGCTTTTGTTAATGTTCATCTTATACCCTCCTTTCAAGACACTGTCCATTCCGTTCAACTGCTCTTCCAAGTCCTTTGCCGTCTCTGACAGAATTACAATGTCATCGGCGAACCTCAAAGTTTTTACTTCGTCTCCATGAATTTTAATACCTACTCCAAATTTTTCTTTTGTTTCCTTTACTGCTTGCTCAATATACAGATTGAATAACATCGGGGAGAGGCTACAACCCTGTCTCGCTCCTTTCCCAACCACTGCTTCACTTTCATGCCCCTCGACTCTTATGACTGCCATCTGGTTTCTGTACAAATTATAAATAGCCTTTCGCTCCCTGTATTTTACCCCTGCCACCTTTAGAATTTGAAAAAGAGTATTCCAGTCAACATTGTCAAAAGTTTTCTCTAAGTCTACAAATGCTAGAAACGTAGATTTACCTTTTCTTAATCTTTCTTCTAAGATAAGTCGTAGGGTCAGTATTGCCTCACGTGTTCCTTCATTTCGACGGAATCCAAACTGATCCTCCCCGAAGTCTGCATCTACCAGTTTTTCCATACGTCTGTAAAGAATTCGCGTTAGTATTTTGCAGCCGTGGCTTATTAAACTGATAGTTCGGTAATTTTCACATCTGTCAGCACCTGCTTTCTTTGGGATTGGAATTATTATATTCTTCTTGAAGTCTGAGGGTATTTCGCCTGTCTCATACATCTGGCTCACCAGCTGGTAGAGTTTTGTCAGGACTGGTTGTCCCAAGGCCGTCAGTAGTTCTAATGGAATGTTGTCTACTCCGGGGGCCTTGTTTCAACTCAGGTCTTTCAGTACTCTGTCAAACTCTTCACGCAGTTTCGTATCTCCCATTTCGTCTTCATCTACATCCTCTTCCATTTCCATAATATTGTCCTCAAGTACATCGCCCTTGTATAAACCTTCTATATACTCCTTCCACCTTTCTGCCTTCCCTTCTTTGCTTAGAACTGGGCTGCTATCTGAGCTCTTGATATTCATACACGTGGTTCTCTTCTCTCCAAAGGTCTCTTTAATTTTCCTGTAGGCAGTATCTATCTTACCCCTAGTGAGATAAGCTTCTACATCCTTACATTTGTCCTCTAGCCATCCCTGTTTAGCCATTTTGCACTTCCTGTCGATCTCATTTTTGAGACGTTTGTATTCCTTTTTGCCTGCTTCATTTACTGCATTTTTATATTTTCTCCTTTCATCAATTAAATTCAATATTTCTTCTGTTACCCAAGGATTTCTAGCAACCCTCGTCTTTGTACCTACTTTATCCTCTGCTGCATTCACTACTACATCCCTCAGAGCTACCCATTCTTCTTCTACTGTATTTCTTTCCCCTATTCCTGTCAATTGTTCCCTTATGCTCTCCCTGAAACTCTGTACATCCTCTGGTTCTTTCAGTTTATCCAGGTCCCATCTCCTTAATTTCCCACATTTTTGCAGTTTCTTCAGTTTTAATCTACAGGTCATAACCAATAGATTGTGGTCAGAGTCCACATCTGCCCCTGGAAATGTCTTACAATTTAAAACCTGGTTCCTAAATCTCTGTCTTACCATTATATAATCTATCTGATACCTTTTAGTATCTGCAGGGTTCTTCCATGTATACAACCTTCTTTCATGATTCTGAAACTTATTACCTATGGCAGGTAAAATCTTACACTTTCTCTGGTACAGGTTCAAATTCAATTACTTTATTGTAGAAATTATACAACAAAACACTCACAGCCGCTCCTGTGTCCAAAACAATACTGGTTGCAATTCCTCCTACTATACCAGTTGTAGATGAAACTACACTCCTGGAAACTGAAATAAGAACACCGTGAATTCATTGTCCCAGGAAGGGGAAACTTTATTGACACATTCCTGGGGTCAGATACATCACACGATCACACTGACAGAATCACAGGCACATAGACACAGGCAACAGAGCATGCACAATGTCGGCACTAGTACAGTATATATCCACCTTTCGCAGCAATGCAGTCTGCTATTGTCCCATGGAGACGATCGTAGAGATGCTGGATGTAGTCCTGTGGAACGGCTTGCCATGCCATTTTTACCTGGCGCCTCAGTTGGACCAGCGTTCGTGCTGGACGTGCAGACCGCGTGAGACGACGCTTCATCCAGTCCCAAACATGCTCAATGGGGGACAGATCCGGAGATCTTGCTGGCCAGGGTAGTTGACTTACAGCTTCTAGAGCACGTTGGGTGGCACGGGATACATGCGGACGTGCATTGTCCTGTTGGAACAGCAAGTTCCCTTGCCGGTCTAGGAATGGTAGAACGATGGGTTCGATGACGGTTTGGATGTACTGTGCACTATTCAGTGTCCCCTCGACGATCACCAGAGGTGTACGGCCAGTGTAGGAGATCGCTCCCCACACCATGATGCCGGGTGTTGGCCCTGTGTGCCTCGGTCGTATGCAGTCCTGATTGTGGCACTTACCTGCACGGCGCCAAACACGCATACGACCATCATTGGCACCAAGGCAGAAGCGACTCTCATCGCTGAAGACGACACGTCTCCATTCGTCCCTCCATTCACGCCTGTCGCGACACCACTGGAGACGGGCTGCACGATGTTGTGGCGTGAGCGGAAGACGGCCTAACGGTGTGCGGGACCGTAGCCCAGTTTCATGAAGACGGTTGCGAATGATCCTTGCCGATACCCCAGGAGCAACTGTGTCCCTAATTTGCTGGGAAGTGGCGGTGCGGTCCCCTACGGTACTGCGTAGGATCCTACGGTCTTGGCGTGCATCCGTGCGTCGCTGCGTTCCGGTCCCAGGTCGACGGGCACGTGCTCCTTCCGCCGACCACTGGCGACAACATCGATGTACTGTGGAGACCTCACGCCCCACTTGTTGAGGAATTCGGCGGTACGTCCACCCGGCCTCCCGCATGCCCACTATACGCCCTCGCTCAAAGTCCGTCAACTGCACATACGGTTCACGTCCACGCTGTCGCGGCATGCTACCAGTGTTAAAGACTGCGATGGAGCTCCGTATGCCACGGCAAACTGGCTGACACTGGCGGCAGCGTTGCACAAATGCTGCGCAGCTAGCGCCATTCGACGGCCAACACCGCGGTTCCTGGTGTGTCCGCTGTGCCGTGCGTGTGATCATTGCTTGTACAGCCCTCTCGCAGTGTCCAGAGCAAGTATGGTGGGTCTGACACACCGGTGTCAATGTGTTCTTTTTTCCATTTCCAGGAGTGTATTTCGTTGATAGATGAACGACATTGTGTATTAACCTGCAGTAGTTCATCAGATAAGCTATCATCATGATTGTAGCGTATAAACAACAGCGGTTGCTGCTTAAAACTATTTGCTACATAATCATTGTGTTAGTCACCAGTGGGTGTATCAAACAATGATTTGATATTGAAGACGCCCCCCAAACCTTCTTCAGCCACGACTTAGTTTGACGTCGTCGTAATTGGTGCAGGTGATAATACAGGTGGAAGTGGAGTTTTACTTGACACTTCTTTTAAGTTTACATTAGGTTGTTGTGTATTCTACTCTCTAATCTGTTGTGGCTTTTGCGGTTGAGCACTTTGACTTACCTGCTGATTGGTGGTTAAGGCCCAATTTTGACTTTGTACCGGCTGTGGCGGTATTTGAGCCCGCATTTCGTGGTCGTGCTGTAACGTTCTCGCTTCCCGCGCCCTGGTTCCCGGGTTCGATTCCCGGCGGGGTCAGGGATTTTCTCTGCCTCGTGATGGCTGGGTGTTGTGTGTTAGTTAGGTTTAAGTAGTTCTAAGTTCTAGGGGACTGATGACCATAGATGTTAAGTCCCACAGTGCTCAGAGGCTTTTTTTTTTGTGGCGGTATTTGCCATAGACCTAGGTTGATCTTGTAATGAGGTGGTGGACCAGTGTTTTGGTACGCATTACCGTAGTTACTGTTCCAGTTTTCCTGTTACTTCGGTACAGACTGATAATTGTTTCAGTTTTTGTTGTTCCCGTTTCAGTTATTTCCATTACTATTGTTGCGGCGCCTCTTGCGTGGGTTGTCACTCGTTGTGTATGATACGGTATGATATTGTTCGTAATGGGGTGTGTCTGCTATGTTGGTACTTGTATTGGTTTGCGGAAGGAAGATGATTCTGCTGCGCTACGTAACCGACAGCGGCGGCGCGCCAGGATTAAGCTGGCTGGCCTGCGCGTTTTGCATGCCAATTACGGACACATTGTGGCAGCTGTTTTGCCGTGGGGAACATTGATCCTCATGTAACATATCATGAGAATCAAGCACAGAAAATATTCTGCATCATTGTCTGGAATGTGCAGTAACTTCTCTTTAATGTTAAAAGGCAATCGGGCTTTTAGTGCGAGGAATATACCTCGCGTAGCCACAGGTTCATTAAGAAAGTGGTACATATTTAAATACTTCTCAAAATACCGGAACAAATTGTCATGTTTAACAGTGAAAGGCTCTGGTTCCACAGTATTTCCTTAGAAGTTCTCGAACCGACTGCGACCAAGGTCTTTCAAATTACTCATACGTCAAGCCTTTGTCGGCTTCATTATATGCCCAGACAGCTGCGTCACCCTGTATGTAACGTACAACGTAAGAAGTTCTCTTTCGATCACACCATGCTCTTTGGAACGCATTTCTAAATGCTTTCAGAAAATTTACAGGATGTACAGTACGTTTTCTGGGATGAAAGGTTGAAACTGCCGATGTTTAATCAGACTTTCTTCTTCTTTGGCACTGTAATGTCGATTGTAATTATTATAGTGATCGACTAGTGACTGGGAAGGAATGTATTGCTCATAAATGTCACGATTGTAATTAGGTCACAAGTGTACAGGAGTGTACAGTTGCTATGAGGTGTGTGTTGTGTCTGGAGAATACGTGTAATACCTACATTTGTTTTCTTTACCAAAGCGAACGCTTTAATTATTAGTGTTACTACACTCCGGTCGTATGCCATCGGTTAGTTGTTTCTATCATGCTGCGTAAGATTGAGCTGCTTCAGCTATGACATGTTTGTTATTTTTAACAAATTCGGCTACGGTGTCATGCACAAACGTCAGTAATTTTTCCCCTAAACATTGGTCGAAATATTTATTTTTCTGATCTACCCAGTCATGAAATTCTTTATTTACGTTGGCAAAATGGTTGTCAGTGTGTAATTTCAGTTTGCCTGTAAGTTTTTTAACCGTAGTGTTAACTTTGGCTTCAGTTACAGTAATGCGTGTTTTTATTTGAGTCATGAACTGACGGATAGATTATCACTTGAGTGGCAACAGCTTCGCATGTAGCGTTTAAATGTTTGACTTCAATTTTAATATCTTTTACGTATTTTGTGGTTTTTTCCTGCCCTACGTTCAATTCGGAAAATTTTAAGTCAAGTTCGGACACTTGGCCGCTCAGTCTCGTGATAATCTCGTCTAATCTTCCTCACAAAGTGCCGTTACAAATTCTTAGTGCTCTTAATTCAGCCTTAATCTCATCACGTTGCGTTTTTAAAACTGTAATGTGTTCGTCAATGTCTTTTTTGTTTTCAGTTGCCTGATTACGTATTGATAACATATGCGCGTCCGTGTCTTGCTTGTTTCTACTCATTTGATTATGTATTGATGTCATGTGATTTTTGTTTTCAGTCATTTGCTTGATAATAATGTCAAACAAGCTGGCATTATTTGTCAACTGAAATTGCTCTGCCCCCGAAACGTCGTTTGACATGGCGTCACAGACGAGAATTGGCTCTGAGCTGGATTTAGTTATTTGACTAGTGGTCGGTCTATTTACAAAATTTCCGTCACTAGGTATGATCACTGCTGACTGATCGTTAATATTTTAATCAACACTGGAGTTATTGTCAATGTTTTATCCATGTCCAAGTTGGATTCGGACTGAATCTGTTGTCTGTCGTGTTCCGTTTTTGCTAGTTGTTTACGCGTTACCACCATGCTACGTATAATGTATATTGCATTAACAATCTTTAAACACGTTTGAGAATGATTTCATGAAATTAATTTCATATAGCAACAATGTTGGCTTACCTGAGAAAGAATTGCCATTAATGGTGAAAAAATTAACATTCGTGGCTGCTTGCAATTTTGAGTAGCACGTGACACAATTCGGCCATTTTATGGGATGGTATGACTATTGTTGTAAGAAGCTTTATGATGAGAATAATTTGGAATACGTGATCTTTGGCAAAAAAAGTTGGAAAACAAGCTACAATTACTGAAAGCGCTTGGACTAGTATGCTAACGTAAAATGTAATGTCCTACCTTGGATACAAGTATGTAGTGTAGATTCCAGGTTTCATTATGAATTTCAATGCTTCATCTATTTGTTTAGTATTTACAAATATTGATTGGCAATGGCTCGTCAGATATGATCCCATTATCCATGTCACGAAGAAAAACAATTTAGCAAATACAATAAAAGGTCCAGACACAAAGTCGACAATTCGAATTTTCTCGCCGTGGCTTTTTCTGTCTAGTTTGTGAACATCAGACAATAGATAAATTATAAAAATGATTAATAATAGTATGTGATCAGCTTATACAGACTTCGCGTAAGGTCCGTTGATTGTAAATTAACCGTGAGCTTATGGTAAATATCGGAGTTCATAGTTTGAATAATTGCAAAGCTTCGGTTCGTACTGGACCTTGATATAATTTGTAACACGAAACCTCTATCCTTGCCAAGACGTTGTTCAATTGGAACAATAGCTTGCAACATAAATGAAATACAAAATTAAATAAGATCACTGTCTTCATAAAATATTATACTACATTGAATAACAGCCACTTACATTAATTCTGTGGCTATGTGCAACTATGAGTACGCCTAGTGAAATTGCGTCTCGATATACATAATAATGGCGGTTTGCGAAACAATTATCTGGAGCTACTGCAGATATGCGTCTGATGAGGACTGCTTCCAGAACAAAAAAGGTGGCGTCGTCTCGGTAAGACAATTGAACTGCGTAATTATTCTAATGTTTCAGCGATTGCACGCCACAATCGATACAGCCGCTTATACAGATTAATATCTAATGTAATTTTTTAAATTTTTATTCTGAACTTATATCTACGTGTTTGCTATGTAACCTTGCCCATCCTACAAATGTGCCTTTAAATAACGATCACAAAGTTAAAGTTGTGGGTAAAGGAAACCATAGAATGCGATTTATTGGGAGAACACTTAGATAGTGTAACAGAGCTACTAAAGAGACTGCTTACAGTACGCTTCTACGTGATCTTCTTGAGTGCTCTTCTGCGATGTGGGATCCGAATCAGATAGGATTGACGGAGGACATCGACAACGTTCAAAGAAGGGCTAGTCGCTTTGTACTGTCGCGAACTAACGGAGTGAATGCCTCGGATATGAAGTATGAATTGGGACGGCAGTCATTAAAATAAAGGTGTTCCGCAGGATCATCTCATGAAGCATCAATCTAGAACTTTCTCCTAAGTGTATGAAAGTATTTGCTAGCGCCCACCTACATAGGGAGAAGAGACCTTCAGAATAAAATAAGAGAAATAAGAGCTTGCACGAACATATTTATGTGTTCGTTGTTCCTGCTCGCTGTTCAGTAGTGGAGCGGTAGGGAAGTAGCGTAACGGTGGTTAGATGAACCTTATGAGGCGTTTAATTGCAAATTGCAGAGTAACCACGTAGATGCAGAAAATACGACATTTTATAGAATTATTCCAGGCAAGCTGCAGATAGTTTAATTAGTTGTGCTTCATCCTTACTACAACTTTGCTTTGGCTATAGGGACATGTTCAAGAATACCAGTATATGTTACAACTTGTGAGTCCACTTAGGTTCATAAAAGTTGTGCAGCTTAAACATACACTTACGTCTACTTGTAATAGATGCCCATATTGTGCAGTGAGTAAACTAGCGATTGTTTATTTATTGCTAGGCTGTTATAAGTCGCATAATTTCAATTGATGTAGAAGTCTTTAATACTAAAATTTTGGCAACCATATTGACAGTTTAATATCCTTGATGCTTTATGTGTACATTGTAATCTTTTCTAATCAGTGATATTAGTTGTGTTTCATTGATATTGTAATTTTGTCATGATTTGTGTCTCTTGTTTTGTTTACTGTGTTTTCCAAAAGTCAATAAAATTTTCTAGATATCTTCTGTGTTTAAGATTGATTTGTTCATTGGGAATATCGTTCGGATAGCTTTTAGTGTTCGTATGTACTTCTAATTCTTTCATAACGTTCATAGCACGTCCTTTTGGTATTTTGTGTAGAACGTGTAATGCATTTTTGATGTGCTCTGTTTTTGTGGTTTTGATTTTTTAGTTCTAGGTAAATGCTTGACTGATTGTTGTAGCAAATTTTCTGTGCATTCTTTAAATCTAATGCTGAGGTGTCATCCCGTCTGACTGATATAGAATTTGGCGCAGTCCTTGCGCGAAATTTTGTGCATGACTGGGTAGGCAAAATCAGGAATTTTGGATTTTCCATTTTGAACGTTCGTCCTCAGATTGTTGTTTGCTCGGAATGCTAGTTTTATGTTTGTTTTCTTTAATATTTGACTGATTTTCTTCGATATTTGTCCCAAACATGTTGTCGATAAATATCTTGCTTTTTTTTTAGTTTTGTCAAAAGCATTTCACGAAAAATTCTACGATGATGGAAATTACCTGACTTACAATAGTCTGGCAATAAATAAACAGTAGACGGTTTGCTCACTGATGCAATACTGACGTCTGTTCCAACTACACGTAAGTATATATGTAAAGTGACCTTTATGTACAACTTTTGTAAATCTAAGTCGACTCACCAATTGTGACACCTACAGGTTTACTTGAGAATGGCGCTAAGGCCGAAACAACCTTGTAATAAGGAAGAAGCACTACTAATTAAACTACCTACAACTTGTCTAGAGCAATTTATTGCAAAACTGTCGTAATTCTCATCGTAATGAATAAATAATAATGAACTGATCACACTACACACGACTTTAATCAGTATCAGATGTTATATATATATATATATATATATATATATATATATATATATATATATATATATATATATATATATATAAAAATGAGAAGTGTTCGGCTGACAACGACTTGACACTTTTCACATGTGTTGCCTATTAACTATACTACAAATGTGTAATCTAGGAAACCAAAATAGGAATTGCAAAGTCTGTATCACGTAAATACACCGCAAGATTCAATGTCATTACAAACGCTCATCTACATGTACACTTAACACATACTTCAAAATCAGAGATGTATGTGAACAGTCTTTGCACTTCCCATAGAACTGAATCTACAAATATGTTATTGTAGCTGATTTGTAAGAAGAATAAAAGATCAAGAGCTCTGAGAGAATACAGACTTAAGTCTACAGAAGTAAATATGTACGGTTTAAACATCCCGTATCGATAGAACAACGACTTAATCGTATGGAAGTAAACACAGTTTAAACTTACTGTACTGAAACCCTTCCCTTTTTACTCACTCCAATCGAGAGTTTGCATACAGGAAGCTTCGGATTGTGTATCGAGTCAAGTTAGTTGGCGCTGAAGCTACTATAGAGTAACCACTTCTACCGGACGTCTCGGTAAAAAATGTGCATAATGTCCCTAATGTCTTTGGTTCTTATCAAGCGATACTCTGCACGTGTCAAAAGTGTCACAAGTATGAAATTTAGTACAGAAAGAAACTCCACCTACAATCGACCAATGAACATCAACAGCGCCGTGAACATAGACTTGAATAGCATAATACATGAATAGGTTGCAAATTTTCTGTGAAGTTACTTTAACACTCATGAGTGACCGTTTAGTTAACTTTAGTAACGATCTGGTGCTCCAAAATATTTTCCCAAACCACTCGGTAATGCAGAAGACTGTTGTAGCAAGACAGACTCATAGTATCGTTCTATAGCGATTTAAAGTGCGAACAGCCAAATTAACCTTGTTTAATCAAACAACATCTTAGTCTGCGTTTAAACTGTCTAAACATTCATGGTGGTGTCTGTTTGTTCTATATCGTGTCTCCCTACCACTTTCGCGCAACGACGCTCTGAGCGTGTTTTTAGGGAATTGGCTACTTTGATCCTGGGACCTGTTGCTGGTAAGGAGACACCAGACCACACATGACTGTAGAATTCAGAAGAGTTCAGTGAGACTAGCGATGATATAATGAAATACTTAATTATCTCAGCGTCAGCTCCACTGCACTCCCTGTAAAACAATCTTAATACTAACTAAATTTAGTGGAAGGGGTTCATGGCTTTCGTATTTTTAGTTAGCTGGTAAAATAACGTTGAAAAAGCAGTTAAGTTTACCATTGGAAATTTTATTCTACTCACAAAACATCGTTTATAAATTACACTCTTGATGAAAGGAAATGTTTTAATACAGGATGGTAAAAACCAACTGCGTTCAACAAAAATTTGAACGAATATTCCCTGAATGGGTTTCCAAGTTCTACAATGGATCGAAGGATGATCTATGCCATATCACATCTATAGTCTAGGTTTAAATTAAGTTTCACAAAAGAGAAAACTATGAAAATGGTCTGCAGTGACCCTCAATTATCTTTAATTACTTATATAACTTGTCGTAAATTACAGTGGCTGATGTGGCTTTTCAATAACTATATAACAGAAAAATCATCGTGCTTCAGATTTTTACTTCAAGTGGCAAATGTGAACACCATGAGCTTTAATTGACGATCGACACTAGTATTACGCAAAAAAGGGGTGTAACAGATGAGACTTCTGCAGTTCTGAGTGAAGCTTTATGCGCTGTTATGCGGCATCACGTGCGTTCATTACCTTGTCGGTGTTCGTCAGGGCGCCGGCGGGCAGCACAGCTCTGCTCATCTCGCCGTCTCGGAAGCCACTCTCTCCTAATTTCTCCTTACTGCAATTTACCGAAGTTGCTTAAAAAAAACTATCTGGCTGTGTTTTCATCTGACCAATCAAGGTCTCAATGTTAACCTTAAGCTCCACCTACAAAAATTCTGTCTATCCAATGAGAAACGTTATACTTTTCGTGGTGGGGCAATGTTTTTAATGTTGGCAACGTAACAGAGACGCGAAAAAGTCTCACTCTAAAACCTGCAGCTGGTCCTTTTAGCGTTATCGTAAGATCTATACTGTTCTTCTGGAGGGCTCTCTTTTAACATGGGCTGGGGGTGGCCCTTGACGTAACGCAGACGCGGTAAAGTCTCACGCTAAAACTTGCAGGTTGTGTGGCCCTAGTGGTTAGCTGGCGACGTGTGTGCCCAGTCCGTTCCTTATCCTTGGGCCTTCTAGCTTAACACGGTCCTGCTCTCGGCTTCTGATCTCGTTTCTCCCCTCAGAACTGCGTCTGTCTCACGGTGGGGAGGTATGGCATGCATTTAGGCATTCTTGTGTTAGTCGGTGGTAGGCCATTTGCTCACTCGTTCCTCGTATTACTTTGGTTAATTTAATGTCACGGTTTATTCGGAGCTATGTGACATACTAGTGGATTTGCTTATCATGTGAGGGTTTTCATGGAAGGTGTTGGATTTGCCTGACACCTTACAATTGTGCGTCATAACATACCTCATACGTATGGTCAGTCATGTCATGCACTTCAACTCTTATTGCTGTCTTCGACCATAGTCAGCGTGAAGCCAACGTGAACTTCAGTGCGAGTGAACCGACTTCATACACCAGAGATAAATCTAATCAGACACTGATTGTAACATCATCATTTAATTACCAGTGGGGTGGGATATGAATTATTAAATTATTAGTGAACTAACACGGCACAAAATCCTTAATAGTCCGTGCTTGAGTACCCAACAAGTGACAGCCGATCCTATGACAACAGGGGATTACATCAGTCAGCCTTAGAAGACATCAGTTACCATTATCACACGAATTTGTACAAAGCAAGTGTCATCACCTTGTAGTGTTGCACAAATCGCGTTACAGGTAGGCGGTAAAAATGTTTTGAAAGTTTTCATGAAAGGCAAAACATTTCCTTAGATATTAAAATTACATGTAAGGAAGGATGACTGAGTATGTTGTGCCTTCCGAGAACAGAGAGTTGTATGTGCATTAAGAAGGGAAGCAGTGAGCATGTTGCCGAGTATCTCATGCAGCAGAAGTCGGCAGAGTGCTGTAAGATGCAAATTAACGACCGCTCCAAGACGTGGAGAGCGGAGGGTACGGTAGGTGAAACTACGTAAGTGTAACGTGATTTACATTCACAGAACCCTCTTCCAGACACACAAACTAGCGCTACGTCCAAGGTGACATTGTATTTACTGAACTACCACGAAGTTTCAGAACCAGCAATGCTAGCGGAAATGCATGCCTGAAAACGTGGCTCCTTCATCATGTCGGAGTAAGACCGATACCAGTTTCCTGTATTTTCGGCTGCTACCACTCGTTAAACGTCACATGCGTCAATCCTAAGATTGCAAGACACAGTCATATTTATTTCATTCCTTTCTGTTTTAATTTCTGTTTCTTTCAGTCGTATTAAACTTCGCAGATACGCTTTTTGAGTGAACGCTAGAGACGCTTGATTATATCCACTGAGATACAACGGGAGTTATTCTACGATTTGAAAGAGAGAAAGATTAGATGCAAGAACAAGTCGATGTGTTGTGATTCATCAAGCTCTGATATCACATGTGCATCCGTTGTTAAAATACAAATACAATACAGTGATTTCATCTCATCAATAATTTGATCAGCCAAAAAGTCTTAGTTTGTTACTAAGGCAGATTGATGATGTGATTCATCTTAAGTATGAAGCTACCGAAGATACATGAGTTTTTCTATTACTTAACGTTGCAATTCGTTCCCTAAGCATGATGACAACGTTAAGTAACTTTCACTGAGGTGAAACTTCCTGGCAGATTAAAACTGTGTGCCGGACCGAGACTCGAGCTGTCTGATGTTACGGAAAACGTTGTTGACCGAAGTTCCCTTTCTCTCTCTCTCTCTCTCTCTCTCTCTCTCTCTCTCTCTCTCTCTCTCTCTCTCTCTTTTCCTTCTCTTACTCGCTCACATACATTCACTTTTCTTCCAATTTCCATTTTACATTTTTCAATCTAAGTTTAGTTTTCTGAGTCAAGCTGTTGCCACCCATGCATTACATGTAATTTTTCTATTGGCATGTCTTGGTCACGGTATAGTCAATCGTCCACAGACGATGCTTCCATTAGCGAAATTTTTACTTTGTGAGATGCCTGGACACTCTATGAGGCCTTTGTCTTTCCTTCTTATGCCAATGTGTTTAGTTAGAAACCTATTAGATTTGATAAAAGGCGCACCACTGTTGGCTGGTGTCGTATGCTGTTTCTCTCTCTTCTTTCTCTATTTTCAACTTTCCAAGGCCAGCCGTAGCGGCCGAGAGGTTCTAGGCGCTTCAGTCCGGAACCACGCGACTGCTTTGGTCGCAGGTTCGAATTCTGCCTCGGGCATGGATGTGTGTGATGTCGTTACGTTTAAGTAGTTCTACGTTCTAGAGGACTAATGACCTCTGATGTTAAGTCCCATACCACTCAGAGCCATTTGAACCATTTGAACCAACTTCCCAAGGCCCATCTTCGAAGATCATGGAGTGTGTAGCCCCCATGCGATCTTCCACGCGATCGATTTCGTTTCCTTTTCCCTCTGCGACCCAACTCGGTATTTGCTTTAGCCATTTACTATCATTCGATTGTCCTAAATGGCCGGATACAGGTTCCGTTATGTCCCCCTCCGTTTCAGCATTTATCTAACTTCGTGCTGGTGTGGTCTAACGTTGAGACAACCATCTCGTCAACAGTAATCTATTTACATGGATATCAGTTGATCTTGTTCTCTTTCTCTCTTTCCATTATTTCCCAAACTTATGATAAGTATATACTGCAATTTATCAGAGTATTACGGATTATTATTACTTGCAGGGTTATATGTCCTCAGTTATTTGCTAGATGTATTCCCATCCCTGTCTTCCTCTACATATTTAGCCCTCTACAGTTCCCTCTAGTATCATTGAAATCATTCCCTCATGTCGTAACAGATGTCCTATCATCCTGTCTCTCCGATTTTGTGCAGAACATCCTCAGTCCACCTAATTTTCAACATTCGCCTGTAGCGCCACATTTCAAATGGTTCGATTCTCTCCTGTTCCGGTTTTCCAACAGTCCATGTTTCACTACCATACAATGCTGTACTCTAGACGTACATTCTCAGAAATTTCTTACATACATTAAGGCCTATATCTGAAATTAGTAGAATTCTCTTGGCTGGAATGCCTGTTTTGCCATAGCTACACCGCTTTTCATGTCCTCCTTGTTCCGTCCGACATTGGTTATTTTACTGCCTACTTAGCAGATTTCCTTAACTTCATCTACGTCGTGATCATCAGTCCTGATGGTAAGTTTCTCGCTGGTCTGATTTCTACTACCTCTCATTACCTTCGCCTTTCTTCGATTTACTCTCAGTCCATATTGTGGACTTGTTAGACTGTTCATTCCGTTCAGCAGATCATGTAATCCTTCTTAACTCTCACTCAGTATAGAAATGTCATCAGCGAATCGTATCATTTATATCCTTTCACCTTGATTTTTACTTTAACTTCTGAACCTTTCTTTTATTTCCATCATTGCTTCCTCGATGGACAGATTGAACAGTAGGGAGGAAAGGCTACATCCTTGTCTTACACCCCTTTTAATACGAGCATTCTTTCATGGGTCCAGTCATATCATTCCCTCTTGGCTGTTGCACATATTGTATATAAGCCGTCTCTCCCTACAGCTTACCCCCAACTTTTTTCAGAATTTCGAACATCTTATACCATTTTACATTGTAGAACTCTTTTTCCAGATCGACAAATTCTGATTCTTCTTTAGGCCTGCTTCCATTATTAACCGCAACTTCAGAATTGCCTCTCTCGTGCCTTTACTTTTCCTAAAGCCAAACTGGTCGTCACCTAGGGCATTCTGAATTTTCTTTTCCATTCTTCTGTATATTATTCTTGTAAGCAACTTGGATGAATGAGCTGTTAAGCTGATTGTGTGGTAATTCTTGCACTTGTCAGCTCTTCCCGTCTTCGGAATTGTGTGGATGATGGCTTTCCGAAAGTCAAATGGTATGTTGCCAGACTCATACATTCTACACACCAATGTGAATAGTCGTTTTGTTGCTACTTCCCACAATGATTTTAGAAATTCTTATGGAATGTTATCTATCGCTTCTGCCTTATTTGAGCTTAAGTTCTCCAAAGCTCTTTTATGTGGTGTCACTGCCAGACACCACACTTGCTAGGTGGTAGCCTTTAAATCGGCCGCGGTCCGTTAGTACACGTCGGACCCGCGTGTCGCCACTATCAGTGATTGCATACCGAGAGCCGCCACACGGCAGTTTTAGTCTAGAGAGACTCCTTAGCACAGCCGACTTCGCTAGCTATGGTTCACTGACTACATACGCTCTCATTTGCAGAGACGACAGTTCAGCATAGCCTTCAGCTGCGTCATTTGCTACGACCTAGCAAGGCACCATTTTCGGTTACTATGTCTTCTGAACAGACAATAATGTGAATCATGTACCATGAAGAGCGACGTTCATCATTAATGGATTAAAGTTAAGTATCAAACTAATTATGCCCGCTTTCTGAATTCTAATTCCTTGTCATGTTTCAGACCTCACGTCAGTATAGTTCTTCCCTCCTCACGCCAGCATGCGTGAGCTAAAACGCGTCCATTTCGGCCTCCATTAGTAACACGGTGTTGGCTCTTATGCCAACACAATATTTTAAATTCTGGTTCTAATACTGGATCACCTAAGCCTATTCTAAATCAACTCCTGTTTCTTCTTCTATTACACCAGACAAATCTTCCTCCTCATAGTGGCTTTAGATTTATTCTTTCCACCTATCCGCTGTCTCCCCTGAATTTAACAGTGGAGTTCCCGTTGCACCCTTACTTTTAATGTCACCGAAGGTTGTTTTGACTTTCCTGCATGCTGAGTCTGTCCTTCCGACAATCATTTCTTTTTCGATGTCTTCACATTTCTCCTGCAACCATTTGGTCTTAGTTTCCCTACACTTCCAATTTATAGCATTCCTCAGCGACTTGTTTTTCTGTATTCCTATGTTTCCCGGAACATGCTTTTGCTTCCTCTTTTCATCAATCAATTGAAGTATTTCTTCTGTTACGGATGTTTTCTTCGCAGTTACTTTCTTTGTACCTATGTTTTCCTTCATAACTTTTGTGATGGCCCTTTTTGGAGATGTCCATTCCTCTTCCACTACAATACCTACTGAGCTATTCCGTATTGTTGTGGCCGGCCAGAGTGGCCGTGCGGTTCTAGGCGCTACAGTCTGGAACCAAGCGACCGCTAGGATCGCAGGTTCGAATCGTGCCTCGGGCATAAATGTGTGTGAAGTCCGTAGGTTAGTTAGGTTTAATTAGTTCTAAGTTCTAGGGGACTGATGACCTCATAGGTTAAGTCGCATAGTACTCAGAGCCATTTGAACCATTTTGAACCTTATTGTTGTACCTATAGCCTTAGAGAACTTCAAGCGTATCGCTTAATTCCATTTTTTTTTTACAAAGTATTCGCAATTATTTGCTGAAATTTACTGCAGTCTCGACTGGTCTTTTCCCTCTCTCGTTTCTAGTACGTGGCCCATATTCTCCCCTTACCTTGGCTTTTAATCCTTCGCCTACAACTGCATTGCAGTCCTTCATACTGTTAGATTTTCGTCTACCTTTGCGTACTGAATATCCCTTCAGTATCTTCATATACTTTATCTATTGCGCTTCAGCGTGGGACGTTGGCATGTATACTTGAACTATCGATGTCGCTGTTAGTTTGGTGTCGATTCTGGTAAGGACAACACTATCCATTAACTGTTCACAGTAACACACTGCCTGCCCTTCCTTCCTATTCCAAAATGGTTCAAATGGGTCTGAGCACTTTGGGACTTAACAGCTGTGGTCATCAGTCCCCTAGAACTTAGAACTACTTAAACCTAACTAACCGAAGGACATCACACACATCCATGCCGGAGGCAGGATGCGAACCTGCGACCGTAGCAGTCGCGCGGTTCCGGACTGCGCGCCTAGAACCGCGAGACCACCGCGGCCGGCCCTTCATATTCATAAGGAATTCTACTCCCATTATACCATTTTCTCCTGCTGTTGATATTACCCTATACTTGTCTGACCAGAGGTGCTTGTCTTCTCACATTTCACTTTACTTACTCCCATTGTCTCTACTGTAGGTAGAGCCTTTTCATTTCCATCCTGAGATTTTCTGGCTTTCCTACCACGTTAGAAAACCACTCTCATTTCACGCCCCGGCTCATAGAACGTTGTCCTTTTCTTGGGTTTCAGTCTTTTTCTCACGGTGACCTCCCCTCTGGCGGTCTCCTCCTGCGGATCGGTATGGATGACTAGTCTGGAATCTTTTGCCAGAGGAGAGATCGTCACGACACTTCGTCAATTACACCCCACGGGTCCTGTGGATACATGTTATTTGTCTTTAATAGAGTGGTTGCCATTGCGTTCTGCATCCTTATGGCATTCATCATTGTCGATTCTTCCACCTTTACGGCTAGTTTTCAGCAACAGGATCAAGAGTGTGCCCCGAACCTCTGCCCACTCCTCTGCCCTCTATGACAGGGCCGTTGGCAGATTGAGGGCGACTTATTATACTGGCAGTCTCGGGTCGCCAAAAATGATGATTTTTATTCAAAACCCAGGACAGAGGACGTATTCATAAATAATAAAAGAAGATGTCGCTAGACCACACTATCAATAGAATATGTCAGAGATGTTCCGATTTCTTCATTTTGTACTACATTTACACTAGCTCCATATCAAAAAATTACCATGTTTAAGCTCAAATAGCAATAGAGAACTGGAAATAACATATGACAATCGCTAAATAGACCCATAGCAACAAGAAAACCAAAATGTGAAGCAAAATCACCACAAACTTATGCATCAAACTAATAAATACGTAGAATGAATCCTGAACGTTATGTATTTTCTTGCTAACTTGCAGATACTGTCACAGAGCTGGAGTAATGAAGCTTCCGTTTGGTAGCTATTAGTCAGTGTTTCGACAACGCTGCTTTTCGTCGACTCAAATAGTGACTTTCGTACTGTGAGAAGGGTACGGGCTTGAAGAACCCTGCCGATGTAGGTGGACTGAATCTTCCGCGCTTAAATAAAAACGTTGACTTCTTTAGCCGAACTGTTATCAAAAGTAGGAGTGTAAAAGAAATGAAAAAGCCCATCTACACTCTCATATAAAATATTATTATAAATAAAAACATGAGACTTCCGTTCGGCTACCGATAGTCGAAACAACGTTCTACAAGAATAATCTGGTCAGGCACATGTCGTGTGCCTTCGGACCTCAGAGCGTGATTCCTCTCTCATTCCTCGTGAAATATGACAGCACAAATGTCGCGAAGCCGGTGGTGGCACGCATGATGTACACATCGAGTCAAAATGCCGAAGGGGAGCTCCGGTGAGGTCGGTTCCAAGGGCTGAAGAACGGTCGGCAATACCGAATCTGGAGGGAGAGATAAAGTAAAGCGACGCCTGCAACGCCGTCTGGACTGAGGGGGGTGGAAGGGAGGGTGGTGGAGGGAGAGCGAAATAACTCAAGGGTCGGGGTGAGTCGGCGGCGATACATCGCGGGCACGTCGCGCAGATGGCCGGCCGGCCAGCCAGACGTGATCATTGGGCCCACCAGAGATAGGCCGGACCGGGCCGGGTCGGCCAGATTTTACCGTCCCATCGTGCAACGCGCCGGGGAAGAACCGAAGCACGATGCGAGGCAGGGCGGGGAGTCCCCGCGAGCCGTTATATTGGCCCGCCGTAGCGCACACATAAATTTACAAGTTTATGGGGCCTCGCCTGCTCTCTTCCGCGCGCATCTGAGATATTTATAGGGCGCGGCCCAACTCTTGCCGTGCTGCGCGGGTTGTTGAGGAGCCGCGGGGAAGGAAGGGGGGAGGGGGGGCAAGGAGCCGCGTTACCATTAAAACTCTTCGTTTCCGTGGATATCGGGTTCTCCGTCTTCTACGGTGGCCTGGGCAGCCGGCCCGCGTTCGGTTTCTTCGCCAGCTTACCAGGCGTAGCGCCGTTTTCATGGCGACCTTCTCTCGAGTCCGACGTCAGAGGCTCCTCCTTTCGTTGTGGTCATTATAAAGCAAAAATTTTTCCTGGCCTATAGTCTTGGCCCGATCGAAATTGATGATCCATGTGCTATCGTGAATTATGTTGGTGACGTCCGTGCAAAAGTCACTTACCTGCGAGGATTCGAGATATAGTTACAATTTTTGTTATCACCACATTTTTTGGAAGTCGCTAAGTCTCTCATTCTCAAATACTGGATGAATATAGTCTATGTTATTTGCGCTCCATGAGTTACACAGAGCCTCTCGATATACATGGTTTGTAACTAATACTTGTTTTACTGTGTTGAACTCTTAGTACTGGCGAATGGAATAAGTTAACCACTGACATGAATTTCTCCCTAAAGCTCCAAAAACATTTTACTCCGTCAACTCACATTAATGTGACCACCGCCTGTGTTCGACGTCAACTTGCGGGAGCCACGCACAGACCGGTGGCAGCACGAGGTATGTACATAAACTGTGTCGGAGGTACACGAATAACACGGCAGTCGTTGTCGTACGATGTTTCATATGTCCAAGCGGTATGATCACTGGCTGTCAGGTGAATGTGAAAGGATTTCCGAAACGACTAAATTTGTAAACTGTTCATGTGGGGCCGTGGTTAAAGCATGTGGTGAATGGCAAAATGGGGCTGTTCAGAATCAGCGCAGAGGCAACTGTGGTGCAGCACGGGGCATAGATGGCAGCGGTGAAGGACGCTGTGTAGAACAGACGTGCAACTTTTGAGCAATTGACCACCCATAATAACCAATCAACAATGGGCTATCAACAATGGCTCCTCAACGCTGTGGCTTATGGGCGTCTGCAGCAGACAGCTGGTTCATGCACCCATACTGACTGCTGTCGAAGAAGGCTGGAGTCTGTGCCGTAATACCGCAACTGGACAATCACTGGGTGGCGACAGCTGATCTTTTCAGAAGAATCACGTTTTACGCTCCATCCAACAGATGGCCGCTGGCGTGTAGGGCGTGAAATGTCCCAAAGGAAGCACCCTGCCATCAGGATGGAGCGTTATATCTGGGGAGTGTTTTTATGGCATTCTGTGGGTGATCTCATCATTCTGGTAAGCACAACGTATCAACACACGTATCACAAGTATGCAACCATCATCTCCACCCCTACATACATTTCGTTTTCTCTCAGTATGATTGCATCTTCCAGGAGGACAATGCCTCGTGTCACACAGCTTATAGCGTATACGTGTAGTCCAGAGAGCACCAGGATGGCTTTCCTATGTTCCACTGGCCATTTAATTCTCCTCAAGAACCCTGGCGCAGATGGCCGCCGTATTGGAGTCGGCACTGATCGTCACTCCTGTCGATTCCTTCCAGAACCTCAATGACTTTATGCACGTCTCACGCGGCAAATGGCGGATATTCATGCTTTTGACAGCTGATCACATTAATATTTGGATGTAAGAAGTTTTTGTTTAATTAGATTAATGTTCGATATTTCTTAATTTTTTCACAATGACTAAAATGTCCCGTATTCCCAATCTATGTCTGAATACTAATCATTTTTAGAAGAACTAGATTTTGTAACTTTTTTAATGAACTGTGTGACTCGCATATAACAACCGATGCGTCTCAGGCACAACGCAATAACGAAAATTAGTCTACTGTATTTCCCTAAGAGGGCTATTCGGAAATAATGGCCCGATAAGTAGCGAAACGACAGTCAAGAGCTAATGAATCTCTTCACTAATGTATTGGGCAGTGTCTCTAGTATGCCCGGCAATAGCATCATACAGCTCCTTTCAGTTCTCAGATCGCAGTGTGGACGGTAAACCAGCCTAGAATAATAGCATCTTGCGCCAAGTATGGTTATCCGCTGTGTGGTTTCGCCTGATTTCAGGCAACTCCACAAAACGTAAGAGTCATACATTTACTTCTTCATGGCAGTTCTCGGCCGTTCATTGCAGGGGCAAATAGGACACCCATGCAGCACTCTCAATGGGAAGTATTTGATCAACTCGAACAATACGAAATCGGCCACTGTGGAACCACAAGGATGAATCACAAGTCAACAAACACAGAGATCACAGGAGCAGTTGGTGACCAAATGCACGTCGTCCGATGGACGGCCGACCAAACCGACCAATCACGATCTTCTCAACTCAAGTCGTGTGTCGGCAACGATCGGGGAAGTCATAGCTGTCTGGACCACACTGCTGCTCCATCCCCCCTGAACTCCCGACACACGACGACTCAGAAATACTAGCGATTGCTCCAAAGATAGTACAACAGTGCTGTTGTCGATAAGCGCTGCTGGTGCCACTCACGGGCAGGCGAACCAACAACTTAGTGACACCAGTGAATCAAATAAGAAATGGGATGACAGTACAGCAAAGAAAGATGTCAAGTAATAAACGTCACTAATGCGACCCACACACGGGTCATATATACAGGGTGGTCCATTGATAGTGACCGGGCTAAATATCTCATGAAATAAGCATCAAACGAAAAAACTACAAAGACTTAAGCAGCCAATACACAGCCAGACCGGTCCGTCGACGGACCCATTAAGCTGCCCATTCACACCCCGTCCGGTCATTCAAACCACTAGCTCCGACAAGTCGGGCTGTTTGTGGCCACCCACGACCACTGGGCGACCTCTAGCTGCGAGCGCACAGTCGTGTGGCAGCGTTCGCCATGCCAAAACAAAAAGAAAAACTTGCTGTCGCTGAAGCACTGATATGTAGATAAAGACAAGAAAAAGAATCGTTTATGGGTGAAAGAATGGTTGAGAGATAAATTCAAGTTTTCTCACACAAATCTGTTACATGCCCTCTAAGTTCAAGAGCCTACAGACTATAAAAACTTCTTACGTATGGATGACAATACTTTTTGTGAATTACATAAGAAGTCAGCCTCATTCTGCCAACGGCCTTGTAAGAGGGCGGAGGAGTGGATAGAGGTTCAGGGCACTCTCTTGTCCTAGGTGTGGGAAATTGCCCCTAAAGTCGGAAGAATCAGCAATGATCAACGACATGAGAATGCAGAAGGCAATGGAAACCACTGCAATAAAGACACGTAACGTGTATCCACAGGACATGTGGCCTGTAGTTGAAGAAGTGTCATGATGGTCTCTCCATTTGCAAAAGATTCTGGAATAGTCCCCCATTCGGATCTCCGGGAGGGGACTGCCCAGGGGGAGGTTACCATGAGAAAAAGATTGAATAATCAACGAAAGAATAATGTTCTACAAGTCGGGGCGTGGAATGTCAGTAGCTTGAACATGGTAGGGAAACTAGAAAATCTGAAAGGGGAAATGCAAAGGCTCAATCTAGATATAGTAGGGGTCTGTGAAGTGAAGTGGAAGGAAGACAAGGATTTCTGGTCGGATGAGTATCGGGTAATATCAACAGCAGCAGAAAATGGTATAACAGGTGTAGCATTCGTTATGAATAGGAAGGTAGGGCAGAGGGTGTGTTACTGTGAACAGTTCAGTGACCAGGTTGTTCTAATCAGAATCGACAGCAGACCAACACCGACAATGATAGTTCAGGTATACATGCCGACGTCGCTAGCTGAAGATGAACAGATAGAGAAAGTGTATGAGGATATTGAAAGCGTAATACAGTATGTAAAGGGGGACGAAAATCTAATTGTCATGGGCGACTGGAATACAGTTGTAGGGGAAGGAGTAGAAGAAAAGGTTACAGGAGAATATGGGCTTGGGACAAGGAATGAAAGAGAAGAAAGACTAATTGACTTCTGTAACAAGTTTCAACTAGTAATAGTGAATATCCTGTTCAAGAATCACAAGAGGAGGAGGTATACATGGAAAAGATCGGGAGATACGGGAAGATTTCAATTAGATTACATCATAGACAGAGATTCCGAAATCAGATACTGGACTGTAAGGCGTACGCAGGAGCAGGTATAGACTCAGATCACAATATAGTAGTGATGAAGAGTAGGCTGAAGTTCAAGACATTAGTCAGGAAGAATCAATACGCAAAGAAGTGGGATACGGAAGTTCTAAGGAATGACGAGATGCGTTTGAAGTTCTCTAACGCTATAGATACAGCAATAAGGAATAGCGCAGTAGGTAGCACATTTGAAGAGGAATGGACATCTCTAAAAAGGGCCATCACAGATGTTGGGAAGGAAAACATAGGTACAAAGAAGGTAGCTGCGAAGAAACCATGGGTAACAGAAAAAATACTTCAGTTGATTGATGAAAGGAGGAAGTACAAACATGTTCCGGGAAAATCAGGAATACAGAAATACAAGTCAAAACAACTTTTGGTGACATTAAAAGCAACGGTGGTAACATTAAGAGTGCAACAGGATTTCCACTGTTAAATGCAGAGGAGAGAGCAGATAGGTGGAAAGAATACATTAAAAGCCTCTATGAGGGTGAAGATTTGTCTGATGTGATAGAAGAAGAAACAGGAGTCGATTTAGAAGAGATAGGGGATCCAGTATTAGAATCGGAATTTAAAAGAGCTTTGGAGGACTTACGGTTAAATAAGGCAGAAGGGACAGATAACATTCAATCAAAATTTCTAAAATCATTAGGGGAAGTGGCAACAAAACGACTATTCACCTTGGTGTGTAGAATATATGAGTCTGGCGACATACCATCTGACTTTCGGAAAAGCATCATCCACACAATTCCGAAGACGGCAAGAGCTGACAAGTGCGAGATTTATCGCAAAATCAGTTTAACAGCTCATGCATCGAAGCTACTTACAAGAATATACAGAAGAATGGAGAAGAAAATTGAGAATGCGCTAGGTGACGATCAGTTTGGCTTTAGGAAAAGTAAATGCACGAGAGAGGCAATTATGACGGTACGGCTAATAATGGAAGCAAGGCTAAAGAAAAATCAAGACACGTTCATAGGATTTGTCGACCTGGAAAAAGGGTTCGACAATATAAAAAGGTGCAAGCTGTTCGAGATTCTGAAAAAAGTAGGGGTAAGCTATAGGGAGAGACGGGTCATATACAATATGTACAACAACCAAGAGGGAATAATAAGAGTGGACGATCGAGAAAGAAGTGCTCGTATTAAGAAGGGAGTAAGACAAGGCTGTAGCCTTTCGCCCCTACTCTTCAATCAGTAAATCGAGGAAGCAATGATGGAAATAAAAGAAAGGTTCAGGAGTGGAATTATAATACAAGGTGAAAGGATATCAATGATACGATTCGCTGATGACATTGCTGTCCTGAGTGAAAGTGAAGAAGAATTAAATGATCTGCTGAACGGAATGAACAGTCTAATGAGTACGCAGTATGGTTTGAGAGTAAATCGGAGAAAGATGAAGGTAATGAGAAGTAGTAGAAATGAGAACAGCGAGAAACTTAACATCAGGATTGATGGTCACAAAGTCAATGAAGTTAAGGAATTCTGCTACATTGGCAATAAAATAACCAATGACGGACGGAGCAAGGAGGACATCGAAAGCAGACTCGCTATGGCAAAAAAGCAATTTCTGGCCCAGAGAAGTCTACTAATATCAAATACCGGCCTTAATTTGAGGAAGAAATTTCTGAGGATGTATGTCTGGAGTACAGCATTGTATGGTAGTGAAACATGGACTGTGGGAAACCCGGAACAGAAGAGAATCGAAGCATTTGAGATGTGGTGCTACAGACGAATGTTGAAAATTAGGTGGACTTATAAGGTAAGGAATGAGGAGATTCTACGCAGATTCGGAGAGGAAAGGAATATGTGGAAAACACTGATAAGGAGAAGGGACCAGATAATAGGACATCTGCTAATATACGAGAGAATGACTTCCATGGTACTAGAGGGAACTGTAGAGGGCAAAAACTGTAGAGGAAGACAGAGATTGGAATACGTCAAGCAAATAATTGAGGATGTAGGTTGGAAGTGCTACTCTGAAACGAAGAGGTTATCACAGGAAAGGAATTCGTGGCGGGACGCATCAAACCAGTCAGTAGACTGATGACAAAAAAAAAAGACCTCATACAGCCTAAAATCGAAAAGAAAGAAACGCATATAAGAGCCACCATCACTGCTGAGGAGCGACTAGTAGCAAGCATGTCCTGATTAAAAAAAAAAACCTGTGGGTAGTGGCTCCTATTACTATAATTACAAACGTACTTTCAGTTGTCCTTTTCGCTGTTGTAAATGCAAACTATGCGTTTATATATGTTCACACCGGTACGAATGGTCGTGTCAGATGGTGGTATTCTAAAGCTTACAGATATCTACACTTCAGTAGTATCTAGAACTCTAAATTTACCAGATCCCGTTTATGTGGAAGAAGTGGATTCTACAGTGCCATTTGCGTTTGTAGGTGATGAAGCTTTCCCTTTGATGCCAAATTTAACGAAACCGTATCCTCAAAGGAACTTAACAAGGGAGAAAAAGATCTTCAATTACAGGCTTAGAAGAGCTTGGCAGGTAGTTGAGAATGCTTTTGGAATAATGGCAAACAGATTTATAGTGTTATTAACGCCAATAATGGTTGACGTAAAAACTGTTGATTGAATCGTTCTTCCAAGTACAGTTTTGCACACCTTTTTAGGAAGAAAATCCCTAATTACATTCATACTGCCGGTGACTGCAATAACTCACAAACTGTATACCTTACTGACAAAAACTTGCAGTCAGGTAGTCAACAAACGTTAAGACTCGATACGACACGACAAACCAGCACAGTTACTGCAGAGGAAGTGTGGGGAAAATACAAGCAGTTTTTCAGTGATGTGAATGAATTAGAATTTCAAGAAACTTTGATCATTTAGAGTTTATGTGAAGAGCAACATTTATTTATACTTTGTATACTTAATAAATAAAAGCGTTTGTATACTCACAACATCAATATCTGCCTCAACATTTACTTACTCAGTCTGGTCATCCTCCAGAGTCCTCCCCTGTGTTAGTGAAGATATCCCACATCACACCTCTTCTCGATCCAGGGTGAACTGCAGGAGATCGTAGTACCAAAGCGTCGGTTCTGGCACGTTTTCAGCAGCACTTCTAGTTTCTGATTTAGCGTGCTGTATTTTTCTAAACTGTTGGGGGAAAAACGCTCATCGAGAACTATTTGTTTTTAATAACAAACTCCTTGTCTGCTGCACAATTTATCTCTTTGCACTTAGCTATAAGAATTTTGTAGGCTTCGTTCCTCTTATTCCTATTGGAGTAGTCCTTCCATTTTTATCTCCCACAAACATGGGCATTCTCTGTTCATTATTAATGAAACAAGCCCAAAAGTCTTTGTTTTCCTCGAATGACATATCGTAAAAGCAGCGAAAAGCAGTGACAACGAAAGAAGTAGTGAATAACAGAGGGTCGGACACCGTACTGACGGAATGTGGGCTAGGAGGAAGCGGCCGGCCTGAGCTGTGGTCCCGGCTCAGCAGGTGGCGGTCGGGGAAGCAGGTAGCTGCTCGCCGGTGGAGGCGACGCACCCGAAAAAATTTAGTTCTCTACGAGCGTCTTTCCGGTTACAGTTTAGAAAAATACAGGACGCTAAATCAGCAACTAGAAGTGCTGCTGAAAACATGCCAGAACCGACGCTTTGGTACTTCGATCTCCTGCAGTTCACCCTGGATCGAGAAGATGTGCGATGTGGGACATCTTCACTAACACAGGGGAGGACTCTGAAGGATGACCAGACTGAGGAAGTAAATGATGAGTCAGATATTGATGTTGTAAGTATACAAACGATTTTATTTATTAAGTATACAAAGTATAAATAAATGTTGTTCTTCACATAAACTCTAAATGATCAAAGTTTCTTGAAATTCTAATTCATTCACGTCACTGAAAAATTGCTTGTATTTTCCTTGCACTTCCTCTGCAGTAACTGAGCTGGTTTGCTGTGTCATATTGAGTCATAACATTTGTTGACTACCTGACTGCATGTTTTTATCAGTAAGGTATACAGTTTGTGAGTTATTGCAATCACCGGCAGTATGAATGTAATTAGGGCTTTTCTTCTTTGAAAATTTGTGCAAAACTGAACATTCAAGAACGATTCCATCTACAGTTTTTACGTCAACCGCTATTGGCGTTAATAAAACTAAATCTCTTTGCCATTATTCCAAAAGCATTCTCAGCTACCTGCCGAGCTCTGCTAAGCCTGTAATTGAAGATCTTTTTCTCCCTCGATAAGTTCCTTTGAGGATGCAGTTTCATTAAATTCGGCATTAAGAGGAAAGCTTCATCACCTGCGAACACAAATGGCACTGTAGAATGCACTCCTTCCAGATAAACGGGCTCAGGTAAATTTAGAGTTATAGATACTAGTGAAGTGTAGAAATCTGTGAGTTTGCAATACCACCATCTGAAACTAAACTATTTGTACCGGTGTGAACATATATAAACACATAGTTTGCATTTACAACAGCGTAAACGACAACTGAAAGTACGTTTGTAATTATAGTAACAGGAGCCACTACCCGCAGGTTCTTTTAATCCGGACATGCTTGTTACTAGTCGCTCCTCAGCAGTGATGGTGGCTCTTACATGCGTTTCTTTCTTCTAGAGTTTAGGCCGTATAAGATCCAGTAATTCAGAAAATGTATTGTCAGCCACATGTAAGAAGTTTATATAGTCTGTAGGCTTTTGAACTTGGAGGGTACGTAACAGATTTGTGTGAGAAAATTTGAATTTATCTCTCAAGCATTCTTTCATCCATAAACGTTTCTTTTTCTTGTCTTTATCTACACATCAGTGCTGCAGCCACAGCAAGTTTTTCTTTTTGTTTTGGCATGGCGAACGCTGCCACACGACTGTGCGCTCGCAGCTAGAGGCCGTCCAGCGGTCGGGGGTGGCCACACACAGCCCGACTTGTCGGGGCTGGCGTTAGCGAGCGGTTTGGCGGGCTGGTCGGGGTGTGAATGGGCAGCTTTAGGTCTCTCTGATGTTCATCGCCGCTCTTATGACCCTCTGGCAATGATGATAACATTTTGGCACACACAACGAACCGCAGACCAGCGTAGAGAAGTGGCGGAAAGCACAGCAGACTAACTCCCTCAAAGAGGTTATTGGCAAGTTGGTACAGCGCTTTGGCAAATTCCCGATTCGGAGAGACGATTATGTAGAGAAGTAGCTGGAAGGTGTAGTTAACAGTTATGAATAAATTAATCTTTTCAAATTCTTGGTGGAACAGGGGTGATATTAGTCTTTTCTCGAGTGGTTTTTTCATGAACAAACATTAGTGAATGCCGAAATAATGCGACCTGTTGCACACAGAAACAATGTAATATAGACGATGCAGCTACAGTTCTTTATAACAGTGTAGTAGAGCAGTGAGGACTTCATTATTGAAAGTGTCTGTAAGTTAACTCACGGATTTGTCGCCTAGGTTGCGGTTACCACTGTCGTGCAGCAGAGTTCGCAACAGTCGTCAGAGTGCAAATTCCGCAAGGATACAAACTTAAAGTGGTTCAATTCAAGAAATATAACCAGGATGTTTTAGAGCTGCGTTTCACAGAAATTTCAAATGGGAAAACAAGTATGCATAAAAATATCAAAGGACTTCTGATCAACAGGATTTATAGCCTTCATGGTAAAATACAAAGTGCTCACCTAGTGTTTAGTGCTAAAGGGGAAACGTATAAGTTTCTGAAAGTACATAAAACAAATTTGTGATCACATTTTTTTTGTCCATAAGCTTTATCAAAATTTTAATTTGATGCCAGATGTATTTTTCAATTATTGATGAAGTTTTGGAACATTTACAGTCCCCCAGAGTCACAAACAATCCACAGTTATTACAATACAGATAATCAGTCGACTTCACTCCCAGGTGTGTGGATTACTAAAACTCAGTATTCACGTTATGGAGGAAATATGTATATACAGGGTGAGTCACCTAACATTACCGCTGGTTATATTTCGTAAACCGAATCAAAAACTGACGAATCGATTCCACAGGCCGAACGTGACGAGAGGGGCTAGTGTAACTGGTTAATACAAACCATAAAAAAAATGCACGGAAGTATGTTTTTAACACAAACCTACGTTTTTCGAAATGGAACCCCATTAGTTTTGTTAGCACATCTGAACATATAAACAAATAGGTAATCAGTACCGTTTGTAGCATTGTAAAATGTTAATTACATCCGGAGATATTGTAACCTAATGTTGACGCTTGAGTACCACTCCTACGCTGTTCGATCGTGTGTATCGGAGAGCACCGAATTATGTAGGGATCCAAAGGGAACGGTGATGGACCGTAGGTACAGAAGAGACTGGAGCAGCACATTACGTCCACATGCTAACACCTTTTTATTGGTCTTTTTCACTGACGCACATGTACATTACCATACGGGGTGAGGTACACGTACACACTTGGTTGCCCTACATGTCAGGCCAATAGATGTTCAATGTGGTGGCCATCATTTGCTGCACACAATTGCAATCTGTGGCGTAATGAAAGTCGTACATGCAGCAGTACATCTGGTGTAATGTCGCCGCAGGCTGTCACAATACGTTGTTTCATATCCTCTGATGTTGTAGGCACATCACGGTACACATTCTCCTTTAACGTACCCCACAGAAAGAAGTCCAGAGGTGTAAGATCAGGAGAACGGGATGACCAATTTATGCGTCCTCCAAATCCTATGAAACGCCCGTCAAACATCCTATCAAGGGTCAGCCTAGTGTTAATTGCGGAATGTGCAGGTGCACCATCATGCTGATAGCACATACGTCGACGCGTTTCCAGTGGGACATTTTCGAGCAACATTGGCAGATCATTCTGTAGAAACGCGATGTATGTAGCAGCTGTTTGGGCCCCTGCAAAGAAGTGGGGACGAATGAGACGGTCGCCAATGATTCCGCAGCATACATTTACAGTCCACGGTCGCTGTCGCTCTACCTATCTAAGCCATCGAGGATTGTCCACGGACCAGTAGTGCATGTTCCGTAGATTTACTGCCCCATGGTTTGTGAAACCCGCTTCATCGGTAAACAGGTAGAACTGCACGTATTCTCTGTTAATGCCCATTGACAGAGTTGCACTCGATGATTAAAGTCATCACCATTTAATTGCTGTTGTAGCGACACATGAAAAGGGTGAAAGCGGTGATGATGCAGTATGCTCATGACACTACTTTGACTCAGTCCACCGGCTCTCGCAATGTTTCGTGTACTCATGTGCGGGTTCATAGCAACAGCAGCTAACACATCAACTGCACCCGCTTCTCCTGTGACGGGCCTGTTAAGGACCCGTTTGTGTGCTACGACCATACCTGTTGCATACAGTTGGCGGTAGATGTTTTGCAATGTGCGGCACGTTGGATGCTCTCTGTCCGGGTGCCGTTCTGCATACACCCTGCAGGCTTCAGCTGCATTTCATCGACACTCGCCATAGATGAGTATCATCTCCGCCTTTTCAGAGTTCGAATACACCACGGTCACAGTTCCTACAACACTACACTATCACAGACGTCTGGTAACACGGTGTACTACAGTTGGTCTGCGTCGAGAGACGAATGCAGAATAACAACAGCAGCAAGCGCTCCATGCGGACTCTGTGACAGCTAGACCAAACCACAACAGTGCTCTACAGCCACACTCGTAAACACGGTCGTCATCGTAAACATGTCCCTGCAGATGCTGCTCGCCGACCGTGGCCCGTGTTTGTTACAACACGCAACTGAACGTTTGAGGTTTCAAGCGTCAACTTTAGGTTACAATATCTCCGGATGTAATAAACAGTTTACAATGCAACAAACGGCACTGATTACGTATTTGTTTATATGTTCAGATGTGCTAACAAAACTAATATGGTTCCTTTTTTTAGAAAAAAGTAGGTTTGTGTTAAAAACATTTTTGAATGGTTTTCATTAAACAATTACACTAGGCCCTCTCCTCACGTTCGGTCTGTGGAATCGGTTCGTCAGTGTTTGATGTGGCTTACGAAATACATCCAGCCGTAACGTTAGGTGACTCACCCTGTATAAGTTTCATTATCCAAGCTTAGAGTCCAAATCCGGGCAACCTCACCGCATTTGAAGGTACAAGATTATTGCTTTTAATTTCATTGACCACGTTTAATGTTTCTGAAAAGCCTGCGATTGTACCATTCATGGTTTAAATAATGAAACATTATTGCAGAGACATATTTTTTTCATGCTTAATGCGACGTGTTTTGAGAACTTATTCTCATTTTGTGGTGCATAAGTTGGCGTAAGTATTTTGCGTGGGATCTGCATCAGTGCTTTTCTACTTCTCTTGCAGTGTAGTGATCTTTATGAGATTATGAAGTACTGTGTCGCCTCCATACCGCAGAATAACTTACACAAGCAAATCATAGCTCCACTGTTTGTTTTTGAAAAATGGCTCTGCGCACTATGGGACTTAACATCTGTGGTCAACAGTCCCCTAGAACTTACAACTACTTAAACCTAACTAACCTAAGGACATCACCCACATCCATGTCCGAGGCACGATTCGAATCTGCGACCGTAGCAGTCGCGTGATTCCGTACTGAGCGCCTTCACCGCGATACCACCGCGGCCGGCTTGTGTTTGATATCAAAATATTATCATGTATAAAGTGATATATTATCGCATAAAATACCTGTGACAATGAGAATAAGGTCTCTAAACGAGACGTGCAAAACATGAAAAAATATATATCGTGCAATGTTTCGTTTTGAAATTCATTATATCCCTTACTGAATAGATTATGACAGAATTTTAAACTTTTAATTCAGGCAATAGTGTATGAAATAGTAAAAATCAAACTTTTGACGCCCCTTATCTCTGAGTACCACACTCAACATCTTCTGTATTCTTATTTTCACATTCGCCTGTCCATATCCATTTTACTCTACTTATCTTCGAGTGAGTGCCAGGTTGATTACCAATGAGATGCTCCGCCAACCTGTCCATTCGTCTGGTGAGATTCTTCCATAATCTGATTTCCTCTTCTATTCGTTTTAGTTTTTCGATTCGAACTTCTTCTGCTCACTTAATGTTTAATATTTTTCGATAACACTACAGTTCAAAAGTTACCAGTTTCTTCTTCCGAAAGACCATGTTTCACTTCCATACGATGCTATGCCCACTCGTTTACTTTAAGAACCTCTTCCTTGTTTCTATACCGATATCAGACCTAGTAGAGTTCCTTACTGGAGAAAGGTATCTTTGCCTTAGCAGATTTACTTTTAAATTAGTTCTTGATTCATAGCTTCTTCAACTATCATGTGAATAGCAGCAGTGACAACATGCTTTCCAAATTTCTTTCTGAACTTATCTGCTTTGACCTTACGCACTTATAATTCGCGCATGGAATTCTTATTATAGCCCCAGTCCTCTCAACAGAGACCATAATAATGGTTGTAACTGATACTCCCTGTACTAATCATCTACAGGGAGGAAATCGAAATCGCTAAACACCCAAATAATATCAACTGAAAGGAGGAGGGCGTGAAATTAAACGATATATGGATGCCTGTGTTAAAGAAGATGTGTACCACCCGTCCACTACTGGGTGATGGCAACGGCGAGCGACGGCGAGGGACAGCGGCCAATTTCACTGACTTTTTCAAATCACGTGACGTCACGCCGCGGTGCGGGAGCGCGTGGGAATCTACACAGAATTCGTCAACCGATCACGGCATAACAGCCGGATAATTATAATGGGCATGATATTTCCGGCCGTGACAGTCTACATTTTAGTATTTGATTTAATTGTTGCAGGGATGGAATTCGGCGGTGCCATTGTTTTATCAATCCTTGCTGATGATGCTGTTCATGTAATATTGCAAAGTGTAAACGCATCCATTGTACGACAGAGTAGTATCCATTGTACGACAGGGAATAGAAGTGAAGAATAAGCTTGGGAACAGTTGTGAAGGAGAAATACAAAGCAGATCCCCATTCTCTGGTTTCGAAGGTCACTAAATCCGCACCTGCTAGCACAGCTAAGTAACAGTGTCACACATGCTGTAATGCGAACAACCATGTATACCATTGCAAAGTCCACAAATCATGGGAAGACATATCGATTTTCTGTCAGCTTGCCTTGCTTCCCCAAGTGCACTCTGAGAACGTCTTTTCTGGCACCATTTACCATCTGGAAACTAAGCTGATGCTCCTCCAATATCTTTTCAATTTGTCTTTGTTCTCTTTAGGCCTATAAGCTAGTGTGCTTAGCAGTTTAAAAATCGCCGCTTGTCAATCTAATACCAAAATCCGTTTTTAAAATCTACCCACACGTCCCCTCTTGGATAAAGTGCTGATAGTATTGGTTTCTGGATCCCTGGAGGTAAATCATTCGTTTCTTATATTTCGACATCTCTCACTGGTATCAGTAATTCTGGAGATTAGTTTATATACGATAACGGTGGATGGGCTCCGCAGCTCTGGACTGCGTTACTTGAAGTACAGCCACCCCTGACTTCTCGTATAGTGGCACCGATGACAAAGCACGTTTCGGGCTTCAGACATCTTCAGTCAGCGTAATACATTTATATGTCTTTCAGGTTTGGCATCCTTATATAGTGATTTTGCATGCTGTAGCAGCCACTTGCTATGTAATTTCGAATTCGTTTCCCACCTGTACATTCACAGCGGAAACATTTTTAGGTCCACTACGTGTTGATGCACCACATATGACTGATGCTGCGTATATATTCATCATTGTCTGCAAATCATGTAAAGAAGAACAAACAAAACGTGACAACTGAGAGACCAGTCAGTTTTAGCAAGCATTTTTATGACACCGAATAGCTTTCTACCAAAAGGTCGTTGACCTAAGAAGGAGATTAAAGCGTCATGTAGAGGCCAATGCTGTGCTAAATTTAAAATGTTGCTAATTGTAAGTCTCGCGACTAGACGGTGACAGTACCGAAAACAAGACAGACCACCAAAAACGGCTATCGTAAAAACTAAGCAAGCCCACAGGTTTACGCTTACAGCACCTAACTGGAAACAGCAGAAATCTCACTGAGGAGAGACATTATTGTGAGCGAGAGAAAGGACAGAGAGGAAGAGAGAGAGAGAGAAGGAGAAGGGGCAGGGGGTGGGGGGGGGGGGTGATGAAGGGGGAGTAAGGTCTCTTGTTCGACAGTGATTTTCTCGTAGCAGCCGACGACACTTGAAACTCACTTTAAAATCATGGTGCAAACGGTATAAAAGACAGCACGCCCGACAGTTCTGAGAGATAATATCTCAGAAGCGAAGACTTGGAGTACTGCTGTGAGACACGCATTTGTGTAGCAGTAGCAAAGAGGCCGACGCAACAGACTGTGCACTCTGAATATCAAGAAGACGGTAGATACACCTCTGGGCTGATACGTGAACGTCTGTCACTCTGGAAGACAGTCCGTTCGAGGATCGTGAGCCGTGTCCTCACAACTTGTGTCGTAAATTGATATTTGATCTATATTCTTAAAAAGATTTCAGTCTAGTGACTGGTGGCAAAGATTCGTCTTTTTCGATCTTGTACCTCTCTTTTCATGTCTGCTCCTGTTACTTTTTCCCTTTACCTTTCAGGTTTTCTGGAACATAACCATTGAATTATTCGAAGCAATACTACAACCCATGAGCAGTTGGTATGATAGAAATAGACTCACTATTACAGCAAATGAAACACTCTACATTATGTTTGAAGAAACTAACAAAGGAATCCTACTGTTAAACTAGATGGAAATACCATAAAAAGAAATATAGTCATGAGATACTGGTTGATATACCTGGACCAGAAATAAAATTTGAATCAACGAATTAAAACAGCTACTGGAAGTACATGCAACTCACTGCATAAACTTGCCAGGATCAACACAGTAAACTACAGAATATCCAGGACTGTAATACAATTGGTGCTCGAGCTCTGACTGATACACTTATATTTTACGTAACGCGAGACAACATATTGCCTGAAAACGGGCAGACCAGACACAGTGACAGACTTGCCAGGGCAGGAAATACAGACCTTGAGAGAAATCAAAATCAGGAAAGTTAATTTATGGTAGAGGGAATGGGACAACTGTGAAAAGGTCCGTGAGGTATATTTGTCCTTCCACATCAGAGAGCGATTGAGGATGAGATATCAGCTACAGACCGGGCATATCTCATGCATTTCCTGCGTGTAAATTTCTCGCAAGAGGCTGAGATACATGGAGGGACGCCAGAAGACTTACTTCAATACTGTGACCGTTGACCGCAGAAAAGACGCTTCATACGCTCACGTAACACAATAACTTAGAACCACAACTTGTGGCCCGATCTCAGCTGCTTCGCAGACAGAATGAACTGGAGTAAAAGTTAAAGAAACAAACAGAAATCTTGCATGGTTGCGTACCATGTGAAGAATACAGAACATAAATAACTGCTATATGCATAAGGTTAGACAAAAATTTTCTTCCTTTTTTTATAACTTAACGCACTTGCACACACATTCCAACAAATGGTTAATATGCTCAGTGTGGCGCGTGACCACCTCTGGCAGCTATACAGGCCCAATAACGATGGGGGTATGCTGTGAATGATATCGTGGGTGTCATGTTGAGGGAATAACGCCCATTCTTCTTGCAGAATTGCTCGCAAGTCTTGAAGAGTGTTTGGTGGATGCCGAAGTGATCCAACCCGTTTCCCTATTGCATACTAGACACTCTATGGTTTCCAGATCCACAGAGCGAGCAGGCCACGCCAAGCGTGTTTGCCAGATTTACGCTACAAAGTGCATCAATTAGGATCCGCAAGCTGCTTATGTCTGGGCCAACAAGTTAGAACCTACGATGAAAACCGCCAAACAGACAGCAGTCCCCTTAGAGTATGAACGACACTAGAATCTCTATCGACAGGTCGTTGTAAATAATACGAAAGCCCTAATTAGAGAGTGCGATACTGGACGAGTATTTACTCTTAAAGGAATACTGCAGCTACATAACAGGAAAAAAATTAATTGCTTATTATCTTCCCGAGTAACAGAAAACGTTTCTCCACGGACTTCAAAGTAAACGGATTTCTGTGAGCACCAGAACTCCTTCCAAACCCACAAATCCCAGTTTAAATTCTAGTATAGTAACGATACACACATGTGGGAACAGTATATGCCTTCCTATGCAGATCTGTCGTCGTTATGGACACACTCAGGCTAAGCGCCATATACTCCTCACAAATAACGTTAAATATTAATCCCTAAATACGGAACTGGTACGTACATTCAAGAGACATCACGTCTGTACATTCTAAATTACTTTCAAGTCAAACTTCCAGGCCTTTCATTTCGCAAATGGCTTTTTGAAATAAGAGCTCCAAACATTATATTATGGAAACATTAGAATAATTTGATAAATTGGAAGTAACAAACATTAATTAACGGCTTATGTCTTGTAATATTATCAGCTCTACTGAATTTTTCATTGGGTTCCAGAGCAGCATAACAGAAACTTGTAGTTGGTCTCGAAAGACGTGCCCATTGCCATCTGCGAAGAGTGTTGCGTTCAGTACCAATTAAAGTACGCCTATCCCAATTACAGGCCAAATATAGTATTCCAGTGTTTTCGAAAGTTCGTACGCATATCGTCCTTCAGAAGTTAATATTTAAGAAGGAAAGACACATTGACATTTAACAATCAAATTATTTTGTGGTTAGAACACACTAAAACCACTAAAATTTTGACATTTCGATGGTCTTTGAAGCTTTCTTTTCAGGGCCACTCTGCACACCTTCATTTTAGGGTTTCAGTGTTTCGTGGTCTACATTCTTATACTTTTAGTGTATAATGATGATGTGGAGTAACATAGGGCGTTTCAAAAAGGACTTTACAACTTTAAAAATCCATATAAATTTATTGAAAGAAGATATAGAGCTGGGTTTAGTATTAGATTATAGGCAAACACATCGTTTTTGTAAACTTAAACTCATGATGTATGTGGCTTCCGTTGGGAAGAAATTGACTTCCATTGCACATCCCATTGGAAGTCAACTTCTTCCCAAACACGCTGCAGCGTTGCAGGTGTAACTTGATCGAAGGTGGTGTAAGTTGTTGCTGTAAGTTTAGGTAGAGAAGCTGGCACAGGAGGTACGAACACTATATCCTTGACGAATCCCCATAAAAAAATAATGAGTGGGGTGCACCATCTTGCATGAAGTAAACACTTCGTTCTTGGTCATTCTCATCGATCTGTGGTATCAAAAATAGTTTTAACATACCCAGGTACGCTATCCTGTTGATGGTTCCTCACGGAAACAAAGGGGCCATAAACTTTGTTTTTCTCAGTGCACAAAAAACGTTTAGTTTAGGGCTATCATGAACATGTTGCAATGTTTGATGTGGATTTTCACTGCCCAAAATCCTACAGTTGTGTTTTTTAACGTCAGCGTTTTGCCTTTGGCCGCCAGATCACTCGACTTGTTGCCAATCGAAATTATGTGGGATATGATCCAAGCCAACCACCACAGATTAACTTTAGAACCACGCGGATGCATCGTGGATGTCTACACCACAGGACGCCATTTGTTCATTGTACAGAACGATGCCCTCAAGCGTGGAATAAGTTATCAGGGCACATGGCTAACCCCTCGCCTACAGGGTAACAAGACACATGCTGAACCGAGCTGACTGAAATTCTAATCACTTCCTTAGAACTTACTAATGTACTTTCCCTGTGAATATAAATTCCGTTCAAGGTATTCTGTTATTTTTATGAACACGGGTATATTTTGTAGCATGGAACAAACTAAATGCAAAGCCACAGTTGTTGTAGTTACGAATATCAGTCCTTTAAATAATTAGTGGACAGTGGATGAGTGGAAACGAGTGATTAAGAGTGTCTAATCACGCTATACCTTGCACAGTCCCATGGAAGAGTTTTGGCTCGGCGGATGCCTGGAGAACACTACAAGGCATCACCTGTGGTACCAACAGTGAACTACGGAAGAGGTGGTGTTATGACATGATTTTCGTGGTCAGGCTGTGATCCTCTTACTGTGCTTAAGAGAGGATATCGGCGTATTTTTCAGCATTGAATACTGCAGTGTACTGCAGAGGAGCAGTTCGAAAAAGCTGAATGTATTGGCATGGTAATGCACCCTGTCATAAGGTAGCTTCTGTGAGGTAATGTTTTGTGGACAATTACACTGCTAAAATGTAAAGGCCTGTCCAAAGTACCGACATATGGTCAATGGAATAATACCTTTGGCAGGAGTTAGAACGTCGACTTCGCTCCAGACCCTCCCAAAGTCCAACTACACTACCTTCTCTGGTTGCGGCTCCAGAAGAAGAGTGGGGTGCCATTTCTCCACTGACATTCAGACACCTAACTGAACGTGTCCCCAGCACAGTTCAAACGGTAGTAAGGGCGGAGGCTGAACATGCCATATACTAATGTCCACTACCAGGAATTCGGATACTTTTGACCAGATGCTGAACGAGGTACCTCATGTTCGTCTTAAGCACTGTGCTCACCACGGTGGTAACCAGTACCCGGTAACGATGCTCCGATAATTGCATACCCTCAGACCTGTTCCGCATAGTTTTGAAGGCGGTGTAGCGGTTTTAGGCGAACTAGACAAGCTAGCAGCGACCTTCGAAAGAAGCCTGAGAAAATGACTGCGTCATCTAGTACCTAAGACGTGTTTGTCAGTAACATCTGCTCACATAGTTCTGCACGAACAAACAGCGTTCGTGCATCAACGGACCAATTTAGATAATGTCGCTCTGTTTCAGAACTGTAGATGGCTGGTTAAATCTCTTCATAATGGGCAGTTTCATCTACACCTCCCTGCTTGTGAGACAAGACTGCATTTTTTAGCGTAGGAGAATTATCAGGACAATCCACGATGGAGTTCCGAAAATTGGAATATGGTGTGAGTTACTGGAAGACACACTGCTGGACCGATGTTTCCCTACCATGGCTATCTCAATAAATATTATGCGAACTGTTTTGACACAAATGACAAGTAACGAAAGGGCTTGCCATTATTTCATGCAGGACGACGTAGGATCACATGTCACCACTGCTCTTATGACAGCATTATGAAGTGAAGTATGAGACCTACCGTCATAATACATTCAAATGCGCATTGGCAGTATTAATTTCCAAAGCATATTCCTTTGTTACATTGGTCATTACTGCGTTTTTACAATAGTGACTTTTTTTATCGACATAATTCCATTAACTTTACAGATGACTGCTCTGCGAATACGTTCCCTTGTGTTCTCATACAATAAAAAAGCGCAATACATTCCGTTTCTATTGCTCTGAGAATAGGACGTAGTATATTAATTACATGTATTCGGATTCTGCAATAAGTAAATTGTGTTACGACAGTAAGAAGTGCGTTTCATTCCTAAATTAAATCCTGAACGGTAAATTAGTGCTTATTGTCTTTAGCGTGTACAGGAATATAAAGTCAAGTCGTCTCCCACATAGTCCATCGAACCTGCTTTATTCTTCAAAGAGAATGGAGGAGCGGACAGAGTTTCACGGGACTCTCTTGTCCTTTGGATGGAAAACCGCAGTTAACAGGCGGAAAAATCAATAATGATCGACGGCATGAGGATGCAGAAGATAATGGAAGCTACAGCTTTAAGGGCACATAATGTGTAACCACGATATGTGGTCTGTAACTGAAAAAGTGACATTCTGATCTCTTCATGGGAAAAACGTTCCGTATTTGTCCCACATTCGGATCCCCAGGACGGGATTCCTAAGGGTGACCACGAGAAATTCAGTGAGGTTACAATACTCATGGGGTACCTACTAATTTTGTGCCAGACTTCCTTTTCCTCAGCATAGTGAAGCATCTCACCATGGCATGGACTCGACAAGTCCATAGAAGCCCCCTGAAGAAATATTCAGCCATGGTGCCTTTGCGTTCGTCCATTAGCGCGAAAGTGTGGCCGGTGCAGAATTTTGTGTACGAACCTCTCTATTGTCCTTTAATTGTTCGATGGGATACATGTCAGGCGATCTGGATGACCATATCATTTACTCGAATAGTCCAGAATGTTCTTCAAACCAATTGGGAAACTGCGGCATGGTGACAGGCCGCATTGTCGTCCACAAAAATTCGATCTTTCGTTGGGCTCATTAAGCCCATTAGTGGTTGTGAATGTTCTCCAACTAGACGATTATAACCATTTCGAGTCAATGATCGGTTCAGTAAGTGCTGAGGACTTAGTCAACTTTAGAAACCTGTATGTACATGCTAATGCAGTATCATACTGAGAACCTGACTTCTGTATGCCAAATGATCTATCAGTAATGGATTAGAAGCAATGGAGAATGACGGCAATGGTGACGGATTTCTTCTGGACAATGTCATTTAACTGTTTTAACAATATTCTTCTCAACGTTATGCTGTATCATTTACTTGCAAATTTATCATTACACGATTTTGTAATTGTTGTGTATGTTTGAATTGTTGTAAAAGAGGGAATCTCAACTTATGACCTTTTAAGTCTTTTCGTACGCTGCTACTAACTTTTTGAGCTTGTAAGGTGTCAAACCAATAAAACACATTACACTGAAATTCTGAAATAATTCCGGTTAACTCGATGTGTCACAAGACATAGTTAAGTGAAAATGTACGAATTTTATTGACAGGTAAAGAAAATAAACAAACCAATATTTCATGATTATAAGCCACTAACACTCACATTAGTGACTGCACATAAGTAATTTCCTAGACCTGACATACAACACAAAGTTCTGAGGAAAGGAGACTTTTACGATGGCAATGTCCGTCCCATGTAGGCCAAAAACTTTCACAGCCGGACAGCTAGTGAACACAGTGAAATGCTGGAGTCACTGCGTTGGCTGCTGGCAAAAGCAGCCCTTGTCCCTGCTTTTAATGATGACCCTTCGAAACACCTTCTTACAGGAACACGGCGGTAGATGCCAGAAAAAAGGTCCAGAGAAACATAACGAACTGACTCACTGTAGCCACCTTTGTTAAAACTCGCATAAAAAAGCTGTTTATCTCAATATTACGTAGCAGAAGTTAAAATGTGCCCTACGAATAAACGACGCCTGAGATATTCTACAAAGACTCTAGTTGGCGGAGTACAAACGCTCTGATTGGCCAGAAAGAAAACGCATGGCCGCCAACGTCGATATAGGCAAATTGCAGATAGAGTGATTTGCTTCCTCTCTTGCAGAAAATCGTCGAGTGTTTGAACAAGGCGACTCATGCATTCTGAGACAGTTGCGAAAGTCTTTATGAGAACACTTGTTCACAGCATCGTCTCAACTCGTCAGGAGTTAACTGCAAAGACACCTACTATGGAGAAACACACGAAGCACTGACAGTTAACGCATGTGAGCGATTTGGGGGCACTGTGGATTTCAGAATACAGAATTCCCTAACGGTTTTCGAAATGTAATGACTCATTCATCTAGCTCCAACTACCATTCCACGTTCAGAGTCTATAAATTCATGTCATGCGGCCATAAACACGCCAGAAACGTTTCCACATAGCTCAAATGAGTACAAATGACAGCTCTACCAATACCGTGCACTTTCACGAAATGTGTACGCGATACTACCGCCATCTGTGTCGCCGTATATCGCTGTATCATTGCTTTCGTCACTTCATCGTATATGGAATAATCAACAACGGGACAACATTCTACCAGTCGGGGCATGGAATGTCAGCAAGTTTGAACCTAGTAGGAAAACTAGTACATCTGAAAATGGAAACGCAAAGGCTTGAGCTTAAAGCCTATGTGGCTCAAAAAGGGTAAGCGTGAAGTAGTCCCACCCAACATACTTAAGATATCCCCCCAGGTCTCTGATGAACCACAACCGAACGGACATAATACAAAAGAGCTTTAACATCACCGGTATGTTACTCAAAGGACCAGAAGAAGAGGAACACTGTAATTTACATGTAATTAGTCTGTGTCTGTTATTAAACAAGTAGAATTACCTACAGTTTAAATTGGCTTCAGTAATGGTATTTGTGTAGAAATATGAATCAGTAGCAATATGTGATCAGAAAAAGTTACAAATAATTAAAAACAATAAATTAATGTTATAGAAAAGTGATACTGGCTAATTTCATTGGAGATGACTGGGTGTTGTGTGATGTCCTTAGGTTAGTTAGGTTTAAGTAGCTCTAAGTTCTAGGGGACTGATGACCATAAATGTTAAGTCCCATAGTGCTCAGAGCCATTTAATTTCATTGGAGGCCAATTAATAATTATCATCAAATTATGTCCTAAATATTATCAGTTCTTCGAGAAAAATGTTACTGTTGACATAAAATTCTGTTGGACTTTCTTTGTGGATAGCGCAAGCCAAAGATGCAGCAGAACAGATATTATTTTAAAATGATTGTAATTAACTCAAATTCACACTGTTTATAAAATTGTTTGCCTCATCTTACCTAAGGAACATAAAGACGATACCAATCACAAATGCATGAAAAATGAGTCACATATTTCCATCATCACACGGTCATAGTGTATTTCGTTACTATAGTATTAGCATCTGTATGTAAAGTTAGGAATTATTATGATTCAAATGGCTCTAAGCACTATGGGACTTATCATCTGAGGTCATCAGTCCCCGACAACTAGAACTACTTAAACCTAACGAACCTAAGAACATCACACACATCCACGCCCGAGGCAGGATTCAAATCTGCGACCGTAGTTGCAGCGCGATTCCGGACTGAAGCGCCTAGAACGGATTGTCCACAGCGGTCGGCTAGGAATAATTCAAATGTTCAGATGTGTGTGAAATCTTACGGGACTTAACTACTAAGGACATCAGTCCCTAAGCTTACACACTACATAACCTAAACTATCCTAAGGACAAACACACACAGGCATGCCCTACGGAGGACTCGAACCCCCGCCGGGACCAGCCGCGCTGTCCATGACTGCAGCGCCTGAGACCGCTTGGCTAATCCCGCCGGCCGGCTAGGAATTATTATTATTATCGGTGACTGAATGGAATAAGCCATTCTGTGCAAAACTACATTCATATTATAGATTTACGTTGAGTTTAATGATACTGATTCTAAGATACTGTGCCCGCAGCTGTGTATTAATTACTAGGAGCCGTTGTTAACCTGAAGCAAGCTCCTTGGCAAAGTCATCTGTCATTGTTATACTACAACTACTCCGCCTAAAATTAATTACAAGCACTTTCGTCTGTGCCATTGAAACTAAACAGTTTTGTCACACATGTAAGCGGGACATCTAATGAAGAAACATGAGAAGAGCAGGATTACAAGTAACGATAATTTCAATACAATACTTGTACTGCGCAAGTGTTGTTCACACATTGTTAGTTTATTTTACACATTTTAGTTGTAAATAGCATCTAATATTGCCATCATACCTGTATTACATTCATAAGAAGGTTCCCGAATGTATGAAAAACACTATAACGAAATGAACACTTTAGCATACAGGAGGATTTGAACCTTCTTCTCAGTCTGCAATTCATATCCTTCCACACTGTGCTTCCATTTTTAAAGATAATAACCGGTACATCTTTTTCGCCAAGAGATTGTAAACACACACAAAGAGTATACGCGCATTTTAGGTGTTCTCTCCCATACGCGGAGGTCCAGGGTAGAATCATTTATAGGTGGCTGAAACTCAAGACACTGGCGGAGGGCGGGTAGCTACCCTCAGCCCCCAGCGCTGCCCAACTACATGGAAGTCTAACAAAGACCCTTTCAAGACAGTCGGGAACTAAAAGTCGGTAACGTGGCGTGTGTTCGAGCCTTTCATGTGCCATTTGTAAACAGATCCAGAAGTCGAGGCGGGTTTTTGCTCCATCACGGAATAAGTAACTGACCGCCCATCCCTTGACTTACACAATGGGGTAGTACCTGGTGACGTGAAAATATGTGTTCCGGGTATAGAAACATTCGTTATTCGATCGCATCCTATTGCACTCGAATGTAGCAAGTTATTAATTATCTGCTGCACGAATTGGCAGACATTGTGCGAAGAGGTGCAGGTCACACAGTGGTCATCAGTGTCGAGTTGCGAGCAAAGGAGACAAGGAAGAAAGTCTGACAAACTGACGTTGTGCAGTCGCTGTTTTGTAGCAAATTTCCTGTTGACTATGTTATACCACACTCCCCCCAACAAGAGCGGGCAGAAAGGGCTTGAGGATGGTACTCCATACTAAGGGCCGGCAGATGGAGAGATATTTCGTTTCCAGCACATTAAGGAGAACATGGCGCAATAGAAGGTTCTAAAAATCCTCGGCTCCTGGTGGACGCTTTTCTGGGAGACTGGCATGTGCGCAACTGTAGTCGACGGAAAAGGCCAATCAATATTGCAGGTGAAGCGTTATATGACCGGCAGACACCGGCGGTGAGACAGACGTACACAGGAGGACCTCAAGCAAACTGTGTTAGGGGCATGCTCCGTCCAGTCCATTGTCTTCTCGTAGTACTCATATACAAGTCCGCCACCTCCTGTGGAGGCATGGTGAGTGTCTCATAATGGACTTTGAACCTGGAATCAGACCTGAGATTATAGCCAAGGGTCCCCTTCAGGTTGTACACAAACGCTATGTGGACAAATTTTGATGCCACATAACGATTAAGGAACTCAATGCACTGAAGTGTTTCCTAGCGGCGTAGGAGGTTCTGGAGGACATCGTTGCGAATGCCTTGTAGCACACGCGGCTGTGCGTATGATGGTGTGTGTAAAAGTAATGTCTAGGTATCGGAATGTCCACGCTAGAGGCAGAGGTGCTACTTTACCTTTCTGGAAGCCTCACCTGAGGTGCATTGCAGAAGATTTGTTGATGTTCGTAGCACTGTCTGTGGCAGCCCCATAACGTGTAATCAGTACAACGACTGCTCGAATATCGGAGCTGGAGCGGACGAGGGGTAGGTCATCAGCGTATGTCCACCAGTGAAATGTGTGCTTTCGAAGGAAGAGTCAGAGAGCTCAGATGGCAGGCCCCCAACGATGGGCATAAGGAGGCGGCTAGAGAGATGACACCCTAGCTGAATTGAGTAATTAATGGTTACTGTCCGTGCCAAATGTCCACTGACTTGGACTCGTGAATTGGCACTGCTTTAAAGGCACCAGAGGACGTCGATGAAGGGATAAAACACCTACAGCCGTCCATATGATATTATTTTATTTTGTTGCAACCAGCTTCAACGCTTCAGTTTGCCATCTTCAGGCTGTTGTTGATATGGTACGGGTTGATATGATCACTATATATATCAAATCAGTCGCCAGCATAACTGGATACCCAGATAATGTGTCAGCACTCCAACCATCAACTGGGACTATCGCATAGCAGAAGTTGGCGGTGTTGCGTTGCTATTCAGCCAAGTGCTTCCCAAATCTCATCAGTTTCGTCTCCATCACTGGTTTGGAACAGTTCGGGCTCCACATCAGTAGCTGGGAAGGCGTCTTTCACAGGCTGCCCACGTCTCAGAGACTTACTGGCGACAAGCTGAGTCGTACAGTTTCCAAGGAGCGGGGCTGTGCTATATGGATTGGGGAAGTAGCAGGATTGTGCAGATGTAAGCGAAATAGTTGGGAATGGCCGGTGGTTAGATTTCGCCGTCCCTTATCCCAGGTCTATGACCACGTGAGACATACATCCTTTCTAGACGGCCTGCAGGCTGACTGGTAGGAAAGGCATGGCAAATATGGTCGCCATGTTGTAATTACCAGGTATCGGGAAGCAGGAAGTCTCATACCACTATATGTAGCTCCTAACACAGTATATTGGGGAACTTGTTCTTCCTGGTGCAGAGAGCAGTGTTGATATCGCCCTAAAAATAGATAGAAAATGTCGTCAGAATAAAACTTGGCCCATTCATGTTGTTGGTCGGTGCCAGGACAGGTGGAGGCAATAATGAAACATAGAACTATGACAGTAAGTGACATTCCCCTAGCTGATGGAAGGAAAGTGACATTGGTGACAGAAATAAATTCAAGGACGTAGATGGCCAGTCCACCGTCCATGGCGTCTTCTGTGGAGGCCTGGGCGATAAAGCCATTGATATCTGGGAGACTGGCCATGTGGACTTTCTGCAGGAGAGCGAAATGAATGAAATGATCATGTGACACTAATCGTCAGGAGGTCTCATCTGGGGAAGTTTGGGTGCCAGGTTGCAAGTCTAATTTCAGGTGACACCACAATGGGCGGCTTGCGCTGGTGACGATGAGGACAAAAGAGCCAGTTTACGAGTAGACTGGCCGGGCATCGAACCCGGGCACACTGCAAGCAGGCAATGACGTTATTATTCAGCGAAGCAGGGGGCGGATAAATTCAATGTCAACGGGTGTTGTTGGTGTTGATTGTTGTTATACGATAGGCCTGATGACTGGAGGCTGATCCACTTCGGCGTCAGTGGAAGGACGTAAGCGTCGCAGTGGAACATCATTCTGCTCGCCCTCTTGGGGTCTTGCTGCTCGACATTTTCATGCCATGCAGTGGAGATGGACACCTGTGTATCGTCCATTTTGTCCTCAGAAGGTGTAATTCGTGGTGTAGTTCGGCATTCTCATGGTGCTGTGTGTGTGAGTGGGGGGGGGGGGGGGGGGCGGCGTCTTAGGCTCACTGGTAGACATATCCATGTTTAGTCTCCTTCGGCGCTGACGGTTTCATGAGCGTCGTTCGGATCGACGGAGATCCTATCTTCGGCCTGTAACGCCTTGTCTTGGCCTGAGATAGTTCGGCACCTTCTCTTGCGAGATATCGGAGAACGTTGCTTCCTTACGCGACCTTCCGTGTTCGAAGACAGCAGAACTCGCGTCTCTCGGACAAAAAGGCCGCCGCATGGACGATAAACAAGTCGATCTCTATCTTCTTGCCGAGGCCTGGCAGCGTCGGTACCGTCATAACGTGGTCGAATTCCGGCCGAGGCGGCGTTTGACATGTGGTGCTGCAAAATAATGTTGAAAAATGGGGTAACTGGTAAGATAAGAGATGGGAAGATTCTTTGTAGAATTAGCGAAGGAAGAATCACGTGGAAAACTGACAAGAAGAAGGCATAGTATGACAGATGTGTCACATCAGAGAATAACCTCTATGATACTAGAGTGAGCTACATAAAGTAAAAACAGTGGGGGGAGACAGAGATTAGAATACATCCGAGAAATAATTGTGGATTAGCATACAAGGATTGGGCACAGAACTGGAATTCTTGGCAGGTAATAGGAATGCCGCTCCTAAAAGCGCAGAAATGAGCGGAGAGATGGGAGTTCAGTGAAGGACCCTACAAGATGCACGAACTGTCTGATGACGTGATAACCTAAAACCAGGAGTGCATATTGGAGACATAAGCCAACCAATATTCGAGAGTTTGACAGACTTTTCGAAGAGCTGGAATAAGGTAAGTGGGAAGATATAATATTCATTCAGAAGCTCTGAAATTTCTCTGGGAAGTGTCAATCAATTAGTTTGTAGAATTTATGAGTCTGGAGAAATACAATCCAACTTCCTGAAAATTGTATCCACGCACTTCCGAAGACAGCAACGGTAGGTAAGCGTGTGAACTATAGCACAAACAACCTAACAGCTCATGAGCTGAAATTCCTAACAAGAATAATTTGCATAAGAAAGGAAAACAAATTTGAGAATGTGTTAGATGACGATCGGTTTGGCATTTGGAAAGATGAGGGCAACAAGAGAAGCACTTACGCTTCATTATGGAAGCAAGACTTCAGAAACATAAAGACATGTCACACCACTTCCCGGCTTAAAAACAGTTTTTTGTAATGTAAAACGACGAAGAAAGTAGTATGAAGTATAGAGTGGGTAATACATGAAATGTATAACACCAAGGGAGAAATATGGGTGAGACGTCAAGAACGAAGTACTCCGAGTATATTGTGTGTAAGACAGGGTTGTATTCTCGGTCCCTAGAGTTGAAACTGTTGAATCTGTACATCGAGAAAGCAATGACGGAAAAAAGAAATGTTCATGAGTAATATTTACGATATACAACAAGTTAGCAGGGCGCAACCAACTTAAACAAATTTCATACTGGGATTATAAGTCGATGTGCAAACTGCTCGCAAATCTTAATGCGGACGAGGAAGCAGATGCGGTGTAACTATACCACTCTGCACAAAACAAAAGGACGGTGGTGTAGACAAGAGACAAAACAACTGTTGCAAGGCAACCTTGCTCGGTCCCTCCCGCTGGAGGTTCAAATCCTCCCTCGGGCATGGATGTGTGTGTTGTTGTTAGCATAAGTTAGTTTAAACAGGGCGTAAGTGTAGGGACCAATGACCAAAGCACTTACGTCCCTTACTATTTCACACACAAACACACACACACACACACACACACACACACACACACACACACACACACACACAAGGCAATCTCATCAATGCAGGAAGAAAATATTTTGGACTGTAAAGTCTTGGGAGGGCCACACCAAACCACAGAATGACGTACAAAATTAAATTATGAAAATACTATCGGCGATTTCGCCACGACAAGTGGAACCGTAAAATACTGTACTGAGTGAACTGCAATTAATACTATTTATAAGAGTCCGACTGAAAGGCTCTAAGGTCAATCTTTCCCTTACTACAGACATTTAATAGTACCTCCAAAATTCACTCGTGGACACTACCAGAGTGTCCATTACTCGTTACAACGGCAGATAACAGAATTTAACACACTGGAGCCGACTTAGGTTTCATAATAAGATAAGCAATGATTCGGTCCTTCGCTTGGTTTTACCTTCGATCCAAAACAGTCATTTACTTTGAAGCAGCTAAGCAGATGACAATGCCGATATTATCGCTCTTCTCCCAAGCAGCGTTCTAAATAGAGACTGCAGTACCGAAGCAAAGCTTCCACCATTCCCTAGTCTGATATACGCACCACCAACGTGCATATTTTTAGAATTCTTGTGTTCACCTCATACACCAAATTTGCTGATTTGCTGTAATTCTTCGCCGGATCTAAGAGCAGAACCTAAAAATCACTTTTCAGCCATTGAATGACCACACGATGATCCCCCCCCCGGGACGTCACCGGTCCTCCACACTAGGATCTTCGAGCCCGCGGCGTTCCGTCCCCAACTGACTACCTCTGCGGCGCCCACCGACCAAGAGGCCTTGCCCTCCGACACCGACGTCGCTTCTCACGCAACAGTCCAGAGATAACTCACCGAAAGCCCCTTTTTCCTCCTCCTGTCAGCCTCGCGGCACGTGGGAAGCAAATCCGATCACGATATTGACATCGTGGAGAGTACTGAGAAGGCGGATGGTTTCAAAAAAGCAAAAAAAAAAAAAAAAAAACGTTAATAGCTATCCGTACCGGCTCAACCTCCCCCACGAAAACATAAGCTCGCCGCATGAAGGACTAACTCTGACGAATGTGGCTAGCATGAATCCGCAACATCCCGGACTAAGTAAATTCACCCGACTGACCACCCGTACTACCTCATAAGGCCCCTAAAAAACTGGGTGCCAACTTGACGGTATAATCTGCACCACTCCTCTGAGGCAAGACAATGTTGCGGACGAACACCCTATCCCAGGGTTCGCGTTTAAATTCGTTCCTAGCCTTATTATAACGCTGCGCCAGCCTCTGATGGGCACGCTGAATATTACGCCGCGCCCAGCTCCTTTGAATAATACCATCAGCAACGCGTTCTGGGAGCAGATCGTTAATCGACCTCAAATTTGACAGCGGGGGGTCACCTGGTACCTTAAGACCAAGGAAGCTGGATATGCCTTTACCGACTCACGCTGAGCTGCTGCTTCGAAACAAAGGCCGGATCGTTATTGCTAACTAGAGTCTTCGGTGGTTCAAATATCGAAATAATTCCCGATAAGCGACGGATGGTAGTTGTAGCTGTGACACTACTGGTTGTAATACGCCATGAAAACTGCGAAAATGAGTTGGCTACCACCAGAACATACCGGTTACCCTGACGAGTACGAGCCAGGGATCCAATATTATCAATGAACCACTTGTCCATAGGATAACTTTCTCTAGTGGATTGAAGGAGCCCCCTGAGAGGACCCGAGTCTGGTTTCGCTTGCTTGAAAATTTAACACTCTCCAACTATACGCTGGACATATTTATATAAACTGGGCCAAAAGAGCTGCCTCTTAATATTTTATTTCTCGGACCTAAGTGGTCACCGAACGGAGTGTGGTGGAAGTAGCGAATTTCCAGCTCCACCAATTCGCTAGCAAAAATACCCGTAAACAGAAGGCACCCGGGCACCGATAGCAGAACAATCCCTTACGTAATGCATATCCGGTTACCTGATCGCCCGCGGTTACCGTATCATTAATTTTTCTAATACGTGTATCACCTATCTGTCTCCGACGTAAGTCCCCAAACAATTCCGCGACCTCCGATAAAATAGCGCCTCCTCCAGCCTTCTGATCTGGTCCGGCCTCCTCAGGCTCGCCCTCACTATCGAATATACAATGCATACAATGGTGGTCGGTTCCCCTTATAAGCTTTACGTTAAAACGGAAAGCAGATATCCTAATAGCCCACCTGGCTATCCGACCAGTCTTACGCTGACGGGCCAGTACCCAGCTAAGGGCCTGATTATTGGTTTCGAGCAAAACCTCGCGGTGTTCCAAATAAAATTTAAACTATTCTAGTGCGAAAAGCACTGCAAAGGCCTCCGACTCGTACACAGAGTATTTGGACTCTGCAGTGGCCAATCTCCTGGAGGCGTAAGCTACCGGTTTCCGCTCTCGCTCTTGCTCTTTTAGCAGCACCGACGCTACACCACAAGTAGAGGCGTCAGTCTGCACAATAAACGGCAGATCAAATTTGTGATGGCCAGCACCGGAGGGCTACTCATGTCCCGCTGAATACCCTCGAACGAGGCCTGATGACTCATCCCAAATAAACTTTGCACTCTTTTACGTAGTTCGTTGTAAGGAACAGACAACTGAGAAAAGTTCGGCACGAACTTACCAAAGTAGTTTGCCATCTCCACGAATCGTGCCACTTCCTTCTTATCAACTGGTGGAGGAAACCTTTGCAAATCTTTAGTTCGCTCTTGGTCATTGGCTTGTCATTCCTAGCTTGTCGGTCAGCACTTCTGTAAAACGCTCTAAAACCTGCAAGAGGGACTCCTCTGCTGATTATCAAGATGAGTCATATCATAGTTCTCTGTGCTACCGCTCATGGAACCAACCGGAACTGACACCCGACATGAACAAAGGGCAAGGCGTTCCTCAGGCCGAAATTTAAAATAAATAGGACACGTTCTTGGCCATTCAACATTAACCCGGCCTTAGCCATAAAATCGCAGCATAGAAGAAAATTCATGGCCCATTTCTTGACCACCAAGAATCGAAATGGCCAAGTAAAATTTCCTGTCCCCATAATAGCCATATACTTCTGACTATCTCCAATTTCTGTCCGTTGCTGAGCGACAAACCCAGGACGACTTACATAGGGGACCTAAGCCTCATAAAGTGCGAAATTCCGAAAACTGCTAATAGTTCGCTGCTGATATGGCACTACTCGAATCCAGGAGAGCAAAGACGGATTCGTGATTCAGCTAGGCGGACACTAGAGGCAACTTGGTGCCCGTGACTTCCACTATTCGGCGAAAACACTCGGGAATCCTAACCCGCGTATTTGTACCCTCCTTCCGGCACCGTCAACTGCTATTTCCCGTCTTCCGAGCATACGGGCAGTCACTTCCAGGCGACAACGAAAACATAATTATGGTTTCGAAATTATCGGTCGCGCCACCTTGCCCTGGACTAAACAACAATTCGGAGCTCACCCGCTGTCAGCATACGACATCTTCTCAATTTCTGATGCTAATACACTAAGTTCGCCCAAGGTGGTAGGTTTCTTGGCAAACGTCATCCGCAACCTATCTCCGGGTGTAACTGCCCCCAAAATGGTTTCACCACATGTGGTTCCGACACTTTTAACTCCAGGGCTAGGACGGATGTTCGCACACCAACATCTAATTGATTCAACACCGCCCTCAACTTGGAAAACTGATCCCGCAATTTCTGCTCCTCCTGCGCCTGCTTTTTGGTAAGCTGAATCTCACTCAAATCTTTAACGCGCCACTCCCAGTGCACCAGTTACGATTGAAGACGGGCAAGCTGTTTGACAGTCTGTGTGACACTCTCAAAAACTCAACCTGCTGATTTATCAAGGACCACAACGTAAAAGCAAAACTCCAGGCATCTCCTACCTCATCGATGACTTGTGAAGAAATTACCACCGGGTTTTCATAGGACGCCTTTACCTGCTTCAGTAATTCAGGTATGCCTCCCTCGTCCATCTGTCCATGCACACGCGCTTCATATTCTAACTGTGAGCGCTTCAGTAGCACCAGACTCGGGCAACGCCGCGCTTCCATATCGGCTTGTAACCTGAAAACAATTTACTATTAACAAAACAAGTACGTAAAATTTTAATACTAGCCGAATCCTAATAGAACGAGTACTCAATAAATTATTATTATTAGCCAAGTCCTGATGAAACAAATATGTAACAGCTTTAATAGACTTTAGAGAATGGGTGCCCAATAATGCCCCCAACCCAGGTTACGAAAGATTGCAACCACGCTCTGCTACCGTTTGACATGGCCACACAGGCGTTAACTGGGATACATACCGGGGAAAACATCAGACAACGCCCGAACGCCAATGCTTTGAATAAGTGGAAGTGGTGGGGGTAATGGGCAGGCAACGTTTCTCTAATAAAAGACTTTTTATCATAAAATTTTACAACTTTATTAACTTGATTTTAAAATAGTTGTGAATATTCGTTATTAACTACAAGATCCACAGTGTAGTTATTGATGAAAATTGCTCTCAGAATCAATTTACAACGTTTGAAGCAGAAGACACCTTTTTAAGCAAAGGAAAAATATACAAATTGCATAATGCAAGGTTAAACAAGTATTGTAATGCCTCTTGCCAATACCAAAATTTTCGTGTATATCATCTGTGATCTCTAAAGGTAATAAAATATTGATCACAAAGTATTGAATTAAAACTACTTAAGTGCAATAAAATATGATTACTATCAACGTACACTCAAACCCCGTAGCCTCTATGATGTGAACAGTATCACAAAACATTTTCCTTCCTTTTAAACAGTTTACACCACAAACCTCCCTTCATTTGATGTATACTACACCCAACGAATTATGACAATAAAGCATCGAGGTTACAATTAACGAAGTATGTAATATTTTTCTTTAAAAGTAAGTCAGAAACTACACGCCGGCCGGTTCTGGGCGCTTCAGTCTGAAACCGCGCCACTGCTACGGCCGATGGTTCAGATCCTGCTTCGGGCATGGATGTATGTGATTTCCTTAGGTTAGTTAGGTTTAAATAGTTCTAAGTCTAGAGGACTGATGACTACACATGTTAAGTCCCATAGTGCTCTGAGAGAAAAAAAACATACAAATCAACTCCTAATATCAATGGTTACATCCGTTAAAAAAATATACAATACATATCCTTTGATTTCGTCGTGGTCTTGCGCTGTTGTGCACCGTGAGATCACGTGCGGCACGGGAAAGATTTTCCACGTTGTACAAAACGTCACCAGGACACAAGCAACATACACAAATTGCATACTGGAATTATACGTCGATGTGGATGCGGCTCGCAAATTTTAAACCGACTAGGGAGAAGAAGCGGTACAACTGAACACTTCGACTACACAGAAATTGGAAATTTATGGTACGACCTTATGGGAGCAAACTGCTGAGGTCATCGTCCCTAAGCATACACACTACTTAATTTAAATTAAACTAACTTACTCTAAGTTCAACAGACACTGGACTCGGAGCCTCAGATCGCACTTCGAGTATACAGCACCGCACGAAACAGCAGGGAGGGCCACACCCAACCACAGAATGACGTCCCAAGCTAAATTATGAAAATACTATCGGTGATTTCGCCACGACAAATGCAACAGTAAAGTACCATAAGAAGTGAACTGCAATTAATACTATCCATAAGCGTCCGACTTAAGAACTCCACAGTCAGTCTTTCCCTTACTAGAAACACTTAACAGTACCTCCAAAGTTGACATGTGGACATTACCAGAGTGTCAACTACTCTTTATAACTGTAGCTAACATAGTTTAACACGCAAGTGCCAGAGTTCAACACGCAAGGGAAGACTTAGGTTTCTTAATAAGACAAGCAATTATCGGTCCTTCACTTGGTTCCACCTTCGATGCAGAACAGTCATTTACTTTAAAGCAGCTAAATAGATGTCAAGGCTGATATTAACGCTCTCCTATCAAGGAGAGCTTAAACCATTCACAAGTCTGATATACGCGCCACCAACGTGTACCGTTTTAGAATTGTTGTGTTCATCTCATACACCAAACCAGTTCTTCGTTGGATCCAAGGGCACAACCAAGAAAACACTTTTCAGCTCTTGAATGACCACACGATAATCGCCATAGGAACAACACCGGCCCTCCACACTAGGATCTTCGAGCCCACGGCATTCCGTCCTCAACCGACTGCTTCTGCGGGGCCCACCGACCAAGCGGCCTTGCCCTCCGACACCGACGTCGCTTCTCACGCACAGTCCAGAGCGAACTCTCGGCAAGCCCCTTGTTCCTCCTCCTGTCCGCCTCGTGGTGCCGGGAAGCCAGCTCGCCAAAGATAGGCGGCGACCAGAGACTCCATTCCGATCTCGATATTGAGATTGCGGCAAGTACTGAGAAGGTGGGTGGTTTAAAAACAAAAATTAAATAGCGAGCCGTACCGGCTCAATATTAAAATTAAGGTGAAAGTATAAGCTTTGCTGATGACACTTCTTATAATCTCCCACTAGATGTCTCGCTAATTAGGACTTTAATGAATCGTACATCTAAGGTTCCCTGTTGAGCGGAAAGTTCCCACTCCGAAGAATAAATGGAATCTACGGAACGTAGGTGCAGCTATAACCAAATCGCCAGTTCTCAGTTTGCAGCAATGGAGACAAGAAAGCAAACCTTGGCCAAAGTAAATGAACATAAAATTATGCTGGATGGAGTTACAGAGGTTAGTTAACTTACGAAAATGTTATAAATTTATGTACTGAATTAATGAAAATTAACGATAAGCAAAATTACTGTCTCAGTAATTACTGTCAATGAAATCCGAGAAACTTACATAAGAATGCTTGGTTTTGTTCCTAGGCCAAAGCAGTACTAAATTGATAAATATTATTCTCACGTAATTTCCAGTCGGTATGTCACAGTTAACGAATACCTTTCAGTTAGGCAGTAGCTTATGGGTATCAGTAATAATCAAATAACAACAAAATCTCATCAGTAATAAACACTTACTTAAATGCTCAGCATTATACACTCCTGGAAATTGAAATAAGAACACCGTGAATTCATTGTCCCAGGAAGGGGAAACTTTATTGACACATTCCTGGAGTCAGATACATCACATGATCACACTGACAGAACTACAGGCACATAGACACAGGCAACAGAGCATGCACAATGTCGGCACTAGTACAGTGTATATCCACCTTTCGCAGCAATGCAGGCTGCTATTCTCCCATGGAGACGATCGTAGAGATGCTGGATGTAGTCCTGTGGAACGGCTTGCCATGCCACCTGGCACCTCAGTTGGACCAGCGTTCGTGCTGGACGTGCAGACCGCGTGAGACGACGCTTCATCCAGTCCCAAACATGCTCAATGAGGACAGATCCGGAGATCTTGCTGGCCAGGGTAGTTGACTTACACCTTCTAGAGCATGTTGGGTGGCACGGGATACATGCGGACGTGCATTGTCCTGTTGGAACATCAAGTTCCCTTGCCGGTCTAGGAATGGTAGAACGATGGGTTCGATGACGGTTTGGATGTACCGTGCACTATTCAGTGTCCCCTCGACGATCACCAGAGGTGTACGGCCAGTGTAGGAGATCGCTTCCCACACCATGATGCCGGGTGTTGGCCCTGTGTGCGTCGGTCGTATGCAGTCCTGATTGTGGCGCTCACCTGCACGGCGCCAAACACGCATACGACCATCATTGGCACCAAGGCAGAAGCGACTCTCATCGCTGAAGACGACACGTCTCCATTCGTCCCTCCATTCACGCCTGTCGCGACACCACTGGAGGCGGGCTGCACGATGTTGGGGCGTGAGCGGAATGCGGCTTAACGGTGTGCGTGACCGTAGCCCAGCCTCATGGAGACGGTTGCGAATGGTCCTCGCCGAGACCCCAGGAGCAACAGTGTCCCTAATTTGCTGGGAAGTGGCGGTGCGGTCCCCTACGGCACTGCGTAGGATCCTACGGTCTTGGCGTGCATCCGTGCGTCTCAGCGTTCCGGTCCCAGGTCGACGGGCACGTGCACCTTCCGCCGACCACTGGCGACAACATCGATGTTCTGTGGAGACCTCACGCCCCACGTGTTGAGCAATACGGTGGTACGCCCACCCGGCTTCCCGCATGCCCACTATACGCCCTTGCACGAAGTCCGTCAACTGCACATACGGTTCACGTCCACGCTGTCGCGGCATGCTACCAGTGTTAAAGACTGCGATGGAGCTCCGTATGCCACGGCAAACTGGCTGACACTGACGGCGGCGGTGCACAAATGCTGCGCAGCTAGCGCCATTCGACGGCCAACACCGTGGTTCCTGGTGTGTCCGCTGTGCCGTGCGTGTGATCATTGCTTGTAGAGCCCTCTCGCAGTGTCCGGAGCAAGTATGGTGGGTCTGACACACTGGTGTCAATGTGTTCTTTTCTCCATTTCCAGGAGTGTATGAGGTGAATTATGGACTGTGGGAAAAGTGGAATAAAGAGAGTCAAAGAATTTAAGAATTAGTGCTGTAGAAGGATATTAAAAATTAAGCAGATCGATACGAACAGAAATACGTTCTACGCAGAATCGACGAGGAGTTTGTGGAAAACATTGACAAGGTAAAGGGACAGGATGATAGAACACCTAAGTCTTCAAGAAATAACTTTCTTCATACTTGAGGGAGATGAATGGCATAAAAACTCTTTGAAAAGACTAGGGTCAGAAGAAATCCAAAGAAAATATTGTAGAGCGGGGGGTGGGGGGTTGGGGCAGGTATACTCTGAATTGAAGAGGTCAGCACAGCAGAAGATTCGTGGTGGGTCCCATCAAACCGATTAAAAGAGAAATGACGCAAAACAAATACACATTGGCTCGGTACATAAGTACATAGGGTTTTTACATACACTATTGGCCATCAAAATTGTTACACCAAGAAGAAATGCAGATGATAAACGGCTATTCATTGGAAAAATATATTATACTTGAACTGACATGTGATTACATTTTCACGTAATTTGCTTTCATAGATCGTGAGAAATCAGTACCCCGAACAACCACCTCTGACCGTAATAACGGCCTTGATACGCCTAGGCATTGAGTCAAACATAGCTTGGATGGCGTGTACAGGTACAGTTGCCCATGCAGCTTCAACACGATACCACAGTTCATCAAGATTAGTGACTGGCGTATTGTGGCGAGCCAGTTGCTCGGCCACCATTGACCAGACGTTTCCAGCTGGTGAGAGATGTGGAGAATGTGCTGGCCAGGGCAGCAGTCGAACATTTTCTGTATCCAGAAACGCCCGTACAGGACAACATCCAGTTGTGCATTATCCTACTGAAATCTAAGGTTTCTCAGCGATCGAATAAAGGGTAGAGCCACGAGTCGTAACACATCTGAAATGTAACGTCCACTGTTCAAAGTGCCGTCAATGCGAACAAAAGGTGACCGAGACGTGTAACCAATGGCACCCCATACCATCACGCTGTGTAATATGCCAGTACGGCGATGACGAATACACGCTTCCAATGTGCGTTCACCGCGATGTCGCCAAACACGGATGCGATTATCATGATGCTTTAAACAGCATATGGATTCGTCCGAAAAAATGACGTTTTGACATTCGTGCACCCAGGTTCGTCGTTGAGTACACCATCGCAGGCTCTCCTGGCTGTTATGCAGCATCAAGGATTACCGCAGCCATGATCTCCGAGCTCCTGCAAACGTCGTCGAACTGTTCGCGCAGATGGTTGTTGTCTTGCAAACGCCCCCATCTGTTGACTCAGGGATCGAGACGAGGCTGCACGTTCCGTTACAGCTATGCGGATAAGATGCCTGTCATCTCGACTGGCAGCGATACGAGGCCGTTGGAATCCAGCACGGCGTTCCGTATTACCCTTCTGAACCCACCGATTCCATATTCTGCTAACAGTCATTGGATCTGGACCAACGCGAGCAGGAATGTTGCCATGCGATAAACCGTAATACCGATAGGCTGCAATCCGACCTTTATCATAGACGGAAATTTGATGGTACGCATTTTTCCATCTTACACTAGGTATCACAACAACGTTTCACCAGGCAACACCAGTCAACTGCTGTTTGTGTATGAAAAATCGGTTGGAAACTTTCCACATATCAGCACGTTGCAGGTGTCGCCATCCGTGGCAACCTTGTGTGAATGCTCTGGAAAGGTAGTCATTTGAACCATTTTTGAATGTTTCAACAATCTTCATCAAAGACAGACGTTTCTAAATTTAAAAAGATCCTTCTGAAAAAGCTAAAAACCTTTCCTCCCTGTGATCTGTCCAAAAACATTGTCCCCATACACGGCCCAAACGTTTCTGTCTGCCTGTGCTTCTGCCACTCCTCTGTTGAAATCAAATAGAAAAATACATTGGAATCGTTCCGATATCTCCACTTGACCAACCATTTTGTAGCATCCACAGCCCCCACTCAATCTCTCCAAACAACAATACGTAAATTCAGATAGCAACAGTGAGCTATAAATAAAAATGGCAGTCGATATTCCCATATTAACCAGATTACCCACATGCCAAACATAAATGCTACTAACTTGTGCACCAACCTAGTAGCTGCAGCTCTGAGGTTAGGGTTAGGCAGTGGTGTTTGCCAGAGAGGGAGGAACGCGTCCTCTGCGGCGTGGTTCCCAGCGGCGGCCCTCACGACACACACTGCGCACGCAGGAATCGTGACTGACATACGGCTGGCGATGCTCGGTGGGGTCCCGACCGGAATTCGGGCGTGGAGCGCGGGCCGTCTGAGGCGACGCCGGCTGCATATCTTGCGGAATGTGGGGCCGGCGTGCGACGCATACTGCGGGGGCGGAGGGCGCCGTCTGCGGTCGCCGGGCCTGCGGCGGCTACAGAGACCGCCGGCTGGGGCGGGCCGCGCAGCTGCGGGCTCTGCGTGGCGCTGGCGGCGGCTCTGTGATGGCGTGGCTGTTGGAGGCCCAGCAGATAGCACCAGCTTCAGGCGGCTATTCTGTGGACATTCTGCTGCAAACATGAGCAATGAAAGCTAAGGAGAGAAGAGCTAGCAGTTGGAGTTGCAAGATCAAGAAAATACAAAGAGACAAAAAAAAAAAAAAAATCGTAACACCAAAAAATAATAAATGTAGAGTAATAAAATTTCAGGTATACGTTTCTTTAGGCAACATAAATAGGTGATTAACATTGGAAGATCACAGTTTGAAGTAAGTGCGAGATAAGCCATTGCATATGTGAAATGCCAGTACGTTAATAACGAGAGTAACCTACAGAACGTTGAATGCAAGCATGCAAACGAGCATGCATTGTGCGGTGCAAATACTGGATGTCAGTTGGTGGGATAGAGTTCGAAGCCTGTTGCACTTTGTCGGTCATAAAGGACCAGTTTAAGCTGTTTGCGGATGAAGTTGGACGGTTCAAATGTCTCCGTGCACTAAGGGACTTAACATCTGAGGTCATCAGTCCCCTAGAACTTAGAACTACTTAAACCTAACTAACCTAAGGACATCACAACGTCTGTCCGAGGCAGGATTCGAACCTGTGAACGTAGCAGTCGCGTGGTTTCGGAATAAAGCGCTTAGAACCGCTCGGCCACCGCGGCCGACGATGTCCCACATGTGCTCCATTGGAGACACATCTGATGACCTAGCAGACCAAGGCAGCATGTCGACAGTCTCTACAGCATGTTGGGTTAAAAATGGTTGAAATGGCTCTGAGCACTACGGGACTTAACTTCTGAGGTCATCAGTCCCCTAGAACTTAGAACTACAACCTAACTAACCTAAGGACATCACACACAGCCATGCCCGAGGCCAGGATTCGAACCTGCGACCGCAGCGGTCGCTCGGTTCCAGACTGTAGCGCCTAGAACCGCTCGGCCACCCCGGCCGGCATGTTGGGTTACAACAGTGGTAGGTGGGCGGGTGTTATCCTGTTGGAAAGCGCACCCTGGAATGCTGTTCATGAACGGCAGCCGCGCGGTGTCGCCGTGCGGTCTTTGCCGTCTTGTCACGGTTGGCGCCCCCCCCCCCCCCATTCTGAGGTTCGAGTCCCCCCTCGGGCATGGTTGTGTGTGTTGTATTTTGCGTAAGTTAGTTCCGATGACCTCAGCAGTTTAATCCCATAGTCCTTACCACAAATTTCCAAATTTTCCATGAATGGTAGCACAACACGTCGAACTTTGCAGTCAGGCTCGTTGGGATGAATACGAGAGTGGTCCTGCTGTCATACGAAATAGCATCCCATACCATAACTCAAGGTGTAGGTCCAGTGTGTCTAGCATACAGACAGGTGGGTCGCATGTCCTCAACTGGTCTCTTGCTAACCAACGCAGGGTCATCACAGGCACTGAGGCAGAACCAGTTTGGTCAGAAAACACAACAGATCTCTGACCTGGCCTTGAATGAGTTGTCGCTGAACACAACTGAAGTTGCAAGTGGCGGTGGCTTGGAGTAGTACGAAGCACGCTACAGGCCGTCTGGTTCATAGCTGCCCTTTAACAAACCGATTTGTAACCGTTCATTGTGTCACTGTGTTGCAAACTAGTGCTCAAATTGCTGCTGAAGATGCAGTGCGATGCATCAGCGCCATACGCTGAGCACGCTGGTCTTTCCTCTCATTAGTGCCACGTGGCCGTACAGAGAGCAGTCTTCTTGAAGCCGTACATTCTCATGACCACCGCTGCCAGCAATATCTACAGCGGCCACATTCCTGTCAAGTCTTTCTGCAAAATCGTAGAAGAAACGTCCAGCTTCTCGTAGTCCCATTACACGATCTCTTTCAAACTCAGTGAGGTGTTGATAATGGCGCCTTTTTCGCCTGCAAGGCAGTCCCGACTAACATCAACTCACTACCTCCAACTCGAAGGTAACTAAACAAATCGGAACTGCATCCTTATAGTGGCGCTACTGGTGTGAAATTTGAAAAGAATTCAGTAGTAGAAGCACGCCTACCAACTTTCGTTGATATCGCAAAACTCGTTGTTGATATTGCAATTTCTTTCCCATTATTGTTTTAAGAAAAGTATAGCCCTTCAGATTACAGAATAGTAATTAATAGTGTTAATAACAAATAAACATTATATAATAAAATCAGTTAAATCAAGAAGCCGTAAAATCACAGAACAGAATTAATATTACATGAACTTTAGGAAATATTGAGGAAATACAGAGTGAAACTAGTAAGTTTGTTAGTCAGAAAAACGCCAAAACCGGCCTCAATGAAGCCGAAGTCGAAAAGGCAACAGGTTCCTTAGTCCATCCAACAGTCTGCGCTTTACAGCGACCACGTACCCTCACAGAATACAATCCAACTGACAATTTGCCTCCCACCCCCTACTCTGCAGAGCCCAAAGCCCACGGCACTCGGCAGGCACGGCGTTGGAGTTGTTCGCTACGGTCTGTACTCCAAAGTAGAGTGAACGTAAACTTGCTTGGTGATGTATTCTGCAGTGTCCTTCAGATACAGTATAATATTTCGTGCCAAGAAAAGGCAGCGCGTAAGTCTCCCTGTGAGTGAGGGAGTACTGGACGCAGACACACGGTGACATAAAGAGATTTCGGTTGATCATGAAGGTACGCTAGGATGGACGAGGCGATTAAGGCGACCGTTCGAGTGGAGCGGGAAGTCTGGATCCGAGTCCCGGCTGGCACAAATTTTTGCAACTGGAGTGTGATCTTGTTCGCAACTTCTTTCTTGTAACCCTGTAGAAGCCTGCAGGAGGAAGATTCGGCCTCGCAACCGCACCACTTGGTACCAGGTGCAGATGTATGAAACCGGAATTAGGTTGCAATAATTGCATGTGTTGTCTGAAACAAATAAACAATATTTGATTCAAAATAATCTCCATTGCTATTTACACATTTCTACCACCTCTCCGGTACCCCAAAAAAAGGCAGTTCGTCTTTTGAAGCGAACCACTCAGCGAGCCTTTTCTGCAGATTTTAATACGAATTGAAGCATTGTTCAGCGAGGGCGTGCCCCAGTGATGCAGACAGATGATAATCGCGTGGAATCATGTCCGGAGAATAAGGAGCATTCCCTAGTATTTCCCAAATGAACGTCTCAAATGGTGCAAATGGCTCTGAGCACTATGGGACTTAGCATCTGAGGTCATCAGTCCCCTATAACTTAGTACTTAAGCCTAACTAACCTAAGGACATCACACACATCCATGCCCGAGGCAGGATCGAACCTGCGACCGGAGCGGTCGCGCCGTTCCAGACTTTAGGGCCTAGAACCGCTCGGCCACCCAGGCCGGCTTGAACGCTTCGACCGTTTACTTGATCCATTTTGCTGTATCTGATGAGGCGTTATATTGGAGCAACATTACTTTGTGTTGCCTTTTCCGATATTCCAGACGTTTTTCACGTAATGAAAACCGATCATTTGCTGTTCGTACCGATCAATATTAATGGTTTCATCACGTTTTAGCAGCTCACAATAGATGATACCCTTCTGAGACCACCAAACACAGGATATTGTCTTCTTTCTAGCAGTGAATGTCAATGGCGTACCTGGTTTCACCAAAGATTTACAACGATTTGCTTGCTGTCTTTCATTCAGTTCATGCAGAACCCATTTTCTCACTTTCTGCACCTTTCTCATATCTTTCAACCAAAGAGAAACCGCTTTTTGCAACACATAACAATTGTTCCGCGAGTTTCTGTTGAGTGTCAGTATCATCTTCATCCAATGAGGCTTGCGATTCACTGTCTTAAAACTTTTTCAGTGGTTTCCCGCACTCGTCGTTTCTCACGTCAAAATCGCCACTTTTGAATTTTTTCAACCACTCGAAAGGCTGTGTTTTCCCGAGGGGCATGTTCACCGCAAGCTTCGACGAGCATTCGATAAGATTCTGCAACAGTTTTCTTCAAATGATAACAGAAAATCAATGCTGTCCCCAAATCGTAGTTCGTAGGCACAAAACTTGACGTGTTTATGAGTTTGAAACAGATACCGATGTATACAACTTGGGTTACTGTGTGTTGACAGCCATCGTCAGCCGTTGCAGGAAGCAGATGGTGCTGCAGACGCGGTCCAACGGCCACTACACTCTCGACTAGCACCATCTAGAGGGAAACTCTGGATACTTACTCCTACACCTGGTATGTAATTGCCACAAATAACGGAGGACTACCTCTATCAATTGGAGCACAGGGAAGGACATTTTAATTGAAAGACGCTGCCCGGTATCGATAAGTACGATATTGCAGTGTCTTGTGTTGTTAATAAGAGCGATACAGTATTCTTTCGCACGTGCATGGGAATCCATTTCATGTATTTTATATTGTCTGTGGTCTTTGCAGTGCCTGTTCCTTCGGAAATGCATGCAACAGCGAATATATGAAGTTTGGGTCTGGTCGTAAGTCGCGCACGGAGCAGTTAAATGGTTCAAATGGCTCTGAGCACTATGGGACTTAGCATCTATGGTCATTAGTCCCCTAGAACTTAGAACTACTTAAACCTAACAAACCTAAGGACATCACACAACACCCAGCCATCACGAGGCAGAGAAAATCCCTGACTCCGCCGGGAATCGAACCCGGGAACCCGTGCGTGGGAAGCGAGAACGGAGCAGTTATCGCTACCTATCGTGTAAAACGGTAGATCTGGATTTGGGTCCAGATCGGGCACAAATCTTCATTGTAGTCACTCCCTTACACAGCTGATGGTTGTTAGTACTTAAAACTGTGGATACATTTCATTTGCACTTAAGAGCCAAACAAACTGGTACAGCGCCTAATGTCTTGTAGAGGCCCTGCGAGCATGCAGATGTGCCGCAACACGACGTGGCATGTACTCGACTAATGTCTGAAGTAGTGCTGCAGGGAACAGACACCTTGAATCTTGCAGGACTACCCATAAATCTGTAAGAGTGCTAGGGAATGGAGATCTCTTCTGAACAGCATATTACAAGACATCCCAGATATGCTCAATAATGTTCATGTCTGGGGGGTTTGGTGACCAGCGGAATTGTTTAAACAGAGAAGAGTGTTCTGGACGTGTAGGGTGTTACATTGTCTTGCTGGAATTGTAGAAGTCCATCGCAGTGCACACGTATGGAAGCAGTTGATCAAACAGGATGCTTACATATATGTTACCTGTCAGGGTCGTATCTAGTCGTATCATGGGTCCCATATTACTCCAACTGCACCCACCCCAGACCATTAAGGAGCCAACACCAGCTTGAAGAGCCCCCTGCTGACATGTATGGTCCGTGGATTCATGAGGTTATCTCCATATCCGTACACGTCCATCCGCTCTATACAGACGGGACTCGTCCGACCAGGCTACATGCTTACAGTCATCAACAGTCTAATGTCGGTGTTGACGGGCCCAGGTGAGGTATAAAGATTTGAGTCATGCAATCATCACGAAAGCCCGTATCGATGATGTTTCGTTGAATGGTTCGCACGATGATAGTTCTTGGTGGTCTAATATTGAAATCAGCAGCAATTTGCGGAAGGGCTGCACTTCTGTCACGTTGCACGATTCACTTCAGTCGTCTTGTGTCCCCTTCTTGGAGGATTTTTCTCCTGCCGCAGCGATGTCGGAGAGTTGATGTTTTATCGGATTCCTGATATTCACGGTACACTAGTGACATAGTCGTACGGGAAAATCCCCACTTCATCGCTACGTTGGAGATACTATTGTAACACTTATATCGATTAGATGCAGGTTTATATTAAGTAACTGTGTATCTGCATTTATGGAGTTTGTATTCTTTATTATTTAAAGTCCTTGACTTCTGACAGGAAAATTATAGTTTTCTAGTGTACATATGAAAAAAGCAAAATGATTTGTTAAAACGATAAATCATTGTAATATGTGTATGTGCATAAGAAGAAAATGTTTATCGAAATCTGGTTCATGCTTAGGGCACTTGTATTTGTAGTATATAAAAGATTCAGGGAAGTCCATCCGCAACGGAAGTGGTATGGTGCGATGTAAAACGCGGTTTTGGCCGTCGATCTGAGCGGCCCCTTGATGTGAACGGTACGCAGTATCTGGATAGCCGTAGCACGGTACACAGTGCTAAGAGATACAATTGGAAGCTGGATTTTCCTCAGATGTGGATCTGGCTGTTATTTGGTATTCTCGGCAAAAAGGAATGGCTCTATTATGGTGAAAATCCAACGTCAAGAAGAGATTTTATAGAGCATTCGAGCATCAAGAGCCATGTCACGTGCCACCAATCTTCGCCACTGTTTCACTAACTTCATACATTCAGTAATGTATATGGGCATAGACCAATTAATTTAATTATAATCATGAAAAGAAATTTGTGTCCCGAACCATATTTCCTGCCGGCCGGAGTGGCCGAGCGCTTCTAGGCGCTACAGTCTGGAACCGCGTGATCGCTTCGGTCGCAGGTTAGAATCCTGCCTCGGGCATGGATGTGTGTAATGTCCTTAGGTTAGTTAGGTGTAAGTAGTTCCAAGTTCTAGGGGAGTGATGATCTCAGAAGTTAAGTCCCATAGTGCTCAGAACCATTTTTGTGAACCATATTTCTATTCTGATCTCGGACCTATGCAGGGTCCTCACCTAAGTGCTGCTAAAAGCGAGTATTCTGATTTAAATGAACAGTTCTTGCATTCGAGTATTTTAAAGAGATTTTTGCCTAATGTAAAAGGAGTAGCAAAAGTTAAAGATCAAACCACAAAAGTGAAGTTAGATAGGATTTTGCTAAAGTATCCTTAGTTTATTACAAAGTATATTTTGTAGAAATTCTGCACAAGATTGTGTAAATATTATTGTCTAAAATACCTGCTCCACAGGTGATAAAATGGCAAATAAGTTAAGTATATTTACAAAAATAGTGCGATTTTGATTTCTATCATGAATAGTTCCTTTTTTGAAGTTAGTTTATCCCTGTGATGTGTTTTTTGGTCTTACAGAGTAAATTATGAAATACTCCAAGTAATATGAATGATTATCTTTTTGAATTAGTTTTTTTTACTGTAATAATCAGAGAGAGAGACAGTTGACTAGAGAAACTATAATATGTTATGTGTCCCGATCATATTCTCCACGTATTAGGAAACACTTAAACTATTACTACTGCTAAGGAAAATTGATATATGTAGAGGACCTTAAACAGTGTGTTTATTATATTATTCATCTTTATTCGTTTTTTTTGTATGTCAGTTAAGGTAAAAGCCCCTCATGTCCAAATTTAGTACTGCACTTCATGCAACAACATTTCATTATTTTATTAAGTAATGTTCTTGAGTGTAGCCGTCATTAGTATGAGCTTGGTAAAATTACTTCTTATAATTTACTGCTGTGTGCGTTATTGGTTTCTACTGCTACACACAGTTCAGACTGCACTGTGGCAGTTTGTATCCTGTTTGCTATTCAAAGGGAAGTCTCAACGAATGTAACTTCAATAACCAATATTAAATTAGTTTAAACGTATATTTTCAAATTAACGTGCCTAATTGGGCTGGCGACCGTTCAATTTTTATCGTTCACTTGTGATTTTATCACTTTCGTTAATTCTCAAGGTTAAAGTCCGTTTGGTGTTTTTCTGTTAATTTCACAACATTCAGAATTATAGTCTGATACCATTGTCCATTAGACACACAAGTGGTCAATCTTAAAAATCTTCCCAGAGGGTAACATTAGCTTGCTTAACGGCAAGTTCGTGTTATATGTGGCTTTTCCCGTGGCAGGAATAATGGTTCGGTCGTTAGGGAAAAGTGACACACACACGCCAGTGTTATACTGTGTCCCATCGCTCGTGCACTGACTGTAACACCACGTCGAAACTCAATAAATTCTTCATAACCTGCAATTGTAGCAACAGTAACCGATCTAACAACAGCACCAGACGCTTGTTGTCTTATAAAGACATTGCCGACCGCAGCGCCATGTTCTGCCTGTTTACATATCTCTGCATTTGAAAACGCATGCTTATGCCATCTCTTTGTCGCTTCACTGTGATTACATAACGGCCGTAGTCGACACAGTGGCTGTTCCTTCGGATATGCACGGATGTCCGGAGGAACACTGCATCGTTCTTCCTAACAAGAGAAGCAATGCAGTACTGTATTTCTCCGATTTTCTTATCATGATCATTTCGCGAGACATAAGCTGAAAGAGGAAATACCTCATGTAATTATTTATCAAAATACGCTTTTGAGATTTCAACAGTAACTCTTCCAGTGAAGCACAATGTCTCCTCTCTAATAGACTGTCACTGAAAAGGGAGCCTCCCCATCGCACCCACCTAAGATTTAGTTATAAGTTGGCACAGTGTATAGGTCTTGAAAAACTGAACACAGATCAATCGAGAAAACAGTAAGAAGTTGTGTTGAACTATGAAAAAATAAACAAAGTATACAAACTGAGTGGTCCATGCGCGAGACAGACAACATCAAGGACTGTGTGAGCTCAGGAGCGCCGTGGTCACCGTGGTTAGCGTGAGTAGCTGTGGAAAGAGAGGCCCTTGGTTCAAGTCTTCTCTCGGGTGAAAAGTTTATTTTCTTTATTTTCGCAAAGTTACGATCTGTCCGTTCGTTCATTGACGCCTCTGTTCACTCTAATAAGTTTAGTGTCTGTGTTATTCAACCGCACCGCAAAAATGTGCGATTAGTAGACGAAAGGACGTGCCTCTGCAATGGGAACAGAAAACATTTGATCGCAAGGTCATAGGTCAACCTATTCCTCCACAGGAAAACACGTCTGATATATTCTATACGGCACTGGTGACGGCATGTGCGTCACATGACAGGAATATGTTGTCGACTCACCTAACTTGTACAGTAGGTGAATGGGTAAAGAGATTCCTCTAACTTGCCGATTTAGGTTTTCTTGTGGATGTGATAATCACTCCCAAAAAAGTGATGAAAACATAAGACTTTGTCACATAAACTGCAACAAATGCATGCAACGTTTTCAATTTTTCCGTGTGTAGACTGTCAAATCCTGCATATGCCCAAGCAAATCTGAACATGTCCTGGAATTTTGGAGAGCTAAATTGATTAGATAAAAAATGAAACTTTTCACCCGAGGGAAGACTTGAACCAAGGAACTCTCTTTCAGCACCTGCTCACGCTATCCACGGGGACCACGGCGCTCCTCAGATCATACTGTCTTTGATGTTGTCTATCTCTCGCATGGACGACTCAGTTTGTATATTTTGTTTATTTTTTGCATAGTTCAACACAACTTCTTCCTGTTTTTTCGATCGATCTGTGTTCAGTTTTTCAAGGCCTATACACTGTGCCAACTTACAACTAAATCTGAGGGGGTGTGATGGGGAGGTTCCCTTGTCAGTCACAGAGTCTACTAGAGAGGAGAGGTCGTGCGGTAGCGTTCTCGCTTACCACGCCCGGGTTCCCGGGTTCGATTCCCTGCGGGGTCTGGGATTTTCTCTGCCTCGTGATGGGTGGCTGTTGTGTGATGTCCTTAGGTTAGTTAGGTTTAAGTAGTTCTAAGTTCCAGGGGACTGATGACCATAGATGTTAAGTCCCATAGTGCTCATAGCCATTTGAACCATTTTTTAGAGAGGAGACGTTGTGCTTCACGGAAAGAGTTACTGTTGAAATCTCAAAAACGTATTTTGACAGCGAATTAGGTGAGATATTTCCTCTTTCAGCTTATGTCTCTCGAAATGATCATGATCAGGAAATCAGAGAAATACAGTATTGCATTGCTTCTCTTGTTAGGAAGAACGATGTAGTGTTCCTCCGGACATCCGTGCATATCCGAAGGAACAGCCACTGTGACGACTACGGCCGTTATGTAATCACAGTGAAACGGCAAAGAGATGGCACATGCACGCAGATTTTCAAGTCCTAGCCTCTGTGCCAACTTATAACTAAATATGAGTAAGTGCGATGGGGAGGTTCCGTTGAGAGCAGCTCAGTAACTCTGTCGCGGCGATCAAACAGTAGTGTGAGGATACGCACCTGTATTTTGGATTTTCTCTACATCTTTTATTACTCCTCCTTGGCGAGGGACCACAACTGATGAATGATTCAATTATTGGTCTAACAACTCTTTGTAAGCCACTTCTTTTGCGGCTCCAGGTTCTCCCAATGAACGTCAGCCTAGCATCGTATTTTTCTGTTCTTTATTTTATGTCGTCATTTCACATTTGGTCGCTCTAGGTATTAGTTACCAGAGTCACGTAGCCACTGATTTGTCGCCATCAGCTTAGTTTACGAGCAACGAATCTTTTCCTGTACTTATATGAAATTCGCTACATCTACATACGTTTAGGGTGAACTGCCTGTCCCTGCAACAGTCGTCAATTCTTTGCAGGTCTTCTTGCACTGTGGTACGTTCTTCTAGGGTGGAAACCTTCTTATAAACAACAGAAACTAGTCTCATGGAACCTCCAACATCATCCAATACATAATTAATAATCAGGGCGAACCACAACTCATCTTACAAATTTCCAGATGTGCTAGTATGAATCAAAATTAAAATAAAAAGATCAATGAATGTGACTCTAAAACGCACACCTAAAGAGCTATGTGCACTTATTCATCTTGAGTACTCTGAAACACATTTATTATACTGCAAGCTTATATGTTTTTGGAGGATGTGTTCACCAATAATACAAGAAAAAGTGTCCGGTAAATATTGTCTCTAAGATGCATATACTCAGATGTATAACCACCTCTTTCTGAAGGAGATGAACAAGTGCTCATATTTCGTAAGGTATGCACTTCAGAGCCAATGTTTGCTGGACATTTTATTCTTGTTTTGATTCATATCCAACCTCTCAACATAGGGAAACCAGAGAGTTTGCAGTAGAAGAGATTCGTTTCACAGTATCGAAGATGAAGAAGTGCTCATAGCTCTTAAAGTATGCGTTTTAGAGCCCATGTTTTATGAAACTTTTGCGTCCAGTATCGCATACTTTCAATTGAATGCCTTTCACTCGTTAACTTATGGCAAATACTGTATTAATCAAGGAAGCAATGACAGAAAAGAAAGAAAATTACAGGAGTGGGATTAAAAATCAGTGTGAAAAGATACCAATTACAAAATTTGTAGATCACATAGCTACCCTCAATAAAAGTGAAGAAGAACTGGAGGATCTGCTCATTGGAATGAACAGGCTTATGAGCACACATTATGGGCTGAGAGTAAACCAAAGTAAGACAAAAGGGAAGAAGTAGCAGAAATGTGATTAGCGATTATCTTTATACCGAAGCTTGTGACGACGAAGCAGACTAAGTTAAGGAAATCTATATCTTGGAAGCAAATTATACACGCTATGGACGAAGAAAGGAGAACATAGAATGCAGAATATCAGAGGCAAAAAGATATTTTCGTTCAAAAGTGATCTACTGGTATCACACATAGGCCGTTAACTGAGAAAGAAATTTCAAAGAATGTACGTTTGGAGCACATCTTTTAAAACCGAAGCGGAAGAAAATAGAAGCGTTTGAGGTGTGCTGCTGCAGAAGAGCTAAAATTATCTTGATTGATGAAATATAGAATAAGGTGATTGTCTGTCAATCGGCGTAGAAAGCAACTCATGAATAACAAAGACAAGAAGAAGTGACTGGAAGATAGCAGACGTCTTAAGACGCCATGAAGTAATTTCCATGGTAATACAAGGAGCTGTAGAGGGCAAAAACGGTAGGGGATGTCATAGACAGAAATATATCAATTAAAAATTGATGACGTGGGTTACAGTTGCTACTCTAATTAGAAGTGGTTGACACAAGAAGGAATCCGTGACAATCCGCATCAGACCAGTCGGAAGACTGAAGACAAAAAAAAAAAAAAAAAAAAAACGTAATTATAGTTTAAAAACGGAGTTGAGGTTCGACGTTGCACTCTCACCCATCATACCTTAGAACCATTAAGTAACAATGTGGCAGTTGTTGCTGATCGGATCTTAAGTAGAACTAATGAGATTTTACTGATCGGTGATATAGCTAGTAACTGTTCTGTCTATGTTAAACCAAAACAACATTCAAACGAATGTGTTACTTAATTTAAGAAGTAAGCATACGGGAGACTTGCACTCCACAAAATTTGATTTTAGTTCCATGGTTGTTTGCTATGTATTAAATGACGGAAAGGGAAAGACCGAATTACCTATTTTAATGAATAAAATGAGTTATATATCAAACGCTGATGGAAGTACAGCACAAACTATGAAAAAAAGAGAAAAATTGACGGCTATTCTATAAATGGATAGTCTCACAACCTGAAAATAATTTCAAAACATTTTCTAGAATTTACGTCGTAAAGTTCATCTGGAAGTTAAAAACTGCTATTCATTCTTGTTGATTGTTCATAAATAACACTAAACATAACTAAATTCATATTACTTATGGTTTTCATTAGTGTTGACAGCCAGGTTCGAATCCTGCCTCCGGCATGGATGTGTGTTATGTCCTTAGGTTAGTTAGGTTTAAGTAGTTCTAAGTTCTAGGGGACTAATGACCACAGCAGTTGAGTCCCATAGTGCTCAGAGACATTTTTTTGCACTGTAGATACTTTCATTTTAATCTAAATAATTCCTTTGGCCGCATTCAGACATTATTGTATGTTGCAGTTGTCTCCACATATTTCATACATTTTGTACATGCTGTAGCATACACGTCATGTTTTTGGCATCTATGAACAACCAGCCATCACCGTGAAGGAACTTACACTGTTTAGGCAACTAAGGTAGGTGAGTCTTTGGTACGAGAACTGTTAATAATTTGCAATGAGAAAATGTCGCAGCACGTATTCAATTAAGTTCGTATGAGGAGGGAATATAAAAAGGTAAATTTCACTTGCCGTCCCACGCTGGGGCCAAACCACAGATTGTTGAGAGTTTCAGATGGAGCATTTTGCAACGGTTAACTGTAACGGGGGGGGGGGGGGGGGGGGGAGGGGGGGAAGTAATACACAGAAGATGAATGGGTAGCTTTTAAGAGATTAAATAGTGAAGGCAGCTGAGAATAAAATAGGTTAAAGCACAAGGCCCGGTAGAAATTCTTGGATAACGCAGGAGATACTGAATTTACAGGTGAAAGTCGGAAACATAAAAATGCTACTAGTGAAGCAGGCAAAAGAGATTGAAAAAATGAGATTGACAAGAAGAGCAAAATGGCTAAGCAGGAAAGACTAAAGGACAAATGCCACGACTGAGAAGTATATTTCATTAGGGGAAGAATAGATACCGCCTACAAGAAAATTAAACAGATCTTTGGAGACAAGAGAAGCAGCTTAGATGAGGAACCAATATTAAGCAAAAAGGGAAAGGTACTGTACATAGCGAGTTAATACAAGGGAGATGAACTTGAAGGCAATGTCATAGAAATGGTAGAGATTGTAGATGAATTGACAAATATGAAACTGCGAGAAAAAAACAGAGCGCTGAAAGACCTAAGTCGAAGCAAGGCCCCTGGAGTAGAACTACTGATGCCCATGGGAGAGCCAGTTAAGATATCTGGTGTGCAAGATGTATGAGTCAGGCGAAATACACTCAGACTTCAGAAAGAAAGTAATAATTCCAATTCCAAGGAAAGTACTTGCTGACAAGTGTCAGAATTACCGATCTATCAGCTAAGTAAGTAATGCTTGTAAAATACTAACACGAACTTTTTACGTAAGAATGGAAAAACTGGTAGAATCCGACCTCGGCTATCAGTTTAATAAGTAATGTTTGAAAAATATTAGCACTAATTATGCGCAGAAGAAATGGAAGATCGGTTAGGATTCCAGTAAAATGTAGGAACAACGAGAGGCAATTCTGATCATATGACTAATCTTAGAACATAGATTAAGGAAAGGCAAATCTACGTTTATAGCGTTTGTAGACTTAGAGAAAGGTTTTGACAATGCTGTGTGGAATAGCCCATTTGAACTTTTGCAGGGGTAAAATACAGGAAGCGAAGAGCTATTTACAAGATGTAAAGAAACCAGACTGCAGTTACCAGAGTCGGCGGGAGCGAAAGGAAAGCAGTGGTTGAGAAGCGAGTGAGACAGGATTTTAGCCTATCACTGATGTTACGCAATCTGCAAGTTAAACAAGCAGTAAAGGAAACCAAAGACAAATTTGGAGAAGGAATTATAGTTCAGAGAGAAGAAATAAAATCCTTGAACTTTGCCAAAGACTCTATAATTCCGTAAGAGATAGCAAAAGAGATTCGAGAGCAGCTGAAAGGAATGGTCATTACCTTGAAAAGAGGCTGTAGGATGGACATCAAACAAAGCAAGACAATGGTATTGGATTTAGTTGAAGTAAATCAGGTGATGCTGAGAAATTAGATTAGGAAACGAGACACTTAAAGAAGTAGTCAGGTTTTGCTATTTGGGCAGCAAAATATCTTGTTATGGTCGAAGAAAAGAGGACATGAAATGTGGATTGGCAATGGAAAGAAAAGCTTTTCTGAAGAAGAGAAATTTGTTAACATCGAATGTAGAATTCAGTGTTAGGAAGTTTTTTCTGAAGATATTTGTCTGGAGTGTAACCATGCATGGAAGTGATACATGGACAATAAACAGTTTAGACAAGAAGAGAACAGAAGGTTTTGAAATGTGCTATAGAAGAGGGCTGAAGAGTCGATGGGTGGATCAAATAACTAGTGAGGAGGTACTGAACAGAGCAGGCCAGAAAAAATGTGTGACACAACCTGATTAGAAAAAGCCAACTGATACGAAATTTATTTTATTCCTGAGGCGCGTTTCAACTAATACAAAGCATCTTCATCAGTCGGTTTTTGGATGCGACTGTTAACGCATCGGCAAAAATAAAATATCCTCGTCATATATACTGAAGTAAATCGAGGCAAATGTAAGACGTGAGCACACACTAAACGCGATTTATTTTACTACATAGAACGAAGACAGTCAATTTTTGCCAGTGCCTTAATCGTGGCACCCAAACCCCATTTATTAACATTATTCTGAACGATCTGAAGATGCCTTGTTGTATTAGGTGAAACACGCTTGACGCATAAATAAAGCAATAAAGTCAATTCTGCAAGCAAGATTGTTGTTTTCATCACCACATTACACTAAGCGGCTGTTGAAAACGTTATACGGCTTCTGGCAATGCTCTGTTGAGCATATATTTCAATAAAATTAGTGTAAATGGGCACTGTTGATCGCCGGCCGCGGTGGTCTCGCGGTTCTAGGCGCGCAGTCCGGAACCGTGCGACTGCTACGGTCGCAGATTCGAATCCTGCCTCGGGCATGGATGTGTGTTATGTCCTTAGGTTAGTTAGGTTTAAGTAGTTCTACATTTTAGGGGACTAATGACCACAGCAGTTGAGTCCCATAGTGCTCAGAGACATTTTTTTGCACTGTAGATCCGTTTCAGCTTGTCGAGATTGAGTTCATTCCGCTTTCGCGTTAAAACAACCTGTTGTGAAACGAATAGTTTGATTCGTCCCCAAAGTGTGTGATGTTTCATAATTTTATCAAGTCAGGGAGAGCAGAGAAGGAAGAGCATGACACACACTTGGCTCTTTGTCACGCCTTGGGGAGTGTGGTATATAGTGGCTGCATCTTAGGACAGCACTTAGGATGATAAGTTCAAAGTTGAATCATGTAAAATGGACAGTAACTAGAGAAATTAATACAGATAAAAATAATAAATTCTTCCGCCCTCCCTGAGGGTGGGACGTGCCTATCACATCTACTAGGTTGATAGCCTGGGAGGAACAGGTATAGCAGATTCTCTGAAACCAACTACTGAAGAAATGCCAGCAGTTTTGGGTGGAACGACAGCAGGTTAGTTTAAGAGCGAAATTATTAGAGGGGAGACAAGTCGTGCGACCAACACGGTGGAGAATTAGCTATTGTTTGAGACGCCAGCTCCTTAACACCATCGAGGTCACCGCCGCTACAGTAAATCACGTTACAGTACGCAGACAAACACTCCGTGAGTAGCAAAACCATGGCGCAATTGATTCTACGACTTCTCTCACGCTTAACGGACATGTGAGCATATGTAAACACACAAGGGATGAACAGAAAGAGGTAAACTCAGTGAGAGATGCATGCTTGAACATAAATGAAGATGCTAGCCAAGTCTACTGTATTTGACCACGAGTCGCAACTGGGCAATGTCAATATATTGCAAGCGTCTGTCGTAATCAGAACAGTATTCTGTGTAGTTGAATGTGCTTTATCTCGCTGAAAATAGAATTAGAAGGAGGGAGATAGCCATCGCTCGTATGGTGGGTGCTTCAATAATCACTGTAGCCGAAGTATTTTGGTGTTTCGGTAGACATCGTATGGAACACTTATGCAATGTACATGACAAGCGGGAAAACATCATCCGCTAAATTACAACGCGGACAAAAGTGTGTGTTAAGTAATTGTGACAGAAGGTCACTGAAGAGGATTGTGACAAAACATAATGGACGGCAACTGCAAAAGTCATTGCAGAACTAGATGTAGCTCACGCAAATCTTCTCAGCAGCAAAACAACACTACGGGAGCTTCATAAACAGGGAATTACAGTATGACCTGGAATTCTAAGCCGGCCAGGGTGACCGAGCGGTTCTAGGCGCTACAGTCTGGAACCGCGCGACCGCTACGGTTGCAGGTTCGAATCCTGCCTCGGACAAGGATGTGTGATGTCCTTAGGTTAGTTAGGTTTAAGGAGTTCTAAGTTCTAGGGGACTGATGACCACAACAGTTAAGTCCCATAGTGCTCAGTGCCAGTTGAACCATTAGAATTCTAAAACCTCTCGTTAGTGTTATAAACGTAACAGGAAAATGTGGTGCTGAAGCCATAAAACCTGGACTGTAGCCAATTTGATCGGATGAGTCTTGTTTTTCATTGTTCATAACTTCTGGCTGGGAATACGTCCCAAGAGTGAAATATGATGGGGTTTCTGTGATGATCTAGGAAGCCATATCGTGGTATTCCATGGTTACTTGGTCGAATTACTACCACTCATTATGTAACCAGTTTGACTGATCTGGTCCATCCTCCACGAAAGCGTTCGTAGTCTAATGGTGACACTGCGTTCCAAGACAACAGTGCCCTGTTCACACAGCTCGCATCGCCCAGGTTTGTTTTGTGAGCACTAGGATGAACTGGCGCATTTCACATGGCTTTCATAGCGTAACAGGACTAGTTACAGGGTACGTAATGAATGCTTCGATACCCATAAAAGTTTAGCAACTTGCATTATATCCGATCCAGAAAATGTAATGGACAACTGGTATAAAGTATGGTTTATCTTAATTTCTATCAGCAAATTACACTGTCTTGTTCACATGTATATACCGAATCAACATCATTAACATTACTTCAGATTATTTAACTGTAATTATCAGAAAGTTATAATTAATTATACAATCTGATGTGAATTAACATACGATCATAAATTTCAGCAAAATCTGTAATTTCACTATCGTGATTGCATTATTACAGTCCCTTAGGAAAGGTAGGAGAAATATCTACACTGAAGTGCCAAAGGCATGCGTATTCCAATACAGATAAGTATAAACAGGCTGAATACGGCGTTACTGTCGGCAACGCCTGGAAAAGACAGCAAGTGTCTGACGCAGATGTTAGGTAAGTCACTGCTGCTACAGTGGCAAGTTATCAAGATTCAAGTGAGTTTCAACGTGGTGCTTTAGTCGGCGCATGAGCGATGGGACACAGCGTCTCCGAGGTGGCGATGAAAAGGCGATTTTCCCGTATTACCATTCCACGAACATACCGTGAATATTATAAATCTGGTAAAACATCAAATCTCCGACATCGCAGCTGCCCGAAGGAGATCCTGCAAGAACGGGGCGAACGATGACTGAAGAGAATCGTTGAACGTGACAGAAGTTCAAATCTTCCGCAGATTGCTGCAAATTTCAGTGCTGGGCCATCAGCAAGTGACAGTGTGCGAACCATTCAACGGAACATGATCGATATGGGCTTTTGGATCCGAAGGTCCACTCGTGTACCCTTGACAACTGCACGACACAAAGCCTTACGCCTTGCCTAGGCCCGTCAATACCGACATTGGGCTGTTGGAGACTGGAAATATGTTGCCTTGTCACGTTTCAAATTGCATCGAACTGATGGACATGTTCTGGTATGGAAACAACCTCATGAATCCATGGATCGCATATCAGCAGGGAGTGTTCAAGCTGTTGGAGGCAATGTAATAATATGGGGTGTGTGAGGTTGGAGTGATATGGGACGCTTATACTACGTGGTACGACTCTGACAGGTGACCTGTCTGATAACTTGCATTCTCTCGTGTCCATTCTGCATTCGAACTGACTTGGACAGTTCCTACAGGACAATGCGACATCCCACAGAATTGCTACAGAGTGCCTCCTGGCACTCTCTTCTGTGTTTAAAAACTTCCCCAGAGATGAGCATTATTGAGAGTGTGTGGAATGCCTTGCAACCTACTGTTCAGAAGTGATCTCCGCCCCATTGTACTGTTATTGATTTATGGACAGCTTTGCAGGATTCATTTTCCTCCAGCACTACTTCAGACATTAGTCAAGTCCATAGCACGCATGTTGCGGCACTTCTGCATACTCGTGGAGGCTCTACATGATATCAGGCAGGTGTACCAGTTGCTTTGGCTTTTCAGTGTATACTGTAATCAAATCAACAATTAATCACCAAAATTATTAAAGTTCAACTTACCTAAAACAGAATTTTGGACCATTTAGCAGTCATCTGATGTGAATTGTGCACGTTATTTGTCATGTCAATAACGAAAAACCGTACAGATCAGTTGCAATTACCTTTTACGTTAACGATTCTCGAACATTGTTATGTAAACACTATTGATTTCAGTCATTTTTGTGCTACGAAATTGTCTATCACAACATTAACCATAAATTCAGTTTTGGCAGTTTGTACTGTACCTGAGATAAAATCAGGAATAAAATTCAACATGAAATCAAGATGTAATTAATGATTTTACGATAGGTATTGTTATTGTAACTTTTCACACAAAAAAAGAATAATATTTATAAATGTAGTCAGAATGAATCATCATTTATTGTCTTTAAAACCATACTAATCGCTTGTTGCAAATCTTTAGATTAGAATCGTTTGTTGCAAATCATTAGATTAGAATCATTTGTTGCAAATCATTAGATTACATTATACAGAGAGATTATAATTAAAATTAAACTCAAGAAATGCTGTGGGAATAACACCACTGGTCAGAATGACGTCAAATTGCAACCGGAATATTTTCGGAGAAGGGCGAAAACATATCGTAGAAGAAAAAAATTAGTGTGAAAATTTATCAGTAGATGGCGCTGTATGTGTCATAATACGTAAATGAAAACACCTGTCATGCGCACAATGACATTACAACAGAGTGTTTCAAAAATGACCGGTATATTTGAAACGGCAATAAAAACTAAACGAGCAGCGATAGAAATACACCGTTTGTTGCAATACGCTTGGGACAACAGTACTTTTTCAGGCGGACAAACTTTCGAAATTACAGTAGTTACAATTTTCAACAACAGATGGCGCTGCAAGTGATGTGAAAGATACAGAAGACAACGCAGTCTGTGGGTGCGCCATTCTGTACGTCGTCTTTCTGCTGTAAGCGTGTGCTGTTCACAACGTGCAAGTGTGCTGTGGACAACGTGGTTTATTCCTTAGAACAGAGGATTTTTCTGGTGTTGGAATTCCACCGCCTAGAACACAGTGTTGTTGCAACAAGACGAAGTTTTCAACGGAGGTTTAATGTAACCAAAGGACCGAAAAGCGATACAATAAAGGATCTGATTGAAAAATTTCAACGGACTGGGAACGTGACGAATGAACGTGCTGGAAAGGTAGGGCGACCGTGTACGGCAACCACAGAGGGCAACGCGCACCTAGTGCAGCAGGTGATCCAACAGCGGCCTCGAGTTTCCGTTCGCCGTGTTGCAGCTGCGATCCAAATGACGCCGACGTCCACGTATCGTCTCATGCGCCAGAGTTTACACCTCTATCCATACAAAATTCAAACGCGGCAACCCTTCAGCGCCGCTACCATTGCTGCACGAGAGACATTCGCTAATGATATAGTGCACAGGATTGATGACGGCGATATGCATGTGGGCAGCATTTGGTTTACTGACGAAGCTTACTTTTACCTGGACGGCTTCGTCAATAAACAGAACTGGCGCATATGGGGAAACGAAGAGCCCCATGTTGCAGTCCCATCGTCCCTGCATCCTCAAAAAGTACTGGTCTGGGCCGCCATTTCTTCCAAAGGAATCATTGGCCCATTTTTCAGATTCGAAACGATTACTGCATCACGCTATCTGGACATTCTTCGTGAATTTGTGGCGGTATAAACTGCCTTAGACGACACTGCGAACACCTCGTGGTTTATGCAAGATGGTGCTCGGCCACATCGCTCGGCCGACGTCTTTAATTTCCTCAATGAATATTTCGATGATCGTGTGATTGCTTTGGGCTATCCAAAACATACAGGAGGCGGCGTGGATTGGCCTCCCTATTCGCCTGACATGAACCCCTGTGACTTCTTTCTGTGGGGACACTTGAAAGACCAGGTGTACCGCCAGAATCCAGAAAGAATTGAACAGCTGAGGCAGTACATCTCATCTGCATGTGAAGCCATTCCGCCAGACACGTTGTCAAAGGTTTCGGGTAATTTCATTCAGAGACTACGCCATATTATTGCTACGTATGGTGGATATGTGGAAAATATCGTACTATAGAGGTTCCCAGACCGCAGCGCCATCTGTTGTTGAAAATCGTAACTACTGTAATTTCGAAAGTTTGTTTGCCTGAAAATGTACTGTTGTCCCAAGCATATTGCAACAAACGGCGAATTTCTATCGCTGCTCGTTTAGTTTGTATTACCCTTTCAAATACACCGGTCATTTTTGAAACACCCTTCATAAACACGCCGGGTACAGGGCTTTCCCTCCTTTCGCGTCTGCGACGTTCACCATGACTGCCTCAATGCAGGATCGTGATCTCCTTGTAAAGCTGTATTACAAGAATGATGACTGTGCACACATCGTTCTGCAGAAGTTCCAGACACTAAAGGGCTTAAAACAAGGCATTGTTCCGATGACTGCCGTGGATCTCAAGAAAATGATTTGGCAATTCGAAAAGACGGGTTCTTTTGGTGTGCAACCTGGCAGACGGAGGAAACGAATTGATTCAACATCAGTGGAAGCAGTGGCCACAGCAATGCAGGAGGAGACAAGTGGTGGTGTGCAAACGTGTAGAGCATGGAGAATTGCCCGAACATTGGACATACTCTTGAACACGGCGCGTAAAATTATCCATGTGCAGAAGTTGCTTCCTGTTGACCCGACAGCAAGAGAGATCTTAGCTTTAGAATTTCTTATTCTCATGGAAGTGGACAATGATTGGCCGTGGGAGATTTTGTGGACAGATGAAGCCCACTTGCACCTGACAGGACGTGTCAATACACAGAATTGTCGAATATGGGCAATGGAAAATCCACACGCAAATCAACCAGTTTGTCGTGCGGGTTTATGGCATCTTTTACCATAGGACCTTATTTTCTTCGAAGAGACAGATGTTTCCGCTCATGTTACCTGTACCGTCAATGGTAAGCGCTACGAGTGCTTTTGCGTAACCACGTCATTCCACCTCTCCAGCAGTGTGGATTCTTGGATGGGATGCAACATGGCGCACCTCCACATATTGCAAATCCAGTTAATCAGCTGCTGCAGCGCCATTTCGGAAATGCTACAATTATCAGCCACCATTTCCCTACAGCCTTGGCGTCCGTATCCTAATCCATGTCACGTCTGGGTGTATGGCTATCTGGAAGATGTTGTGTTGTGTTCCAACTGCAAACTCAGCTGCATTGAAGGTACGCATTGCGAACACATTCTGAACGTTTCTCCGGAAACACTTCGATCAGTTTTGGAACATTCTGCTTCTCGATTTGAAAAAGTTGCAGAAAACGGTGGACGGAAGAAAATGATGCTTTCTACGCGGTTTTTGGCTTCAGGAGAAATAAAAACCGCTGTGATTGATGCTTTGTATGCGCTTTTGGCCTCGGGGCAGTTAAAAACCAATGTGAATGATGCTCTTTATGCGGTTTTTGGCCTCAGGAGAAGTAAAAACCGATTTTTCCCTTTCGATGTGATATGACTTTGCCGTGGTGGATGGGCTTACGTTACGAACAGTATCACACCTGTAAACCGATGCACATTGAGTAGTACAGTTTGTTCAACGCCAAACGTACAACTTAGGCATTGTTGTATGATTCATTTGTCATTTGTAGTTAACCACTATTAAATTATGATGCTTACAGAGCCATCTGTTTCTACTTTTTGTAACTTTTTATTTTTCTTCTGCCATACATTTTTCCTCTTCTCTGGTAATATTCTGCTGCAATTTGGCCTCATTCTGACTAGTGGTGTTTTGTTCTACATCGGTTTGAAAGCTCCACTTTAATTATAATCACCGTGTAAATCAAAAAGTGTATTTTTTTGACAACAGGCCAAATATAAAATAGGGCAAATATTGAGTGGAGCGAAGCAGTTGCAGTCAGTCGCAGTTTGGCCAATGTAATGACGCTATATACGTAACAGTTGCTGTTTTTTCAGTCATGTTGGTAAAAGACAGTTTATGTGTGAACTTATTTGTAAATGTCGTCGGAAAACTGATTCATAAGGGCTTTGTAAAATATTACTGTATCATCCAAGTTTTCATATCGTCAGAAATCCAGGCAAATCTGAAATTTACAGCTCCTAATGAACTCTATTGGTGGAGGATATTCGACGGTTCAAAGCTAACTATTCCACTGCGAAAACTACATCACTCTCATACTAAGATGAATCTCTCGTAATGAGAAGTATTTTAGCCAGAAGTGCAATTGGATTAACAATAGAATATTCGTCACATCTCAATATTATTGAGCCTTTGGATGAAAGGGTGTGAGAACGCAGTTCACCTCCCTCACAGGCACCTCAACTTGGCACAGGTTTGCTGGAAGAATGGCGTAAGACTCCCTTTAAAGGCATGTGGAACCTGTATTTATCCATTCCGTTAAGACTGTAAGTCATTTTGAATGCCAAGGGTTTTCCTACACCGCATTAAGCATGGTACTGTGTTGTGTTTTGGTGTTTACGTATTTTTATCGCATCGAAATTTTTCACGCTTGTGAATAAGAAACCCCCGTGCACAGATTTCCAAAGCAGAGAGCAATTTTTAATCACGCACGCACGTCAAAAGCACGCATTGACTTCTGTCACGTTACAAACAGCACCAATATTGAGCATCTGTTATGTTGGACAAGAACTGAGAGAGGTGCTCTAATCACTGATACATGTCTATTTCCTTGTAGGCTTCAAGCACTCATCTTTGAACTCTGGAGGTTCTCACTACTAACTCTGTAGATTGTGTCTTGCTATCCCAACCTGTTTTACAAACTCGTGGAATCAATACATAATCGCAATATTTCCATCGAAACCCGCAAGCAGGATCGACCCAGATCCAGAGCATTTATGTTCCGACTAATGTACGCAATTATTTCTGCAGAGGAACGGTTGAGTAGCATTAATCTGCCGAGCATATTTTGTTCAATTATTTCAGATAGCCATAAAGGCAGTCGCCGCCATTACTAATCAACTGCTCTCACATGGATATCAACAGAGGGATGGTACCACAAGATTGCTTTCTGAAACAGAAAAAAATGGCGTTATCAGGTTGCTGAAGAGCGGATGATTAATATGCCCCTATTAAGATCTGATTTATTGGGGAAAGATGGGGTCATTGCCGTCATTGTCTTCAGGACAAATGCAGCTACGGCCACTTTCCTGCCACATACTGGGTTTTGTGACCTTCCCTCCAACTTTAATGAATCTGCGAAAGTATTCTTGATATGGAGTCGTTACTATAAAATATAAAGGAAACGGTCGCTTGTTCTACGGTAGTTTCGTTAGTAAAAGTTGATACTTCGTTTATATTGTAGGTTGTTATTTGGCTAAGAAGAGGTTATAAACGAACTTGATATCGTGCTTTATGATCCAAACTTACGATAACGCGGTGCGCAGGCGTATCGACGAAGTTAACGGAGTGGAATGATTAAGGACAGTCGTAATGGCGCGGCAGGGACACAAAGCGGAAAAGGAACAATTAC